>NW_017306637.1:103996-138491 GCF_000935625.1 Nanorana parkeri | reverse complement strand
ATATATCTATATATATAGATAGATATATATTAACAATCTCTCATAACACGGTGAAGAGTCACACTTTGCTTCAAAACTTTCCATTGAGGTTGGGTAGCCAGTGGAAATTCACAGTGGCCTTTGTAACATTCCTCCTGGCAGATAGCACCTCATACGATAGAGAATTCACAGTGTAGCTGTGCAGGAACTGTGTCCTCAGCATTAACATTCAGTAAACACAGTCCTACACAGAGAGGATGTTGTTTACTGCTCCACAAAGAGCACCTAAAATCCTAATAAAAACATATTGATGTCCTAACTGTGACTTTACACTTCATCTCCGACTGGATAAATTAAAATATTAGAGACCCAGGACCCTGTATTTACACTTGGCTTCCATAACTCATACTGCACTATTCCCAGAATCATATTATAACTCTTTTTATTAAAGCGTATAAGAACCCAAAAATAGAAAATGTAATACTGTATATTGCAACTTGCTTAGACTTGGTGGTTGCGTTAGGTTTATTTTATCAGGCCTTTTCCTTTATTTTCACTTGTTCATCCTGCCAGTAATACACTTCCTGTCCCTTGATTGCTAGCTCACCTTGTTCACTGTATCTTTTGAGGGAGCCATGGTTGTCACACAGTCTGGACATTATCATTTTGGTGATGGACGCTGGCAAACAGAGGAGGGAATGTTCATCCGGCGGGATAAGATATGCTGCCGTGTTCATCCGCTGCGGGCCACTTATGACGCCACTGTCCCAAGGTATTTTTAATCTTGTGTGCCTCACTGAACGCAAAAGAAAAAAAGATTCTTTCAGCAGTTGCTCAGTCTGACATTTAAAGGTGAACAATGAGGTCAGTGAAAATCACTCATCCTCATAGTTCGAGCTGACGTGTGACAATTAAACTGTCACACGTCGGCTCAATAGATCGGGAAGTGAGCGAACACATACCGTTGCTCGCTCACTTCTCGACCATCTCCCTGCAGAGAGCCGTGACTGTCTGTCACGGCTCCCTGAATGGATTCCCCCCCTTGCTCAAGATCCTCCAGCACTGACTCCAGCACCACAGAGCCAGCTGTCAATCACGCAGCTGGGTGGATCTCGACAGTAATATCGGGACCCGTACCCGGCTGCGGCGGTCTCAGTATACCGCAAGCTGTAGCTCGCGATATACTGAGCATTGGGTCAAGGGAGGACGCTAGTATATGTCCTCCCGTGACCCTCGGGAGAACTATGGGAAAAAACACTTACCCCATAGTTCTCTTTTAAGTACATAATCTTGTGCTGGTAACATTTTTTCAGCTGTTGTTTTTACCATAATGCACATTCAATACTGATTAGGGATTCTAGCTTTACAGACATAACTTGTGATAACTGCATAGTATGCATGCTTTAACACAATCAATTCAAAAACAGTTTGGGACTTTGGTCCCAAAGTCCCAAACTGGTTGAAGAGTTTTCCTATCATGCTGGAAATCTCTTCCAACTAGTTTTCAGTTATTTACTTGAGACATGTACCACTGAAGAAGAGGAATGGTCAAAGCAGAACCTGGCGCTCAATGTTTTTGTGGAAGGGGGAAGGAACTCCTAGCTGGCTTCAGATTCTGTTTGCCTTTACCTGCTATTGGTTACAGACAAACACAATTGTAAAATAAATTGTTATATGGCAGTAGTGAATTGTAACAAGGACAATTGGGTAGTTGCTTGAAATTCAAGGCTCAAAGGGAACCCAGACCTAAGCAAATGAAAATCATTAGTTTAAGGAAAAACATATTGGGGGGAATTTATCAAAACTGGACTAGACAGAATCTGGAGCAGTTGCCCATGGCCACCAATCAGCATCTCTCTTCAGTCTGCTCAGGTAAGATTTGAAAATGAGACACAGAAGCTGATTGGTTTCAGTGCAAATCTGCTCCAGAATTTGTCCACTTCATTTTTGATAAATCCCCCCATTGCATTTAATACTGTCTATGTCACTAAATTGTAAAAAGCATGTAACCAGTGATGTAAGAGTGTCTGATCTGCAAGATTGTTCCGGTTCAATGGACTCTGTTGTACCAGTATCGCAGTCAAACAATAAGGGGTCTAAGCACTAAGCTGCCGCAGGCAGTCGAGTGATCGACCGACCCGAAGTGAAGTGAGCCGAACGCTGTTCGGTTATTCACTTCAGGTTTGTACGGCTGAAATCAGCCGTATATCAGCTGAAATCAGCCGTACATCGGGTTGCTTCGTGTGGCTTCGGGTCGGCCAAACATGCTCAGCATGTTCGGCCGACCCGAAGTGCAGAAGGAGTTCGACTTAGCCGATCCAACATCTGGATCGGCTGAGCCGACCATCCGGCAGGCTACTCGCTGCTGTTCAGTCTATTCTTATAAATGCCGAACAGCAGTGAGTAAATAGCCGAATGCCGCTGAGCGGCATTCGGCTCGGCTGTTCTGCTCGGTACCTCTGTGGGGCCAAGCAGAACAGAAAAAAAGTTTAAAAAGGAGAAAAAAATAGAAAACGATTGTGCGGAGCTAGCAATGACAGCTAGCTCCGCCCAACTGTTTTCTATAGGCCGGCGGTTCTGCTAATGCCAAAAAAAAAGAAAAAAAAAATCTTTCGCCATAGGAATGCATTGCTAGATTCCTATTGGCTATTTCCCTTTATACTCGAAACAAGCCGAGTCCCCTTTGGTATGAGATTGGTTTATGAAGATAGATCAAATATGCGCTTTGGAAGAGTTTATATACTGTATAGTAGTAAAAATAAACATGTATGCTTCTGGGAAATATGGACGGGCTGGTTGACTTATAAGACTACGAAGGCGTATATGAATTGAAGGTCTCTGGAGGTGCTAGCCCTCTCATGGTATCCTTTTTAAGGTGTTTTTTTTAGGGTATACATGTTAAAGTAATAAGTGGAATGAGGAGGCCAAGATGCCTAGGATGTTTTGTGTTTGGTATGGGTGTTTTTTTAATAATGTATATTTTTTTTCTTTTTTCATTGCTTTATACATAGGATATAAGTTGTTTAAGAAAAAGTCGGGTTATACTAGATTACACTGTGGTTCACTATATTAATAATCCGCGAATACAAGTTGTACTATATGATAATGTATCACATATTTTGTGCACATTGTGTTTTATATACACTATTAATTGGAGAAAAAACACTATATATAATATATCAAGATATCAATTTTTATAAGGAATATTCTACATATTAGCTATTTTTCCACTCGCACACTATTAGGTGTTTTAGGCTATTTTGGATCACTTACTTTTATGATTCTTTTTTTTTTGTATTTCATCATTTATATTGTAAAAATATATTATTGGCAAGTCACCATAAGTATAACTAGCATTACTGGGAAGAATAACCCTTTTTTATAAATTAAATTATGGGGATTAGATACCTTATGGATAAAATAATGGTTATGTGGATTTAGAATGTTACTTGTATTATTTCTTCTTTTTATCTTGTGTGAATTTTTGTGGTGTTACATGTTATAAATGGCTAATATATATGGAAACATTAATAAACATATATTAAACACAAAAAAATCCCTGGCACAGTAATCTTATGAGATTCTCCTTGAAAGTTCTCAATATATTTTTCTTCCCTGTATAGCTGACATGATAAATACACATTTGGTCCTGTAACTCACATACAGTTCAATTTGTCTGGAAAAACATAATTAGAACAGGCAGACTAGTATACTGGAAATCTTTTTTTTCTAAAAGCAGATGCTTATCTCAGTTAGCCCTGTCCTAGGTACACTGGAACACTAAATTGCTTCTTTATGATGTATGAAAAAAGTCCCATACATCCATCTCTTTCTGTATACTTTATTCAGGGGTGCCATTGCCTATTGAAGTTTATGTCTTAGATGTCCATGTGTGTCATAGTTTGAAGAGCACACTTTTTTATTCATTAAAGTGAACAGGATTCTAGAAAGGCATGAATATTCGGGGACTGAGAGGAGATCAAAGGGAGTTCGTGTACTGAACTTACTGTTACAAGCAGCTTGGCTATGTGGCAAATAGTGCCTCACAAATGTTTCCTTTTTTAAGTTGTTCATGATGACTGGGTTCATTGTATCTTTCTTCAATAACAAAAAGAAAAACCCTGGTGATTCTGCCATAAAGGTCCTTGTTCAGTAACTTCCTGTTATAAGGTAACAATGTTCTATCTTCCAACTGTAGTCCTGCACTGCCACCCTGTCACACAGGCTTTTCATAGATACTATATCGCCCAGGTGTGAACCCAGCCTAAGCTGCTGTGCTGATGCTCATTGTGCAGACCTCTTCTGCCATTATCATCAATTGGAACCTGACCCAGAGCAATGATATACAGGCACAGCTGGATCACCTGCATGTAGAGAAGAAGTAGCTGCAAGGAGATAAAGAAATTATTATAATAGAAGAAAGCAGCATTGTCTAAAAAATCATGGCACATGTTTATAGTAGACATTGCTTTAGCAACCTAAATGCAGTTAAGGTTTAGATCTATGTTAACTGAAAAAAAAATATTAATTGTGGTCACTTCCTACAGCCTAATTTTATGAAAATCTGGTATACATAGGTGTGTTAACATAATCAGTCCTTGTGAGTAATGTGACCATCTAAATTTCTCTATGTTTGTATATTTTCCTGTGTACGAACAGAATGACACTCTTCCATAGGGAATATGCATCACTTCCTGCTATCTTTTCTAAACCTCAGAATAGGCAATGTGGACACTGAGGGGCCAGCAGAAGTAAATCCGCTAAAGCATGCTGTGTTTACCCTTGTCTCTTGTGGGCTAGAGAAAATCGTCTGAAATGTGTTATTTCTGCTTCTATTTTGATCTATTTGATTGTGACATTCTTATAGTGGAATATTGGCTTTTCACAGCCACAAGAATTTAGCAGTAAACAGGACACAATTTGGTGTTTCACAGGTTTCAAAGTAAACCAAATTTTACAAGCATACTGCAATATATTTATACACTACGGAATATTTAGTTTTTTTATGTAAAAAAAATATGAAACATGATTGCATTTAAATGTTATCGTTTATGTCAGCGTTTCTCAACCTTTTTTCAGACACAGCACTCTTTAAAAGAAACCCCTGAGGAAGCCAGATTGCACCCTGGTTAGGATGGACTTGTTTATCTTATATAGGCTGTCACCTAGGGATGCAACGATATATCGGCGGCACTTTTGGCATAATGCCGAAAGAGCCATGTTTCGGCCGATACATCGGCGCATCCCTGCTTTCTTTTCTCCCCGCTGGGCGCTGTTCCAGTGGGGAGAAAAGAAAGTAACAGCCGGCCGATCGCTGCGGTGGAGAGCGCTGTGAGCGGCCGGCGTCTCCTCCCACAACGCTCTGCCGCCTATCACAGTCCGGCAGAGCGGTGTGGGGGTGGAGACAGCGCTGTAACAGGAGGCTGGGCTTTCCTCTCTACACGGCTCGATCAGCCTCCTGTGACAGCGTGTCAGAGAGAAAAGCAAGGTACACACACTCAGTGATCAGTGATCGCTAAGTGTGTGTATATAATTGAGGATATGGTGTGTTAACTATATCCTCAATTATGAATGAATGGGAGTGATCTACATCACCCCACTCATTCATACTCATAATACTCATAGAGGATTCCTGTTCATTGATAACAGGGGACACAGAATCTCTTTTTCTATTTTAAAAGGAAAATATCAGGGGTCTGTTTAGACCCCTAATATTTCCCCGAAGCCCCTAAAAGTAAAGTAAAAAATAAAAATATTTAATAAAAAATGAATTAATACATAAAAATAAATATTAAAAAAATAAAAAGTTTATAAAAAATTAAATATTTGAGAAAATTGAAAAAATAAAAAACATTTTCGGTATCGGTTTTCGGTTTCGGCCTAACATTTTTTTTTTATTTCGGTTTCGTTTCGGTTTTAAAATGTCCATTTCGGTGCACCTCTACTGTCACCAACCTAAAATTTGCAGGTAAAAACACAAAAATATTTCCAAATGCTTACTTGCAGTGTTTACTTTGTTATCCACTTGCAATGTGCCTTGGAACTAGCTAGAACATTTGACTACTCCTGGAAGAATCAGTTCCTTTCTACAGCCCCCTCCCTCCTTGTTTATTCCTTTATTCCTTTAGTCTGTTTCAGGCATTTGTTAAGTAAAAGTGGCAAGAATAGTGGATTTAGAAGAAAAGGACAGCATTAAAAAGAACTAATATGGGATAATAGCAGTGAAAGAAGGTATACTGATGTAACACCATAGTGGACAAGGAATATCAATAACATAGAGCAGATGTTTAGGAGGTGGCGGAAAAAAGGGGAATGTTGGCGAAGTGACAACTTTGTGATGTGACCTAAGTCCTGGCTGGAAGCTGTGCCAGGAGTGACCAAAATAATGATGTCTGTTTACCATCCAGCACTTGTTGCTCACCCTCCTGTGTCCACTGTGAAAGTCTGTATTGAACAGGTGTTGACTTAGAGGCACTAAAAGTGAAATTGAAACTTTTGTTAGTCATGAAATTATATATTTTACCAAATGCCCATTGGTAAAATATATATATTTTTAAAAAAACCCTATTAAACGACCAACTAGGAAAAATAAGGGAATCTCTGTGAAATGTTTTTCCCATCATGAAGCTGATGGAGGTGGAATGGCCAAGTTATTTGTTTGTAAGTACCTAGTTGGGTGCAACGAAAACATACTCATCATTACCATACCACTACCAGGCATTCATTTTAAACATTTCTCCATAATGCAGCTCTCCCTATATCCTGTACTATATTACTACATTACTGTATTCTGCCTTTTATATAACATATCTCCAAAATGTGACAGTTCCTCATTAAAACTTTTAAAACATTTCAGAATTGGGATTAATTTACAGTTGCTTATGATAACATCCAGTCTGACCTACATTGTTTCCAAGTACTCTTGGAAACACTAACCTATTTCCATCTGTTACCCAGGTTACAACATATTTAGTATATATACACTAAGATCACCACATTTTACCAGCCATGAAAAGAGACTAAGTGCCAGTGTTTAGGACTGATATATTTGATTTCCCTTGTATTTGATTAATCCTTATTGATTCTGGTCTCTTTTGTGATGAACAAATTATTGCTTTCAGCCAATGTTTTGCGGTTGATCCTAGAGGGTAGTCACATGAAGTAAGAGACTAAGCTTGTATGGCTGGACTTTAAATAGTACTCTACTACTGTAAAGTCTGATATCAGTTGGTCTTGATGCTACATTTCTTTTAGAGGTCAGCAGTAAACAGCTTTCAACCAAATTAAAACCCTGTATTCATGTAGGTGCCTTCCTTAGGCCTCCTCATTTAGCTGATGCCATCTTACATCTGGCAGCTGCCATATTCCTCTGCTGGGCAAGCCAAACTGTTGTGAAAGCCTTGCACTCTACATTATTTACACTGTCTAGCAGGATTATCTGCTCTACCAATTATGGTCAGCAAAGATTCCTCATCTCAGCTATCTATGAAAGGCAGAAAGAAAAATGATGACAGTGCCTAGGATTTAGTAATGCTGTACTTATGAGGATGGTCAGATCTTTTCATTGCTGATTGGCTTTATTCATCAATAAAACTCCAACAAAGACTGACACTTTTGGCTGACACCAACTAAAACTAAAAATGTTAATTTCCAACTATCACTTTCCAGGGCAGATTTGAGTCATGTGTGAGAACTTTCTTCAAACAGTAGAGCATTAAGGACCTTTCCAGTCACTTAAACCTTCTTTTAAATGCTGCTTTGCCCACTTTTATTGACTCAAATCCACACAGGTTTTCCCTCGCAGGGGTTTTCCAACAAAAGGTACACGCAGTACTTGCAAAAAGAACACAAGTTCAGCCCCCTGGCTTTTACTTTCAGCGTCACAGCATAGTCCTGACTGTTTCTCTCTCACAGTCACACAGGTTCTTCTTGCCACACAGGCTGTATCTCACCACACAGGTGTATTCAGCAACTTGCCACACAGGCTGTATCTCACCACACAGGTGTATTCAGCAACTTGCCACACAGGCTGTATCTCACCCCACAGGTGTATTCAGCAACTTGCCACACAGGCTGTATCTCACCGCACAGGCGTATTTAGCAACTTGCCACACAGGCTGTTTTCACCACACAGGTGTATTCAGCCCTTGCCACACAGGCTGTATCTCACCACACAGGTATATTCAGCAACTTGCCACACAGGCTGTATCTCACCACACAGGCGTATTTAGCAACTTGCCACACAGGCTGTTTTCACCACACAGGTGTATTCAGCAACTTGCCACACAGGCGTTTCTCACCACACAGGTGTATTCAGCAACTTGCCACACAGGCTGTATCTCACCACACAGGTGTATTCAGCAACTTGCCACACAGGCTGTATCTCACCACATAGGTGTATTCAGCCCTTGCCACACAGGCTGTATCTCACCGCACAGGTGTATTCAGCAACTTGCCAGTCTTACAAATTACAAACAAAAGTTGCAGCAGATGGTTAGCAGGTAGCATAAACTACCAACACTCTCATTTGTGCCACAAAAATGCTATTCCGGTGCTGCCAAATGTACTCTCTAAATTTTGTATTTCTCTTTCAAAAACCTCCTGGATTCCCTGCATGCTTTGTGGCTTTCCACTTGCTCATTCCCTTCAGGACTACATATTCCATGGTACCTTGCTGCCTGCAAGCAGTGATGATGTCACATGTGGCATGTTTTTGTGCTGATTGTGCCTCCTGAAACTCCTCCTCCTCAGAGCGTCCAGATGAAGAGTTGTAGTTCAGACAGGAGGGTCTGTGAAATTGGTGACACAGCAGTGCATATTGACACGGCACGGTAAATATGTGACACTGCATTCAAGAAAGTAAATCCTGTGGGATTCTTCTTAAAGTGAGTTGTCAAACCACAAGATCATTCAGATTAATAGGAGTAGGCCAGAAATAATCAATATTTAGTGTGGAAATGAATATATGCAGCAGTACCGGCATCTAGTGCAGAGACCAAGCTGTCAGTCCAGGGCTGGTCTCGTACTAAAGATTGGGAACCACACTGATTACAATTTGTACCAAGGTGGTTACAAAACAAATCTACTGGCTCAGCTCTCAATGTGCCTCACGCAAAGAGACACTCAAGGCTGGCAGGCTGCAGTCGTTAAAGTTAAATACAAAGAACAACTTCATTAACTAAAGAAAGAAAAAATGGTTAGTTTAAAATGCAATTTTTAAAGATGTTTAAAAAAAATAAATTAAACAGTGTGCTTAATAAAAGCCTTATATGTTTGATCTGTGCATCTAGAGTTCAATGTTCTCTGGTCATTAAAAATGTAACCCTTGCCTAACTCACTGGGCCAGTGATGGTTCTTATTAGTGTACAACAGAAATGACTCTAGATTTCTATTGATGTCATAATTATCCAGGACCTGGAACAATTGGACAGCAGCATTCTGTACAGTTCCTGAAACATCTACAGTGAAGACTTCCAATCAATTGTGAAACCAATCACAAACAAACAACTAAGGCAGGTTTGAATCTGAATGGTGACTGGAAGAAATTTGTAAAGGTAAGCCTATGCTGCTGAAGAGGGGTGGAGGGAATATAAAAAAAACCTTTAGTTTTTCACTGAATGGGCTAAGATCAGGTTTGCTTTAAAGAAAATATGTAAAATGTTACTGCTATATCATGGAGTATGTTACCAGTTGTCTGACCAACATAACAGAAGCTAAAATATACAACTGACACCGTATGTAATCAATGTCTGTTGTCTTTCCTGTAATTAAGCATAAACATGTAGTGTAAACTGTTACAATTACTGGTTTTATTTTAGGACAACATTCACATCCCACACCAACCAGTTCTGTAACCCGTCGTTTGTCCGAAATCTGCACTGCCAGCTCAGGCTCTCTGTAAATTTAATTGGCACTTGTGGAAAAGTAACAAGTTGTTTTCCTTTCTAAATTTGGCTGCTGTGGTTTAGAGTCATTCATGAAAAAGAGGGAGCCTTTCTAATCTCTTCTCAAGCACCTTAATTACTTCTGATCCATCGGATGCCAGGAACTCGACCGGGCTTATTTAAAGGAAACCTGTACTGAGAGAAATATGGAGGCTTCCATTGATGACCTTTACTTCTGAAAACACTGGGTGCCTGTTTGTGAAGTTGATTAATTAGCTTCAGTTCTTTCTGAAATTGGGCTTTAAGACACTTTATTTTTACCAAACTGAGCTTCTTTGACTTAGAGCCCAGTTCCAGCCAAATACAGCTGGGTAGGATTGGAACTGGTCAGGTTTTATAGCTGTCTGTGATTTCACCACACTTCCTGTTCCTGTGGCACCAAAAAAACAAAAACAAGTTATTTAGTTATTTTGTTATATATTTAGTTATTTTGTTGATTTCACTTTATCATTTTGGACTATTTTGTGTATGTCCATTACATGTAATCCAAATAAAAATCAATTTTAATTCTAAGTGGTAATGCAACAAAATAAAAAAAATTCCAAGGGGGTGAAGCCACTAGGTTGAGCTTCATAGGAAGTAAATACATGTTAGTGACATGATACAATTCAAGAGAACGCTGGAAAGAATAAGTATATAAATGTAACCGTCCCTGTAGAATCAGTTGTTACATTTTAATGCTCATTCCCTCCAGTGTTCTCTTAAAGTGACACTAAGCTCACACTTAAATCTTAAAAATAAATTTAAGTATCCTAACTATTAACAAAAATGTGCCTTATTTGTGTATCACTCAGCTGTAGATCCTCAAATCATCTCTGAATTGGTGCCGACACTGTCCTTCCTTCTGGAGGGTGGCTACTTTTGTTCCCCGTGGTCCCTATGTGTGTTGTAAAGTAGCCACTGCTCCATGCTCACTCCTGTGATGGACAGTCTCACTACAAATTAGTAAACTAAACCTGAGATTGTAGTCCATCACTGGAGCAAGCTAGGTGACTACTTTACAACACACAAGGACCATGGGGAACAAAAGTATGTCATAATGAATTCAGAGATGATTTGAGGATCTACACCTGAGTGGTACACAAATAAGTTCAATTTTTGTTAATAGTTAAGGTACTGGAATGCGTTTTTAAAATGTAACTCCTGAGTTTAGTGTCACTTTAAGTTGTAATATGAACTATGAACTGTAGCTCCATCGAGTGGCTATAATGCTTTTTCCCCAGTCACTCTGCTCTGTATGTGTAAGAGACTTACCTGCAGATTGACTCCTGCCCAAAAGCGTTCATGCAAACAAGCATGCAATCCGTTGCTGAAATATTCTGGTAAACCCGCTTTAGCACGTGGATGCACGCGTATGGGAACGATTATGCGCAATAGTGCATGCATGTGAGCGTATGGAGGCGTGCTTGATGGCGTATGGGCAGGGCCGGATTTACTCTCCCTGCCGCCCCGAGGCCGGGTTCTGCAATACGCCCCCCCTTTCCCATCAATGGAGAATGGCAACCACATGGCACCACATGTTTATTTTTTATAATTATTTTCTAATAATTTGTTTCTTATTATTTTTTACTTTTTAATCATCTTTTAATTTTTTATTTAATTATTTCATATTATTTTTTAAAATTATTTTTCATTTATTAAATTTTTAAAAAAAATCAATTTAATTTAATTACAGTAATTTTTTTTTCACCTGACTTTATTGCTATCACACAGGAGAAAACAATCCCCTGTGTGATACCAATTGGAGGTGACAGGTTCTCTTTATTGACCCTGTCACCTCCAATACAGGAGTTCTAGCACAGCACTGTGCTGGAACTCCTGTGACAGGTGAGAGGGGAAGACTGCTCTCCCCTCTCACTGTCTACACGGAGCGGCATGATTATTTTTAACTGCAGTGAGGAGAGATTCGGCAGCGGAGCCCGGAGGATGGAACCAGAGCAGAGAGGTAAGTGCAGGAGGGATGGGGGGAGGAGGACGGGCTGCACACTGTTTACATGTGATCTCGGTGACATCGCAGAGTTCACATGTAAACGAACAATAGGCTTCCCTCACTCTGCATTTAGTCAGGCATGTGCAAAGCAGGACTAAATGTAGAGAGGGCAACATAACGCCCGACGCCCGGAACTTCCCCACAAGGACAACGCTGCCACTCCTCTGCGCCCTGCCGCCCCAAGGCCGGGCCTCGGTGGCCTTGTGGGGAATCCAGGCCTGTGTACGGGCGCACGCTCATTAGCGTGCATGCCATCCTATATAAACTGAGAAGAAGCCAAAAACAAGTGGTCTTCAGCTAGTCCCTGTGTGCCCTGTGATCTGTTCCAGTATCCTGATTTCTTGTGCATGAACCCGGCTTGTGACCATTTGACTCTGCTTCCTCCTTTTGATTTGGTACCACTGCTCTCTGATCTCCTGTGTATGATCTGATCTCCTTACGTTTCCTGACCCTGCTCCTGATCTGTGATTTGGCACCTCAAGATTCAGCTACCTGTGTATGACCTTGGCTTGAACCTGACTTCCCTCCTGGTCTGCCACTTGGTGGATCACTTCATCAGTACCCTGAGCGACTACATCTAGCCAGCCCTCCGTTGGCCATACACCCGTTGCCTGCTATGGTTTCAAGAGGTCCTGGTGTCATCCTAGTCCTGCCCATTCACCAGCTGGTCCAATGCACTCAATCGTCTCCTCAAGAACCGGCCAGCCACCAGCACCGGCACCTGTGCCCCATTCTTTCCTTGCATACCCTGTCACCAGTTCTAGAGGTGTGGAACGAGAGGTGCACGGGGAGCCCCCTTCTCAGCCGAGTCTCCAGTCAAGTACATATTAGTATGAATATAACAACTGAAGAACATTGGACCAATAGAGAAATGACTCTAAACATTTGTTTTTCCCCATTCTCACAACAGCTAGTTAGCTTGTACAGAATGAATTTATGTGCAGTCGGGCTGGAGGCATAAGCTACATGAATAATAAATAGAGCCCATAGGTATGCTGCACTGAAGAAAAGCAATTCATGTTATCAGATAGACTTACAATTACAATTCTTCATTTTGCTACTTCTACTGCTCAAACGTAGCTCTGCACTAGTAGAAAACATTCTCTGACCACTTCAGTTCATTTGAGTTTAACTGATAAAATGTGGCAACCACATAGATGAATCTAGCAGAAATGTTTGCAAAACTGTCAGTCACCTGTCCGTAATTTTAGAGGTTGCTAATACAGGCAGTCCCCGGGTTATGGACGTCCGACTTACGGACAATCCGTACTTATGAACGGGGTCCACAGTTCTCCTAAATGTACCGGCAGCCGCCGGTACATTTAGGAGAACTTTGGCTGCAGCGGCCTGTGTCCTTTCAAATCCCTGCTGCTCTCCGCCCCTGTGTTGGTGGAGGAAGCGGGGGCACAAACCGCTGCATACCGCCGATGCCCCGCGTACCTCCGCTGATGTGCCGGCTTGCTCTTCAGCTGTTCCGTCGGCTTCCCCGGTCCGGACATGCTCTGGTCTCCTGGTCCGGCCACGGCTACTCTGCCCCGCGCAGTTCAGTTTTTCGGCCGGGGTACGAGGAGAGACACAAGGTAAGTCTATGGAAGGCGTGCACCCACATGCAGACACCGTGGGACAGGAAGTGCCAGCAAGCCCAGAGGAGTCAGCGCTGGATTGGTGACCCGCAGCAGCACTGCTGCGGGTCGACAAAACGACAGGAAAGAAGAAGATCGGATTAAGAAACATCATTTAAGGTAAGTGCTGACATTAACATGGGGGGGAGGGAAAAAAAGTTTTGACTTTAATGTAATTCCTCTCCATTAAACATAGTTACATGTTTTTTCAAAATACAATCCCTACTTCCAATGGACTTATTTGCAGAATTGTTCAAATCGGTAAGCTGACTGTAACTCCATATGTACTCTTCCACCACAACAATTATTTTAGGTGGTATAAGCTAGGGATGCACCGATATATCGGCCGCCGAAACATATCGGCCTAAAATGGCACTTTTGGCTAAATGCCGAAAGTGCCATTTTCCTGCCGATACATCGGCGCATCCGTGATTTATTTCCTCCCCGCTTGGCGCTGCTCTGTGTCCCAGCGTGGAGGAGAGAAAGTGACAGCCGGCGCCTCGGGACAAGAGCGCTGTGAGCGGCCGGTGTCTCTCCTCCCACGCCGCTCGGCCGCCTATCACAGTGCGGCAGGTCGGTGTGGGGGCAGAGACAGCGCTGTCACAGGAGGCTGGGCTCTCGCACCGCTCACACAGCCTCCTGTGACAGTGTGTATCAGAGAGGAGAGCGGGCTACAAACACTTAGTGATCAGTGATCGCTGAGTGTTTGTAGATAATTGAGGACATGGTATGGTTAATATATCCTCAATTATGAATGAATGGGAGTGATCTATATCCACTCCTGTTCATTCATAATTGTGGTTACAGTAATCATACTATAGTCTCAAGTTATTAATGAACAGGAACACTCATAGAGGATTCAGATAACAGGGGATACAGAAAAAGAGATTGAGGACTCTGTATTCTCAATCTCTTTTCCTATTTAAAAGGGAAATATCAGGGGTCTGTTTAGACCCCTAATATTTCCCTGAAGCCCCTAAAAGTAAAGTAAAAAATGAAAATATTTAATAAAAAATGAATAAATAAATACAAATAAATATAAACATTTTTTAACAGTTTATAAAAAATAAGTTAAAATAAAATATAAAAAAAAATAAAAATAAAAACATTTTCAGTATCGGTTTCAGTTTCGGCCTGACAATTTTTTCTGTTTTGGTTACGTTTGGGTTTTTACATTTCTGTTTCGGTGCACCTTTAGTATAAGCTTACTGAAGAGGGCAGAGCTTTGACACCCTGGACTCAAAGAAAATGGGTTGAAAGACATTGGGTGACATTCAACCCAAAAGGAGCAGCATTGGATTAATGACTGGGTGATTATGCAGGTGGACAGCCTTGAAACGGTAAATATAGCAGCAGGAGCTGCAGAATATTTCATTCTTTACCCAAACTAGATTTGATTAGAGTTGAACCTTTAACGGGGGAAGTACATTAATCATTCTTTTCCCAAGGTAGATCTAGGCTCTTCATTATATTACTGTATTTTGGTTTAAAATTCCTTTGCCTGTTTTTGAATATTTCTGGTTTATATATATATATATATATATATATAGTACATACACAGACCTGAGGCATCCTGGATTCCCATCTCTTCCCATGTATCCCTTACCTCTTCCAGCAGGGGTGCAGTAATGAAGCAGGGAGCCTTGCAGGTGGTCATGTGACCACCCGCCTGGCTTCCCGATTGGATGAGAAGCCTGGGAAGCCGAGGACTGTGGCTGTTATGAGGAGTGTAAGTAGCAAGTGCTGCTGAGCTCTTTATCACTAAGCAGTCACAGAAAAAGAGTAATCTCTCCACTGGCTTAGTGTGCTCGGGGTGATTAGGGTGTGCCCACTCACACCTGGGACACCCCCTGTGCATGCCTATGAATTGCACTCATCTGCATAGTTAGAGGCAGAGTGCGACACTGCAGCTGTTGGCTCTATTAATCTAGAACTGAGTGTTCACATACTGCTGATTGCTTGGTTTCTGTTCTTCTCCCTGCAGAGAATGATGACTGTCAGTTAACGCTCCCTGCAGGGATTCACACCCACCCCTCCCTGTTCCTTCAGCACTCATTAGAGGAACAGACAGGGGAGGAGGTGGGCGCAGCTGACTTTGACTCTAGAGAGACAGAGCCAGCTGTCAATCAGGCAGCGGGGTGACTCCTGACTAGGCTGACCATATGTCCTCTTTTAAACGGGACAGTACCGTTATTTCTTAATTTTTCCCATGCCCCGTCGTTTCTTTAAAAAAATCAATTTTGCCGTTTTACTTTTTAGGAGTGCGCTTTGAGTCTGTGTGTCTCCTTAATGAGACCAGCTGGCCGCATTGATATAAATGTTAAGACAACCACAACTGTGGCCAGGCTTTAACTTCTGCATCCGTTCGGCCAGCTTGTCTCATAAAGAAGGTGCACAGAGCGCACTACTAAGAAGTTTCCGCCAGCGCTCATTCTTCCTTTGCGGCAGCACTGACTGGGAGGAAGTTACGTATAGGCGTAACTTCCTCCCAGTCAGTGCTGCTGCGAAGGAAAAGAAAGCGTTGGCGTGGACTTTAGGCAGCCATTTTATATGATCGACAGCAGAGCTTTTATCTCAGCAAGGCAGTGCTCCAAGAAATCTTAGGTTCATGGCATAGTTCTCTGCTCCTCAAACTGACACAATGGAAGGATATGAGCAAGTATAGGAAGGGGGAAAGGTGCAGAAAGAATGCACTGCATTGTATGAGTTCTCTCGCTGAAGAATAATTGTTGAATGTTGAGATGTGCATTTGGATCTGGACGATCTGCCAAATCAATGAATTTCTGTCAATCCAAATTACTATAAAACCGAATATACAAATTACTATTTATTCAGGCATATAGTAATTTTTTGTATAGGCGCCGCCATCTTGGTGCATCTGACGTCACGTAAGAAGACACACCAGCCTCTTGGGTGCACCATGATGGCGGGACCCATTGTATCTATGCGTGCATGTGTGCATAAGGATGCGCCACCGGTCAATATGGCCGACACACCTTTTCTTTTTTCTTCAATGTGTAATTTCGGATTCAGAGGCTCTTTGCCTCCGAATCTGAAACAGCAAAATAATTAATTTTGTCCAAAACTTTATGCTGTACACATCCACTATATTGTCATAAGACTTTTGTTATCATCTTACTTTTTCATGGATACAGAATATTAAAACCGTCCTGTTTTTGTCATCCCGATGTCCCGTTTGTGGCTCAAGGAAATATGGTCAGCCTAATCCTGACTATATCCTCAGGATCCTTCCCAGCTGCAGCGCTGCCCTGCTCTGTCAGCCCACTACACGTTGAGTTTTGGGTTACAGGAGGATATTACTAAATGTCCTCCTGTGATCCAAAAGAGAACTATCCCCAAAGAAGTTTTGGCCATAGTTCTCTGTACTTAGTTCTATGGGCACAGCGTGGCTGTGTTCTTACCTTTCTTCTCCCCTCAGTGCTGCTTTCCATTGGGAACCAGCGCTCTGCACACTCCAGACACCAGGGGGATGTCATTACAGCCGGCGGACGGCAGGTGGCAGTGTGGAAGCTGCATTGACTCTTTGTAGCCGATAAACAAAAGAGGGCGGGGCGAGATGTGCTGCTGCCCGGCGTCAGGCTCCGCTCTCCTATCGCTCGCTGTCAGAGCAGCTGAGCTGAGCCTCTGAGCAGTGTGTAGACAAGGCAGGCAGCTGCTCTCATCCACATCACCACTGTCATCAGCATCCTCCTGCCCGGCTCCCTAGACATTGCTAGATATATAGCTTCCCCAAACCGAACACACCGGACAAGAGCATCATCTCACGCCATCCACAGGACCGCACAGGAGCATCATCACGTTATCTGCACGCAGACACTCCATCAGGCTCACTCACTCACACACACAGAGGGGTCACTATACAAACCATACCTCTGTATATAGTGTCAGCCTAGAGTCATGTAAATCCAGCATATACAAAGCGACATTGCAATGGTTCCTCGTAGCCAGGCATAAGAAGAAGCACAGCGTGTGCCAGTCAATGCACAGAGTGAGAAGAAGCGAGCCACATAGAGCAGGACAAGTTTAAGGAGCAGCAGCACAGTGCGCCATCCACACCCTGTACGGAAGCAGTACAGAAGCAGCACAGCCAGGCTGCATCCATCCTCCCAAGCAGCGGTATGAAGCAAGCTCTCATGGAGGTCATGAGGATGAATCGGATCTGCAGGATGGTGCTGGTCACTTGCTTAGGATCTTTCGTCCTGGTCATCTTCTATTTCCAAAGTATGTTACACCCAGGTAAGGGAGGCCTTTTCATGTAGCCGGCAAGGGATGGGGATGACACTGTAACAGGATGCACTGGGGATGGCTGGGGACCAATCGCAGCCAACAGCCTTGCTTCACCATTGATCCTAAGGATCCCTAAGTGCCTGGTTATATTTCATCATTTCATTGTGTAGCTAACATAGCACTGATTTAGCAATGTGTATATGTGCTTGTCATGGGTGGGTAAATGAATGAATAATTCATCAACTATCAGTCCAATCTAGGAGCCAGATGGAACCTTCAAGGAGCCAAGTGACATGTGCTTCTGTTGACAACAATAGAGACATAAAGTTGGGCACTAGCTCTCATTTTTGGCTGTATTTGAAACTTGGCTCCTCTGCAGCCTGGGCTCATTAGGTTTTCTAAAATTAAGATTTATCAATTTTATGAAATGTTTACTTTTATGTGGGGGGGGTTCTACTTATTTGATTTGCTGTGATTATTATTGGAACATAGGTGGCATTGCAACAATTGTAATTAATATAGGAAATTACATTTTCCTGTTTTTTTTGCTGGTAATTTCTTATTAGAACTGGTTTATTATTATAATTATTATTAATAATAATAATAATAAACACAAGTGGCATTGCAACAAATATAATATTTATAAAATATAAAACAAATATTTTAAATACAACAGTATACATGTTTATGTTATTTTGCTGGTATGTCATTATTATTGGAACCCAAGTGGCATTGACATATTTGTAAATAATATAGCAGAATACATTTTCATGTTTTCTTTGATTCTTTGTTTTCTTTGATTCTATGTACTTATTAGAACTGGTATGTTATTAATACTGGAACATAAACAGCATTGCAACAATTGTAATTATTATGATAGATTACATTTTGCCGGTATGTTCTTTTTAGAACTGGTATGTTATAGAATTTGGAACATAAATGGCATTGCAATAATTGTAAATATAACCGATTACATGTTTATGTTATTTTGCTGGTATGTTGCGTTTTCTCAAACCTACCCCTAATTACTGATAACATGACACATTTTCTAGATTGCTTCACATCACCGGTGAAGTTATTAGTGTTCTCTTGTCCACTATGCTGCTTATTAACAAAACTGTGTTTTCAATGGGATGGTGAAAAACAGGACCTGTTAGGACTCTCAGAACCAGAACTGGCATAGTTGGCAGCAGGAGGCGAATTATAATAATGGGGCATGGGACTGGCATAGCTGGCAGAAGGAGGTGTATGATAATAATGGGGCATACTACTGGCATAGTTGGGAACATGAGGTGTATGAAAATAATGGGCATAATAGTGGCATAGTTGGGAGCAGGAGGTGTGTGATAATAATGGGGCATAGTACTGACATAGCTGGCAGCAAGAGGTGTATGATAATAATGGGGCATACTACTGGCATAGTTGGGAACATGAGGTGTATGAAAATAATGAGCATACTAGTGGCATAGTTGGGAACAGGAGGTGTGTGATAATAATGGGGCATACTACTGGCATAGTTGGGAACATGAGGTGTATGAAAATAATGGGCATAATAGTGGCATAGTTGGGAGCAGGAGGTGTGTGATAATAATGGGGCATAATACTGGCATAGCTGGGAACAGGAGATGTTTAATGGGGCATAGTACTGGCATATTTGGGAACATGAGGTATATAATAATAAAGGGGCATAGTACCGGCATAGTTGAAACAATGAGGTTTATGATAATAATGGGGCATAGTACTGGCATAGCTGCGAACATGAGGTTCATGATAACAATGGGGCATAATACTGGCATTGTTAGGAACAGGAGGTTTATGATGGGGCATTGTACTGGCATAGTTGGAAGCATGAGGTGTATCATAATAATGGGCATAGTTACATAGTTAGTCAGGTTGAAAAAAAAACACACATAGTACTGGCATAGAAGAAAACAGGAGGTATATGATATTAATGAGGCATAATACTGGCATAATTGGGAATAGGAGGTTTATGATAATAATGTCATAGTAGTACTGGCATAGTGGGAAACAGCAGGTATATGATAATAATGGGGACATGCACATAGCAATTAAAGTACTGATTACAAAGATAAAGGCCCTGGTTGTCATTACAGGATGATACAGGTATTAATATAATAGCAGGTCCTATGTGTAGTGCTACAGCTTCAGCATCACTGAGTATTATCATCCCATGCCTCCCTTTTAGAAACAGTCCACCTGAATGTTGGACACTTAATCCATCACATATTTTGTGCATACTAACTGTGGTAGATGTCTTTTATGATTTACTTGATTATAATTGATGTTTAAATCTGTAACATCTTATGTTCATAGCTCATCAGTTTTCTGTGTGATCCACTTGACAGTTGAATGCTTTTAAACTCTCAGTGCATCTGGGGTGATCTTTGTTGCCATCTACTTTAGTATATAACCTAAACAGTGATGACAATTTATTTTAGTAATCATTGGCAGAAATGCTTTATTATGAGGTGGCAAAATTTTGTATTGTCTGTTAACACTTTTGTTTGATTATGTACTGGAAGGCCGCCTGAGATTCAAGGGAATGTTAATCTTTACGGGTGTCGGGCTTATGTGAGCATGGAGAAAAATTGCAAATGCGCTGTTTTTAGAAATGGCATTTATTGTAGAATACTATTTCTGTACCTGGTCGGGGGTTGTTTTTTTGTATTCACCAAACTCAAACAAGATTGAGTATTTTTAGAAAGTTTTAAGTAACCTATACAGGTTAATGCAGTGGTGAATACATTAATATATAATTAAGGAGCCAGTCTGTCTGATCCAGGAAACAACAAGCACTTTTAGGGAGCCCGAGACCTTGAGTTTCTATTAAGAGCACTTTTTTAAACGCATTGGCTGGCTATTGTGTTGTTTCCAGCCTGAGCTTATAAAACCTTTTTCCATCTAACTTTTAAGATATGTACAGTTTGGCAGACAGTTCAGTGAATTTGTAGTGCCTATTTATTTTACTTTTGAGTTGGTAAAAGTATATCTGTTAAAAATGAATATGGTTGCAAATCAATATTGAAAAGGTGGGTATGCGATTTTGTTATGTGTAAGATTGGTGACTTTTCGCAATTAGAAATCTTTCTGTAACAGGAATCTGAAATCAATTTGCTTATAGGGGATAACTGCACTTTGCCCATCATTATTACCCTTTTAGAGTTGTCTTTATCTTTTTACAGTATGCCTGAATTAATGCAGACAGATGTTTTACATATGTTTGCAGCTTTATTTGTGAATGTGTGTGTGCGTATATGCTGTCTGTATGTATGTATGTATATTTACATATATATATATATATATATGTGTATATGTGTATTAATTATATTTTTTTGTGTGTTTGGTTTAATTTGGCATTTCACATAGTTCCCCGGGTGCAGAATATACTAAAAGTGAACCCTTCCTTGGCATAGTAATACTTCAGATTTCTCAGCATAGCCTGTCTGGTTGTTCCACTTTTTGACCCAAACACAAGGCAAATACGATTATGATTAAGCCCGAAAAAGTGAAAAACGCTGAAGGTGGGCAGTTCAGGGCAGGGATAACAGTGTGACTGTGATTAAAGAATAAACGTTTATGTTCGGTGAAGATCAACAGAGTGTGGTTGATTTCCTTGATGTGAGACAAAGCAAATACAATTTACTTTGTCTCACATCAAAATTAAAAAAGGAATATGTTGGAAATTTTTGATTGACTAAAAGAGTATTTTTTTCACTTGGCTCAGTGAACCTGAATTTGCTTCATCCATGCATATTTAATTGAAATCTCTATTTTTTTAGGTTGACTTGGCAAAGTGAAAGATTTACTCCTTTAGTAAATCACCCCCAATGAGTGACTAATAACAAAGATACCAGACAAAGTAGCTTATTGTTGGTTAGCCATTTGCACGCTTCCTATTATCGTTCATTGAGGATTGTCTAGATAACAAATTGAGAAACAAAATGCTCAGAGCAAGGTAATGTTGCAGTAAGTGTCTGAGCTATTTGTCAGAAGAAGGATTGCTCTCATCGGCCTGCAATGGCTGTGCTAAGCACGGTGGGAGTTCAGACATACTACAGTGACACATGAGTATGCTTTAAAGGGAGGCATTGGCACTCGACTGCTTCCATTTATTTCCGTGCTAGAACAGCTGGGAAACAATACTATTTGGCAAAAAGTCATAAATGTAGTATGTGCGATCTAGTCATAAGCTGAAACAGAACATTTAGTATTCCCAATAATACCTGTACAGTATATCTGTCATGTTGGCAGTTACTCAGCTAACACCAAAAATATAGCTCTTTTCCAAATTCATGAAAGCCATGTTTGCTGGTGCAGACATCAGAAGAGGAAATCATTCACTTGCTCTTTGCAGGTACTTTTTTTCAGCACATTTGTTTTGTCGCTTTAACTCCTTGCCACCTACTCCCAGTGGCCCTTTAGGGGATAATAACACCGGAAGTCGAAGATGGGCTTCCCAATTATATGATTGCTGTAATTGGCTGTCACAGCAGTCACATGATCAGGAGCCCATATCCCACTGGCTTCCGATTCTAACCAGTGACTGGGAGCTATCAGTGGCAGCTTGGTCACTGTCTTGTGAGCACACGCTCAGCACAGAACAGCGGGCCGACTGACACACATATGTGTAGAGCCAGCCTTAAACTGTATTTCCACTTTTTTAGTCAAATTTGAGAAAACTTTTTTATATGTTTGTAATGTGTATCTGTTCACACAGCATGCCCCGAAAAATAATAAAAAAAAAGATATTTCTTACCTTTTGTCTTGTTGCAGCAGGCAACATGGCTGATTCAAAAGACTAATTATCGTGTGGTATTTCGCACAGTAATGTGTGTTGTGTTAAGGCAGCCAATGCAATACAATGTTTAGTTTTTTTGCCTTCGTCTCTTGGTACGTACTGAGCTTGTGTTTTCGAAATGAATGTCACCATGCAGTGTATAGAAGTTGTGTAGTACTGCAAGGCAGGAAGCCTGTAGACATAATGAGCATATATGGCTACCCTCATGCATAATTACCAAGTATACATAGAAAAAAAGGTTTATAAACCATTAGAAAGACCCTTTCACCAACATTTAAAAGCACAGAAAAATTAAGACTACTAAATGCTTAATTGCAGCGTTTTAAATTTGCATAATTTTTTTTTCTTCTATAGCATCTCTTTAACACATGTTCATATTATTATTTACATCAAGCTGATCTGTCTTCCACACCATGAAAATACTATGGGGGTTATTCACTAAAGAGCTGAAGGATCCAGCTGTAGCTTCGGCTGATCCTTTGACTCTCTTCGGCCGCTGGAGCCCTTTGGTTCAGTTATTCACTATAGCTCGTACAGCTGCCAAAGGCGGCCGAGCAGCTCAGCCGAGCCGAAGGCATGTACTTCGGCTCGACTGAACCGAAGTTAACAACCGAAGCAGGACGAACGGCCTGCCGGCCGCTCGCTCCGCAAATGACAGCTGAGTCGGAGTCAGCCATGATGTCACGGCTGGCTTCGCCCAGTTGTAATGACAGATCAGCTTCCCCAAATGTCCTGGGGACGCTGATATGTCATTAAACAATAACAACTGGGCGGAGCTGGCTGTGACGTCACAGCCGGCTAAGCCCAGTTGTTATTCATTGGCCCGGGACCTGCTTGAACACTCAAGCGGGTGCTGGCCAATAGGAAACAGTTGGGCGGAGCTATGAGAATAGGGGCGAACGGCAGCGAGTGAGCTGCCGGAGCTCGGGCTCAGCCGAGCCAGATGTTGGATCGGCTGAGTCAAAGTACTTCTGCACTTCGGCTGACTGAAGGCAACCAATGTACGGCTGAATTTAGCGGATGTACGGCTGAAACAGCCGTACGAGGCCTTCGGCAGCCGAGTGAGTAACCTTGTATATATTCTCTTTTAAAGTCCAACTCCTGCAAATGTTATGGTACAGTTTTGTAAAGTGGGGAAGAAGTTGAACCTCTGTCAGACTGCCTGGGTAAAAGTAGTTTTACAGCAACTTTTCAGAATTGCACTGTACAGCTATTTTTTTATTGATTTAGTGACACTAAACTCAGGAGTTAAACCTTAAAAATGCATTCAAGAACTATTAACAAAAATGTATCTTATTTGTGTATCATTCAGCTGTAGATCCTCAAATCATCTCTGAATTGGTGCTGACACTGTCCTTCCTTCTGGAGGGTGGGTACTTTTGTTCCCCATGGTTCCTGTGTGTGTTGTAAAGTAGCCACCGGTCCAAGCTCGCTCCAGTGATGGACTACAATCTCAATACAAATGAGTAAACTAAACGTGAGATTGTAGTGAGATTGGGAGCAAATTTGGAGCAGTGTCTACTTTACAACACACACAGGGACCATGGAGAACAAAAGTAGCCACCCTCCAGAAGAAAGGACAGTGTCAGCACCAATTCAGAGATGATTTGAGGAAATACAGCTGAACGATATGATTTTTGTTAATAGTTATGTTATTTGAAAGCATTTTTAAGATTTAACTGCTGAGTTTAATGTCACTTTAAAGGATTTTAAAAACAGACCTTTTGAAGGAATCTCAATAAAATTATTAACATGAATGCTTTTTAAAGGTCAGTTTGCTATTAGAGGTCTAAAGGATGTGATTGAAGAACACAGCAGCAGATTTTTGCAAACTGAATTACCACATATAAGAAGTGGTAATAATTGTAATTTGTGCATCCTCTTGTGCAACTCCATATCTGAAGATTTTGACACATAATATTTATTTTTGTTTTTTCTGATGTGTATATCATTTTCGGGAGTGTGTCCTTTTTTTATAACACTTATTTTTCTATTATTCCTGGGAGGTTTACAGTTATCAGAATATTTATCATAAGTAATACAAACTGCCATGTCTTAGCAATTCCAACAGATCTGTGCTCAGTATAGCATGCGCCACATTTTAACAGGATCACATTGGGTCATGGGCATAGCTGACATACCTCCTTGAATATTTTATTTTAAATTCTAGTGTGTAATTATGATCTAACATGTGGAACCACATGGTGTGCGGTGCTTAAATATAACCACCTTGGCTTACCAAATAATGGCATGCTTGACTAGCTAGACACTGTGATTGGATGGATTGGTATCTATTTATGTCATTTCATGTGTTCATGAGTCTAGTTATCAATGTTTTCACCCAAATATTAACAAAACTTTCCCCTAGAATTCACACATTTCCCACATAAGGTTAAATCAGAAATTGCATACTGCCATACATCCAATGCCTGATGCTTTGAGACGTGGCTTTTCTGTTGACAAAGCAAGCACATAGAGAGAGAAGCCAGAGTACAGAGGAACCTAAAATATGTGTCTCTACAGCTTTAAAAGCCTACTATGTAAAAACCCCAGGATTTTTTCAAAGAAAAAATACTCATATGATCCTCGTTCCTGCCTGTCTGCTAGACTAGTCTCCGCAGCTTACTTTCCCTTGGCGGTCTCTGGACATGTTACATTATCACGTCTAATGCAGATCAATTAGATGTGAGGATACCAAGGGAAATACCACAACTGAAGCGGAGGGCAAGAGAGGTGAGCAGTAACTGCCACAGGGCTGAGGATCAGGTGAGTATATTTTCTTTATTGTCTTCCTTAAACCAAAGCGAGCACTTAACCCTTGCAGTGTGGGAGTAGACCCACTGCAAGGGCTAATTTGAAGGAAAAAAAACCTGGAGTTTTTCTAAAATACTCTTCAACCTGTCAATTTTTTGCATGCACAGGGAATGAACTGTACATGCAGAGAATTGACAGGATCAGGAGCATTAATAATGGAAATAAAGGAAACTCACTGGAGACACAAATTTCAGGTTCCTCTGTAAACTGGCTGCTCTCTGTATGCACTTGTTTTGTCAATAGGAGAGTCACGTCTGAGAAACCCTCAAAGCATCACGCATTGGATGTATGGCACTCGGCAATTAGAGGGATCCTCCATACAGCTGCCTCTTTGACTATGGTTAATGTTATACAACCCTTTCTGTGGCAGGGACTGATTAATCACTGCTGTGCAGGTCTCTCAATGGGAGGTAGGTAGCTTTGTTGTTGTGCTGTATGCACAAACAGGGACATTGTAACTGAGATGATAAGCATGAACATACGGGTAGAGGAGTCGGCATAAAGGCCGATCATAGGTTGCCTGAAGTGGAAAAAATGGGATTTAAGGATAAAACAATACTGGGTTCTTGTATCATTTAAATGACATCATAAAGCAGATAAAACATTTGACCTTGGTTTACTTTTACCCATCAATGGTACAAGCAGAGAGTTGTATTGTCTATTACACTGTAAAGCAGGCCATATACGCCCGCAGAGCTTGAAAAAAATGTGCTTTTGGAACATTTGCTTGAGTTTCTAATAGTTAATGGGGTTAAATTGACAACCAATTTCGACTGTAGTAACAAAAAAAAATTGAAGGAGCAGGATGAAGATTTATTTTTTTCCAAAGGAAGGAAATTCTAACAGTGAATGATGTATTTATCTGAGAACTGCATTCAAAATCTATTGTTAAAATCAAATAAAATGTCGAATGATATTCAACAAGTCTTTGATGGCCAATGTATGTAAAGCCGCACTCAACAGCCAGGACCTCTATGTAAAAAAGTTTATTCCCAGGAATCTAAAATGTTACAGGCATGACAAGATCCACAGGCTCTGACATGTTTTGCCGAAAAGACTCAAGTCTCTGATGGCGTTATTGAATGTTTTGACCAAATTTTTTGTAGGAAAGTTTGTTTGAAAATCTACCTGTATATGGCCAGAGTAAGACAATTGGCTGGAAATAAATGTAAGCATGTAATGCAAGTTGGTAAAATCTTTCTGCATTCAACTGCACAGCAGAAATCACACTAGGAAGGGAGTGGCTAAGCAGGTGTGCTGTATGCACATGGGCTGACAGTACATACTGATAGGAGGAGAGAGCAGAGGAATGAGCTCATTAGTCTTCTGCTGTACCTTGATTCTACAGTCACAGGCTGTGGGCATGGAGGGGACCTAGCTAGATAACCCTGAGGGCTTCTTCACACCAAGTGCGGAGCAGGTGCAGAGCAGTTACAGAACGCATCACAAATGCATCCAATGTATTCCAATGGTATTTTGGGCTCTAGTTCACACCACAGCGTTCAGTTCCAGAGCATGTAGAAATACTGCAGCATGCCCTATTTTTTCTGCACATGCAAAAGCATAAAAATGCATGCAAACACCCTGAAACGCAGTAAAAGCCCATTTTAGGCTTAAAAAAAAAGGCACAGAATGTGGCAAAAACTCAGCAAAACAAACTGCAGTGCATGTGCAAAAACTCATGCAGATCTGGTCCGCATTTGGTGTGAACAAGCCCTAACTACAGCACCAGACTGGCTGTACTATCTGATAAAAGTAAAGTTGAGATAATATCAATCTGGTTGCAGTAACATTGTAGTCTTCTCTGATGAGCACCTGGTGATTTCTCCCATGTGCACAGTATTACGCTGCTTTCCAAGTGTAAATGCTCCTTTATCGTGGAAGAGATCTGTTGTCATTGAATTCAATCTAATGAACAGCGGCTGCACAAACTGCTATATAGATGATACAGAACAGTTATACTACTGTGTGGTACCAGCATTTAGATAACATTTACATCCAATTTCTTTTTTCTCAACAATAAATAGCTGTTTTATTACTCAGATGGGTTATTCAACGTAATACCTTCTCCTTTGCTACAGCAATATTTGTAAAGGAAATGTTTAACTGCATTTTTATTTTTTATTTAACCTCATGATAGATTTCCCAGTAAAATTTCCAGTTCACAAACCTAAAGATCACATAATGGTGGAATCGAAAACTAAGGATATTTAGTTATTGAAAGCCTTTTTCTCATGAAGCCATGTTTTATCACCAACCCAAATGGTTAAATTTCCTGCCACCCTCAATAGACAATTCATCGAACCACACAATTATCGCCAAGCATGTTTTAGGGAGTGTTAACTTGATATTATATTTATGGTAAATAGTGTTAAAATCTATATATTATAAATTACCATGAAATACTATATGTGGTGTATGAACTGGTAACATGAGGAGTTCAAATTTGTAAAAACCAATGTAAAATGTTTGTGCAGATGGTGAAAGCAACATGTGTAGTAAGGGCAGGTTCACACCATTTTCTGGACCAGATCTGGAACGCAGTGCATTGCGTTTTGGCCGCATTTGGAAATTATTTTTTAGCTTAACCCCTTCATGACTGAGGCCCTTTTTTCATTTTTTGCACCCATGTTATATTCCACATTTTAGGCCTGAAAATGACGTAAAACCCCCCAACATTATATATTTTCTGAATGCCAAGACCCTATAGAATAAAATGGTGGTAGTTGAAAATTTTTATGTTGCGCAATATTAGCGCAACTCCTTATTAAACCCCAAAATTTAGTGACAAATTTAATTAAATGCCCCAAAACACAACAAATTACCCATTTTTTAAATGAAATATAAAAGATGAGGTTACAACGAGTAAAACGATACCCAACATGCCCAGTTTACAGATTGCGTGCGACCGTGTGGGGGGGCGGCCCCTTCTTCGGGACGCAGAAGCGATCTGGCGACAGGTAAGTCACCAGGATCGCTTCTGTTGTAAAGCCGACAGTCGGCTCTACAAGTTTAAACAGACTCCCGGCGGCAAAAGTCGCCGGGAGTCTGTTTAAACAGCCCCGATGCTGGCGACGTACACTGTACGTCGTCAGTCACGAAGGGGTTAAAATGGTCTTACAGATGCGTTCCAGTGTGTTCCGGTGCGTTTATATGCATTTTTTATGCGTTTTTATGCGTTCCAGTGCATTCCAGACCAGACAAAATAGGAAAATCAGTATTTATCTGGTCTGGTCTGGAAAGGACTGTGTTCGTGTGAGCGGAGGCCAGAAATAGCATAGGAATACATGAGGATGCATTTTGAGTCTGGAAACAATCTGGCCTGGTCATGGTGATGATCTGGATATGGTGTGAATGGGCCCTAAAGTTCGATAATTGACACCAGGCAGAGTGACACTTAAACGTATTACTGTGCTGCTTGTTCTTACACTATACATTCATGGGCTGGAGAGGGCCCAGACCCGGGCTCAGAGGAAGTGGGTTGAAGGAAGCTGGCTGCCAGACTGAAAACATCTAGTGGCAGTAAAATAAAACTGGGGAAATCTATTAACTGAAGGTGAATATTGCAGCACGCATTGGCTTTGTTATTTAATTTTTTTAATGGGCTCATTATTTTTTATCTGTTTTGCTTTAATAGGTTTATCAAAATAAATACAAGTACTCTGAAAAACACTAAGGCTGGATTCACACTGTTCTGTTAGTACATAGAGCACATGTAACACACACACACATAGGTGTGAATAGGCCCATTTAGTTTTCCCTTTGGATTTGAGAAAGGGATAGTTCAGTGGTTAGGTTGAGGTGGGATAGGCTTCCCTGAAGAGATGAGTCTTAAAGGAACACCTAAAGGCAGTTAGAGTGTGAGATAGTCCGACAGGCTGGAGTAAAGAGTTCCAGAGGATGGGAGAGACTCTAGAGAAGTCCCAGAGGCGAGCATGGGAGGAGTTGACAAGGGAGCTGGAAGGCAGGAGGTCTTTGGAAGAGCAGAGGGGACGGTTAGTGTAATACTTTGAGACCAGGTTTGAGATATAGCCGGGGGGCAGAGTTGTGGATGGCTTTGTAAGTGGTTGGTAATATTTTTAATTTTATCCTTTGGGCTATTGGAAGCCCGTGGAGGGATTGGCAAAGGGGGAGTTGCAGACACTGAGTGGTTGATTAGGTGAATAAAGGTGCCCATACACTGCACGATTATCGTACGATAATCGTATGCGATCGGTTTTTCGTACGATAATCGAGCAGTGTGAACGGAGACGTGCGACCGTTTCTACTGTACGGTCGCACGTCTTCTGTCGAACCAGCATGTTCGAAAACCAGCCGGGAATCGTACGATTCTCGGCTGGTTAGAACGGTGCTCGGAAGACAAATGCCGAGCGGGCCGGTGTGCGCACGCGCACACTGCCCGTTCAGCATTGCGGTCATCGGAAGCCCGCCCCTCAGTGAGTGGATGAGTAATTTTGCGGTTTGATTGGTGAGGAAGGGGCGTATTTTGGAGATGTTAAGAAGGTCTATAGAAAGAATGGGATCTCTACATGAAATGTAACTTTATGCAGCAAAATGCATGTGTTTTGGTGCATCAAAATGGGCTAATGTGAATGGGGCCTAATAATTTGGATATATTAAAAATACAGATTTCATTATTAGTTTGTGGCGTGGAAACTATGATATGCGCTTTGCTGATGAAAACTAATCCCATTGGTATTGTACTATATCGTGATCAGTGAAATGGCCCTTGGGCTGTTAATTTAATTGTAATATGCAATGTTTAATTGCAACGGTCATGAACAATTATTCCTCCTAATAAAAGGCCTGTATTTTATAGCACGGTGAAATAGCCAAGGTTGGTATAAAATGTGTTGTAGTGTTCTGGGGTTTCACAGAAACACTTGGGTCGTCCAAGCATTTCCGTTTATGGCCATGCAGTAGGGAGGCACAGCACACAAGTTGAAGATATTTTATCATTGGAAAATCGTAACAATTGGACATGGTTTGCTAATCTTTCTGATCATAGATCTGCTAACTGGTCGTAGATTTGCTGATTTTCAATGAATATTGTTTGAGTATCCAATAAACATGAATAACAATTCAGCATTTTAGGAGGTGACAGATAATGCGGGAAATATGGGTCAAAATAATTTTCCAGTGTAAAATGTATGTATTCCATAGTGCTTCAGCAGGGTCACACCACTACCGAAGTACATGCATCTGATTCAATGCAAGACTTTGGCTGGCAGCTCATGTGCAGATAGGGTAAATTGCAGTATACAACAGAATAAAGTACACTGGCCATGTAAAGCACATTTAGTCCCTTTTATTAAAAAGAAAACACGATCTGTTCTCACAAACAAATGTACAATGCCCAGCATATAACAGTAACATACCTCTCTAAGGCTGGGTTCACACCTGGGCGCACGGAATATGCGCGTTTGCCACGAGTTTCACCACGATTCGCGGTAAAAGAAACGCGACAAATGCGCATTTACGAGGGCTATCTGGCTGTATCCTAATGGATACGCGCGGAAAATACAGCCCAAAGAAACTCCTGTACTTCTTTGGGCGTAGGGCGTTTTTCAGCGCGTTCCTACGCGCTGAAATACACCCGGTTGGGAACCATGCCCATAGGCAATTATTGGTTTTCACATGTTGAGCGTTTTACAGTGCGTCAATCAGCACTGTAAAATGCCCAGGTGTGAACCAGGCCTATAATCCATACTGCAGGTTGTGTCATGGCCCCATCACGTAACATACTATGTTGATGCTAAAGGTGAACTGTGGCAATATGCCTGGCCAGTGCCAGTGCGCTCTGTTCTGTTGTTATATTGATTTTGATGTGTTTAATTGTTTTGGAGACATTTTATCAGTAGCACAATTGCTGTTTAAAAATTAAGTACTGACTTTTAGTTTTCTCACTCATGATCATTTCACTACAGAACATTTCTTGGTTATGCAAGAAAATATTTGTCAAAACCTAAAGCAGAGCTAGACCCACCAATTTAATGTCTCCCAAAACAGTTCCTTTTAACGTATGCCAACTGTTGAGGTTGCCAGTGTGCTTATTTCAGTTCTCACCTAAACTTTCAAACCCTGAAATGGCTCGTGTCAAAAATCATTCTGGCAGTGGTCATCCTTCGTCCTCAGAGATCTGTTGACTAGAACTTTCTAAGATAGTGCACAAACAATTTTACAGGTAGGCTGCATTGCTAATTTTTTTTTCTCAAAAGCTGGTTGAAATGGTTAGAAACCTGTTGTGTGCACCCAGCATTAATATTGCATACTACATGGCCAAATGTTGGTGGAAAACTGAATATCACACCTATACTGCTAATGCTAGAGCATACAGTATAAAGACATTTTAGATACTTGTGTACTTCCAAGCTTGTGGCAATGACTTGAGGAATGCCCTTTTCTGTACCACCATGACTGTGTTGCTACACGCTAAGCCAGGTCCATAAAGAAATGGTTTTATTTGTTTGGTGTGGAGGAACTTGAGTGACCTGCACAGAGCCCTAACTTCAGACCTATTGAACAGCTTTGGGTTAAATTGTATTGCCAGTCGTGAGCCTGGCCTTCTTGTCCATTATCAGTATCTGGCCTCACAAACGCTCTGGGCTAAATAGGCCCATATTCCCATAAAAATACTCCAAAATCACACAGAAGAGTGGAAGCTGTACTTGGCATAAAAGGGGGACAAGACCATATTAATAATTATGGTTTTGGGATGGAAGCAAGCTCATAAAGTCGTGATGGTCAGGTATATAAAAACATTTGAACCTATTTTGCATATTGGTAACTCCTACCCTGGGAGCAGCCTCTTGCTTTTCTTCCCCAAGCCTTGTCTTGTCATCTGATCTTGTCAATGTGCTACCGAGCCTTGCTAGTTGACTGGAGTAGGAAGGTGGCAGCACAAGGTTGGCCAAGGTGGGGGAGCAGAAAGGCTTTAAATGTATGGGATGCATGTACAAGCAGGCAGACTGGGGGTATCTTTATTGTTTCAGCTCTGCTGCTCTTTGATTTTGTATCAATCCTGTTGTTGCAGTTTTCTATGGATTTCCAGCATGGGCCCCTTTGCTGTGGGATGTATATGGATATCAGTATAGACTGAGCCAATACCGCTAGCTACAAAGATTTCTACCAGTAGGATAAGATGGTCATACAAAACAAATGTTTTAATGCAATTCTTCAACAGCTCCAAAATTTATGGAAATTTACCACAAAAGGAAACCCAGTCAGCTTGTTCTGTATATGGCCTACATAACTGAATAGTATTAATCAATAGTGATTTGATGGCTTATTTTCAGATTGAAAGACCTTTCTGTTCTCAACTGAAACAAACATAGCCAAATGTAAAGGAAGTATTACTGCCTAGCCTGCCTAGAGGTGTGTTTACGAATGTTGTGTTCGTGCTCTATCATTTCCTTGTTGTCTTCCTAAATATAAATTGCATTTTGCGCCTAATCAGTTTTGCTCAGTGCATAAAGAGTAGTAGACATCTGCACAGTGCGGCTCTGCTGGAACAACTGTTGGTGACTTCCAAACTGCACAGACTGCTAGGAGGCCAAGCGAATTAATAATTAGCTTTGTTGTCACTAAACATAATTATGTTTGCATAATGAAATTTACTGTGCTGTTGTCACGTTTAATAACGATGGCCTGATTCTTTCTATTACAGGCAATCTGCTGTGGCAGATTTAATAAATCTGAAATATACAGTAATGAAACTGGTCAGGTGTGAATTTGGCATTGCACAGATGGCTATAGTACTGCAGTTCTCAATGGCGGTTTGGAGTACTGAGGCAGGCCACAGCGGGGTAGAGGCAATTATGAAGGATGCAAATAATAAGTGAAGATGCACTTTATTAGTATTTTAGTTACTAGGCTTTTAGAAGTATATTACCTTAGTTCCCCTGTGGTGTACTGTAGCACTGAAATCATGTTTATTTGTATAAGATACAGTATTTGTTGGTTATTACTAGGTAACAACAATCACTGTGCCTCATTTATAATAATCAGAGGAAGTGAAGCATAGCTGCTATCCTTGCATATTCTAATCAGCATTCAACATCAATGACAGTTCCACATTACACATCATTTTGTTATATATGTGGGACTTCACTGGGGCTGATTAAAGAAAAGTGCCTGCCTTCAGCATCCAAATAGATTTAATCTGCTTTTATATCTCAACAAGGAAGAGCAAGAGCCTGCTGCTATCTATGCACATGCAGTAACACATAGTGATAATGAACTCTATTGCATACAATTTCATATGAATTTATGTGAATATGCAGTTTTAATGCACGTTGATGTGTGTTAGGCAGAGCTATACAATTTTTTTTGCTCGTGTTTATGATTGAATTTCACGTAGAGAATACGAATGGTAACGACACATTAATGTTTACAGTTCTGTATTTCAAAGCTTTTTTATGAGAGTTCAGTTCATTTTAACAGGCCCCTTTAAGTAGCCTGATTAAAGGAAACCTCTACTGAGTATGGAAGCCATTGTTGACTCCTCCATCTGACTAACACACGGGTGCCGTCCATTCAGTACTATACCTAGCCCTGACCTGGACAAGTTTTGCAGATAGGAGTTTTGACCTTGCTTCAGGCCCGGGTCTCAAAGTAATGAAGCTAGAGACAGCCAGGTGACTAGTATTTACTGATTAAGGACATCAGTGGGAGCCTCCATATGTCTCTCAGGACAGGTTTTCTTTCAGGAAATGTTACTGATCAAAGACTTGTGAATCATTTAAAGCAAACCGATGGCTTGCTCATTTAGGGTAAAGCAGCAGGTTTTGCTCATCCCCAGCAGCACACTTGGAAGAGTGGTGGATGCCAAACAATCTTTAGCCAGAGTTATCAGTGGCGGTTGAGTGGGATGGATAAGCACAGACTTCTTTTGCAGGCAGTAAGGTTTTTTTTTTTTTGGCACATTAAGGTGCCCATAGACATGAGTTGACAACATTTTGAACCAGTCACCTCCAGCCAGATATGAAGACGGTCTCATGTCTGTGGGGAATCTTTAGACATGTCTCACCATATTGGGTTTTTTAAGTGTTTAGAAAACCTATCCCCATTTCAATATTTG
>NW_017306637.1:98880-103899 GCF_000935625.1 Nanorana parkeri | reverse complement strand
CATCATTTTGAACCAGTCACCTCCAGCCAGATATGAACCCGATCTCATGTCTGTGTGTGAATCTTCAGACATGTCTCACTATATTGGGTAAGAAAGTGTTTAAAAAATGTCTCCCCATTCCACTATTTTGTCTAAGGGGATGAAGCTGAGGCTTTGTCAGACACTCAAATTACACATGTACATTGGACCATTTTTTGATCAAGAATTTGAAGTGCATAGGACATAACAGAACAAACAACCCAGCATTATTCTAGATCTACGAATATATAGTGACTATGCTGTGGGACTAACCTATGACAGTACAAAACACACACACACACACACTTAAAGAATAGATGGAAGAAGAGCCCACCCTGCTGTTCTCAGCTGCCCAGGCACTTTGATGTTGTGCTCTGGGCCTGTGACTAGTCTTTTACTCTGGTAATGTGAGTTAGAATGAAGCTGTTGGATCACGGCATCCTGCGGCACAATTAATATTTAATAAAACGCTGAAAAGCAGTTTTTAGCCGCTAAAGCAGTTCAGAATGTTTTCATTCAGAATCATTAGTGTTCAGATTCACTGTCAGCATTCCTGTTTTAGAAGTACTAGGTTTTTTGGGCTGATGACACAACAACAAATAATGATTAAACCAATAAAAATGTGAAGCCAGTGATCAGCAGTCAAACACGTTGCATGTCGTGTAAAATTGAAAATCCAAGCCTTAGGAGTAAACAGGAAGATAAACCTGCTGACAAGCCACCTTTTAAACAACCCACGTTTAAACCACTGAGGAGAGCACCTATCGTAAACCCAAACACTAAGAAAACATAGCAGTTACATACAAATACTATGGTGCCAATTAAACCCATGAACCCAGCCCGAAAGCAGCCGTGCTAACCACTGATCCAACAATGCTATCTTTCTTGATTTCTTTTCTTGCATGTCTTTTCTGTGCTTTTATTATACCTAGCATAATGAGTATGTAAAATACCTTGTGTGTGAATTATGAGATTATCGCTTATGTTTGGACAGCAGTGATGTCACATCTGATTAAAAAAAAGCGCAGTTGCAGTACCTCTACACAGAGGGAATGTATCACATAATACAGAAGATTACAATTGTATTGCAGTCTGATTTCAATAGATTTTAAGTGTTGGAGCCATGCTTGGGCATTTAGCAAGATGTATGCCAATTTCCTATCTCAACAAACAGCCAATTTTCCAACATGCATTGTCATTCTGGTAGAATTTCAAGAGTGCATTATTTTATGTATATGCATGTTGTACAAAGGGAATCTTTCAAGTCTTACTATTCCTTTAACAATGATTAGAAGCCTCTCTATAGATTCCTTTATTGGTGTGACTCTATAGCTTCAGAAGAGATGATCCAGAAGAAATTATCCATCAACGACATGCCATTTGAATGTGAAACTTCTTGATGATGCTTTAATCTTGGATACATACCGGTACATTATACTGAGGATACTGTATACTTGGTTAGTTATTTGGGGTAAGCATAGTATTACATGTTCTACTCTGCATTGGACCCTTTCTGCTCTAGTAGTCTCTTTCATCAAAATTCTCAGTTTCATCTAATAAGACTTGTGTCTTTATCCTTAACATAGTTTTGAATGTTTAAGTACGTAGATTTCTTTAGAATTGGTATCAGAAGGAGATACACAGTAGAAAATAGATGAGAAGGGTTATATCTTGGTTTCCCTGCACATAGAAATTTGATTAGAGGTTGGTATTTTTAAAAGTCTGCAGAGTTTTGTATAATTCCTAAAGCTATATCAACTGCTGGAAATCTATGCAATGCTTCTCATTATAATTATCTGTCAACAGTGCTTGCTAGTTTGTGAAACTAAGAAATTGAAAAATAGCGTACAAAAAGGAAAAGATGCATTCAGAGGGAATTACAGGAACCTGTGCCATAGTTTACTGTTCATTTTTAAGTGCGTACTGCCCTAAAGCTAAAGTCCAGACAGAATAAAAAACACAAATAATGCAGCTTTGTATATATAAACACATCATTAAAATATCTAAAGTCAAAGCTTTTTTCCTTTTTAGCGTTGTATAAAATGGCAAGATGTTTAAACCCTTGTCAGGTTCTCATTGCTTCCTGCTGGAAGGTTCACTATTTTTCTGGTAATCATTGTCATTGGGACTGATAGGGAAAATCCAGAATTTTAAAGGAGAACTATTTGGAGAGTAAAATGTACTCAATGTACTAACCAAAAGTTTGAGCCGGCCTGTGACACTGCAGCTGTCACATGCCGCCTCTATATAAAGTACTGAGCAATCACAAACCACTGATTGCTCAGCCCACAGTCTCTTCTCTTCAGAGATTGGTGACTGTCAGTCACTGCTCCCCACAGTTATTCCCCCTCCCCTCTCTCTGTTCCTACAGCGCTTATGGGAGGGACAGACAGGGGAGGCAGTGGGCACAGCTGGATCTGGCTGTAGAGAGGCAGAGTGAGCTGTCAATCAAGCAGCTGGGTAAATCCTGACAGTATTGTTGGGATTACAACAGAATATACCGGAACTCATCCAAGGAGGGCATTTGTTACTGTGACATATCATATATGTAAATAAACCCTCTCAGTTGCACACAGCATTATTCTAAGCCACCAAACTCTTCTGTACCAGTGCCTCATCAACATCAGGTTGGTGACTTTGGCTTTGATTTTTTTTACAGCATCTAATATATGGTGGCGTATTTTTATACATTTTTTTTATAAATTCCACTGGATGTGGGTAAAATTTCTGTTTAATGAAGCTTGAAATATATCACTTGTGTTTACACATAATCCAGTTTTGCTAGGCTTCTTTTGATTCTACACTGGAGCATGCACCTATTATTTCCAGTTAAAGCAAGCTGCCTTCCCCGATCTTCATATCAAAAGCCCTTTGCCTGGCCATTCTGTGGGATTCCATTATTAAAGCTGTAAAGCCCATACAAAGGAATAAAGTCTCAATTTTCCATAAGCATTTCCAAGCTCACCAGCTTAACTGCCATATAAATGTATCTGTATTTATTCCAGCCATTGACAATTGTTGAAACATACTACTTAGGATATATTTTCTTGGTTGCTTTTTACACTTGCATTTGTTTATTCGATGTTAGCCATTACTAATCCAATTGCATACCTTGTGAGCCGCAGAAAGTATGTTGCACAATAAACGTTTGTACGTTATTGGGTTTAATTATAAGAAAACACTGCTAAGTGCTGCTGCCATCTCTACTACCTACATAATATAACCATGTTAAAGTGCCAGAAAAAAAAACATTCTTTGGAAAAAAATAAGCCTCTTGAGGGTTCCCTTATTCCAGCTACACTGGCAGTACGCATCCTCTTGCTTTTTTTCTTACTTTGGCATAGTTCACATCAGAACGAAGAAAACAATTCTTAACGAAGTGCTCATTTTGGTCTAGGGAGGAAAATAAAAAAATTACACTCACCTGATCCTTAGAGCCGGCTTGCTCTTAGACCAGTCCCTTGGGCCTTGCTTCCCCTCCGCTGCAGCGAGGAGCGCTGTCACAGCCGTCCGGTTTTGATAATCGGGTGAGTATAACTGTTATTTTCCTCCCTAGACCAAAACGAGCACTTAAGCCTTGGTGTGCCCCCCGCACACCAAGGCTTAAGTGCTCGTTTTGGTCTAGGGAGGAAAATAACAGTTATACTCACCCGATTATTAGCCACACAGCAAGGGTTAATAAAAAAAATTTCCAAGAGTTCTGCTTTAGCAGGTTTCCCCTGTTCCCCTACATGTAAGTTGCACTGTCAGTCAGCATAATATAATGGACAGATGGACAAAGACACAATTTTTCTGACTGTCATGTCCTAAATTGCATATTTGCATCCCTCTCATTGCAAGGAAAGAAGTAGATTGGTTATATAGTTCAAACATGTTCTTTATTTAAAATTATACTCTGATTTTTCTTTAAAAGAGCCTGGCAAAACACCTCTCTTAGAATCATTTGATTGGAGCTGCCAAGTTCTGACTTCCAGTCTGGATAGGGGTCCTGTGGAAGTAAAGCATCTAGTCAGCATTGCTATGAGTGAGAAGACTTCCCCAGAACTAATAAGCAGCCTGGGAGTTGCATAATGGCACCATACATCAAAGGCTTCTTAGACAGGTAATTAAGCTGGTGACAGATTCCCTTTAATAGCAATTGTAAGAGCTAAGAGGTACTGTAACCCGGAGGAGGCGAAACAAGATAGGGTAGAGCCGTACACTGCTTCCGATATTGCTTGCCAAGCTTTATTGCTCTAAGTGGCCAAGACACTCCAACCATCCCTCTCCACTAACATGTTTCACCCTCTGCTGGGATTTAATTGCAAAATATGAGGGCAAAGTAGTAGCGACCCCAGAACATTCAATCCAATAGCAGCTTTATTTTGTTACATAAAAGTCAATTTGGGATTGGATGCTGGCTAAAGGTATGTATGCCTAGCCTTAGTGGTACACCATAGGCACTTTTTGGCCCAATCTTTCAGTAATTACTGTATCAAATTTTGGCAAATCATTGTGTTTAAATGTCTCCTCCTCAAATAGTATTGATGTAGGGTTGAAAGAACCATGATAGACATTTCAACATAACCTACTTTTATCAGTGTACATGATCAATATACCACCACACCTCTTTGTCAGTGTACATAGTCAATACTCCACCATACCTATTGTTACCTGTGCGATTTGGAACTCTAGCACAGGTATCAAACATCCATGCATTTCACATTTGGCTTGTGTACATGTAGCCCAATCTGTTTCAAGTAACCAAAGTTCATGACCATGTTTTTTGCATTATGTACTACCTGTAAAATAAACTATGGGGTCTATTCACAAAGCTGCCGAAGGATCTGGCCGTAGCTTCGGCCGATCCTTCGGCTAGCTTCGGCACCAGGACCCCTTCGGTTCAGGAGAACCGAGGGGGTGCTGTACGGCTATTCACAATAGCCCGTACAGCTCCCGATCACGGCCGAGCGGCTCAGTCGAGCGCTGAGCCGTGCTGAAAGACGAAGCTGGCCGAGCGGC
>NW_017306637.1:94846-98852 GCF_000935625.1 Nanorana parkeri | reverse complement strand
CCCAACGCAACCGAAAGAAAGCCGATGTACGTACCAGCCTGAAGTGAATAGCCGAACGGTGTTCGGCTCACTTCACTTCTGATCGGTCATTCACTCGGCTGCCCTCGGCAGCTTTGTGAATAGACCCCTATGTGTAGTTATAATTCTAGTCCTTTCCAAACTTGTATGGAATTTTTATTGGTATAACTTCAAAAAGTCAGTGTCTTTGAATTACTAAATGTGTTCTAAGAAACCATTGTGCTCTGTTCCTGTTTGAGAAAAAAACACCTCTCCGCCGGCTTCCGCGTCTTCCGGGAGGGGGGGAGTCTGGTGATGTCGATGTCCGTGACGTCACCGGACTCCTCCCCCCCCTTCCCTTCGTTAGACGACGGAGACGGAGAGAAGACTCAGAAGTGTCACATGACCTTTAGGTAGGTTTTTTTTAACTTTGTCATGATGACTACTGTCACTGAAACTGAAAGAGATAGGAAATACAAAATTTTTAGTTGTCAGCAGCACATTAATAGAGCAGAAATTGTCCAACAGGTACACTTGTTCTGGTGACATCTAAAAGGTGATTTCCCTCACTTCTTACTTCCTATTGTGTTTATAGGGCAGAAAGTGGGGGGAAAAAATCCCAAATTGGGTAAGAAAGGCAATAAAAAAATCTATCTAGAATGTGAAAATATACTTTAAACTAAAAAAAATAGCCAGTTAAACTAGTCAAAAACAACTACAGAAGGCCAGAAGTATTGAATGTAAAGTTGCAATAGGCAGAGTGTTTCATCTAACAGTGAAATCCTGTTTTAGGAGATGGGTAATGGTGTTTGATTTAAACACACACATTTCAGTGCTGAGGACATTTGGGCACAGTTTGTCTAGTGGGCAGGACGGTAACGAGAGGCTGTTAAATAAAGTGCTCCTTGTGTTAACCTGTGTGAGGACAGAACTGACTTGTGCCCCGGTGGCTGACAAATATCTTCCAGTGATGGGAACAATTTATCCTTTCTGCAGACTGCGAAATCCTCCTGCTACTTTTTCCATTGCTCTCGCTACACGGGAATGAAAAGGGTGTATCCATGAGGAAGGAATACTTCTGTTTGCCCACAGCATGTGTGAATGCATTAAATACATTGAAAGGGGGAATTTTCTTTTTAACACCTATTTCTTTCTTAAGCAAATCTTTGGATTTGAGAATAAAAGGATAATTTTTTTAATCTCTTAAGAGTTCAATATCTTTTGAATAGCGTCTCTTTTTATTGGTGATTTTGCCTTTTTTTCTGCATCTTATTTAACATACAGTATTTGTGATAACAAGGGTGACTATCTATTTAGTGTAAAGGGCTGGAAATAGCACATCTCCTGTGTAATGTTTGTGAAAGCCCTGTATGAACTTGGAAGAGAGAATAAATAAAATCCCATCATTATTTTCAGGAAATCTGTCTGTATATGCAGAGTGTGCAGCTTAAGGCCTCATCCTCACTCGCACTCCTGTGTTTAGCTTTTCTAAATGCAAGAGAAGTAAACTGGGAAGTATAAACAACATGCTTCCCAGATAACGTTTTCCTGCGTTTAGATGTTCCTGCTTGTGATGCGTGCTTAACCATGTTTAGTTTCTAACAGAATCCTGAATGCACAGAATTCTGTTTTCTTTAAATCCATGTAAAGTCTGAATGATTCATTGAAGATTATTTACATGCATTTAGAAATGTGCTGTAAACATATATAAATGCAGGTTGGACCCTACAAGAGTGAATGAGGCCTTATGCAAAATGTAGCTATATAGAGTAGCAACTAAAGAAATATACAAACATTTGGTGCTCATCGCATGAGCCCTGTTGGGCTGGGCTGCATTTCCCAATGTATAGACAAGGCAATTATGTTCTATTTCTTTATTTCCCACTAATGCGGAACATTTTTATGCAGTGGAGTGGTTTGTGATGCTCTATAATGCATTGCAATGTGCTACTGTGCATAGAGTTAAATTAACTGCCAGATCGTCAGGTTTAATAAAGTTTAAAAAAAAAGAATTTGGGACTTTAAGGACCTGGCGGGAGCTTATGGAGTTCCCGACAGGTGCTACTTCCAGTTCCTCCAGATTATTCATGCTTTGAGATCCCAGTTTCCTCGGGGCCCTCCAGTTATATCTCCCACTCCGATATTTGATACGGTACTATTGGCGACCTCCACTAAGGGGATTATCTCTTTTCTATATGCTCACCTTCTGCTTAAATCCAATGTCCTCCTCCCTCTGAAGTGCAGGGTGGGGTGGGAGGGAGACGTGGGACCCATAGAGGATGAGGTTTGGGAGGATGTTCTTCAGGGGGTTACCCAGGTCTCCCTGTCCCCCACTCATAGACTGACGCAACTGTTTATACTTCACAGGACGTATCGCACCCCTGAATTCTTGTTCCGTATTGGGCTTAGAGCTGACTCCAACTGCCCCAAGTGTGACTTTCATCGTGGTTCCCTGATCCACCTGCTTTGGAGATGCCCTAAGCTGGTTCGGTATTGGGGTCAGGTTGTAGATACCCTTAACCTTGTATTTTCATCCTCAGTGACTAACTCCCCATTGACGTGTGTACTGGGCATTGTGGAATCCGATGATCTTACGCATTGCACTGCTATAGCACTTAAAAGGGCCTTATTTACCGCAACCAGGATGGTGGTTCGTAAATGGATCTCCCCGTCACCTCCTACATTGAACTCGTGGATAGCTGAACTGGATAGGATGGTAGCGTACGAGAGGGTTACTTTTAAACAGAGGGGTACCTTGCCTAAGTTCCACTCTATTTGGGACGACTGGCTGACGTACCGGGGTCATGACCTCTCTGATTAACCGGCTTGCACGCATTCTCACGGTGGATACATACAGCTAGTCTTGGCTTCTATTGCATGTAGTCATGTGTTCGCAGCAAAGGGTGTCGGTTCTTCGCACAGTGGTTTATAGGTTTTATATCTCTTGGTGGGCTTGGTTTAGTCTATGTTCAATATAAGCTCACACAAGTGGTCAGCATATTCTTGTCGAATTTCACTATCTGCATGACATTATGCTCCCCTTCCCTCCCTCCCCCTCTTGGATTATTTGTCTGCTGGCTTGCTACTGGTTTTTGTTTTTGGTTTCTTTTTTTTGTTTTTGTTTTTGTGTTTGTCTACTGTACGTGTAAAATGTGTAAAATCAATAAAAACTATCTGATTTAAAAAAAAAAAAAGAATTTAACAAACACTGCAGTACATTGTACAACGTATTGCAGCGCACATGCGCAATGCACACCAGCAGGCATGAATAACGCTGGTGTAACCAACGTGCCCGCTGGTATAAATGTGCCCTCGAGAGTGAAAATTAAAAGGGCAATACCAACGCCAAGGAAAAAGAGGAATAAACCAACAATTGTTGCAGTGTTTAAAGGGAGTACCCCCCTTACTCCCCCAAAAAGTCACAATATTTGGTTCTTCTTCTGATTTATTGGTCATAGTGTATAGTCTGTTTCCTTGGACATTGGAATAGTATTTTTTATCACATGATATGAAAGAGTGCTGATAGTAGTGCATATTAGTAGTACTGGCAGGATGTACTATGTTATAGGATAGGATGTTATAGGATATTGCTATGTAATACGGACAGGATGTGTGTATTAATAAATAATTTCTACTCTGTATAGCTGCATTTCCTGTAGAACGATGTACTCTGCGTATATGGATAATGTGAAATGTACAAATGTTATACTGTGAAATATATCTAATAAGCTATTGTATGGTGTGCTTACTGTAATTCTATTACACTGGTTATATACAGTGTGTGTATGTGTGTGTATATATGTTATATATATAGTAGAAACTGGTGCGTTCAAAGCACCCACTTATTAGTAGGTAAATTGCTGAGCTTTAAGATCGTATAATGCAGTCTGCCTTTATGTATGGTGTGGGAAACCAATCATGCAGAAAATGTACCACTTTCTCACTGCCTTCCCCCTCTCCTTTTTTTAAAAAACATGACAAGAAGAGACATGTCTAAAGGCAATTGCAT
>NW_017306637.1:79017-94811 GCF_000935625.1 Nanorana parkeri | reverse complement strand
ATATATATTTATAATAGGAGAGGAGAGGAGTTTTTCTTTTAGTTTTCTTTTGATACCATCTTTATCATCATAGCTTTATCATCTATGTTCACCTCGCCAGCATTGTGCTGTCTAATAGTATTAACAGTATTATTATGTGTTACGTAACAGTAAAACAGTAATTTTAACAGAGTGATGGCTTGAATCAATCATTTTCACCTAATATATTTTTGTTATGTCAGCGCTGCATATGTTTTTTATGATATGCAAAATGTATCCCTCTTCAGTTTGCACATACTTACCTTTCCTCCCCTCCTTAGTTCTGTTCAGCTAACGTGAGTAAAGAAAGGCAGCTTAGTGTAAACTTAAGTAACGGCAATGTGATAGTTAAGATTTTTCAGTTGTTATTACATCTAAGGGTTCGCCAACCATTTTCTGATCTAGTGTATGTTAATGGCCACTTCAGATGTATTAGTAAACCTTTCCCAGTCTCTATTCTCTTCCCTGATAAGATAGAAGCAGTCTCTTGTTTCTCCGTTTCTCAATTAGCAAATCTTTGCTTACTCTTCAGAGTTTATGGGCAGCCTTAAGCTTTCTAATTTCAGTTGGAAATTTTTGTTCTTGGAACATTCGTTCTATTTTCGAATGAATAGTGGTGTTTCGACTGCAGTAACAAGGAAATTTGAGGGAGCTGGATAGAACATTTTTGTAGTTTCTTATCTGAACAGACAAAATTGTAACTGTGAATTTGATTTTTTGTTTGTGAAGAATCTATTTAATACGTATGGGATTCCATCCAAGCAGAAGAGCCTGGATGAATTTTAAGGGCTTTCGAACTAAATTAGTTTACTCAATGATGGCGTATGTTCTGACAAACAATTTTGAACGAATGTTCGTACGATATTCGAACAGTGTATGGCCAGCTTTAAAACCGCTAAGAGCTCACCACATATAAATCTCCTTGTGTTTATTAAATATAAAATAGTCAGGACCCATCAAAGGAATCCTGATATTTCTGGCAAAGGTCTTTTTATTACACTGATCTAATTATGCAGTTTTATCTGAAGATCCCCAAGGCTTCCCTGAAATATTCCAGTGAGGAGGTCAAGAATTTCAGCTTGTTTAGATTGCATTAAGATTCATGCACTGAGTGAAATAAAAATATACATAGGGTCAGTGTGCTTAGGCCAGGAGAGTTGAAGGAGGCTGGTGTCTAAAAGACAACCACCTTTTAGTCAATGGGGTTGAGAAATTCCAGGAATGTCCTGTCTAGTGCGGTAACAGGGCAGTGTGGGATTTCTTTATGTTACACTGACTACATCCCAGTCTTCTGTTTTCTCAGTTCTGATACTATAGTGAAACCGGCAGTAACTATATAAAACCTATGCTGAAGTCTGAATAAAAGGCACTGCTATATCTCTCAGAACATTCACTATATAAAACCTAAATCAGAACAAGGTGGATGTTGCTAGGAACGGTCAGATCCCCCTTTTGTTACTTATTTCTGAGTTAAAAATATAATATAATTAATGTTATACTCAGTAATTAATTTAATTGAGCAATACCTCCATTTCACGTGATAAAACATTTAATAGGCTGATACCAAATTTTTCTACAGGTGCCACTGCTAGTAATCTGTAACCCTGGAAGGGGCAGTAGTGCCACAAGAGAATGTGAGGCCTACGGTATTTATAAAATTGGTGCCTAAAATGTGCATGCTGCAAACTACAGTGTGTGCTAAAATGTCTGTATGATGAAACACTTCCTCTGAGTTAAAGGGTTAGTCCACCTTTAATTTTTTTTTTCAAAAATCTTTTAACAATGCAATGCATATTAAAATGTTGCCTTCTATTTTTAAAAATTATGCTTACTTTTATTAATGCTGCTCCAGTGGGCTCTTCCTCTCCACCGAATGGCAGGACGTTGGATGCAAGGCCACCGCTCCTCATGAACGAGCACTTGGCTAGCAGAACTCCGCTTGGCTAACCTTACATGCTTTCTCTCTCACAGAACGCTGACCTAAGCCGCTGCTGCACGAGAAAGCAGACTGCGCATGTGCAATCAGAATGCAGAGTTCTCTTAGCCAAGTGTTAGATCATTTTTATATGGCAGTGTTTTAATATGTATTGTAAGGTGTAATGTTAAGGGATTTTTGGGGGGAGAAAAGAACTTGGAGGTGAACTAACCTTTTAAAACATCAGATTTTCACAGTCTTTGGGTTTACATTTGAGTTACTATTGCAGTGTTTTTGCTGGTAATGTAATTCTTTGATGTGAAATTTTTTACAGGCACACTCTTCAGTGTTATCGTATTATGTGTATTGACTTTTATATTAACAACTACAAGCTTGGTAGAATGTCTAATACAATGACTCTGTCTTACCTCCTAAACTGATGGGGTAAGATATCAGCCACACAGGAACTACATTGCTCTCAATGAGTTGGCTGACTTATTGTTTTCCATTGTGAGATGCTATAGTAAAGGTAGCCATACACAACTTGAATTTCAGCCAAACTTCCAACCATGGGTGGCCCTGTTGGGCCCACCTGACTCAACCAAAGTCAATTTAAAAATCAAAGGAGCAAGGTGTAAAATTGTCATCTGAACAGCCACTGCATCCAGTCAGATGCCGTCACTGTTAGGATAATCAGACAGCCGGTTTAGTATGGATGGAAGAATAATCACTTTTATGGCTAGCTTCAATCAGAAGAATTGTGTAGCACTGCAACTCAGGATGCAACACCAGTTTATGAACAAACTATACTACTACATATATTGTACAAATAGGCAGTTTAAATTTGAATTTAAATTAGTTAGAATTGCAGATGACATTTTGGTAATTTGAAAGTCACTTTTAAGACAATAATTTCTATAACTTGTATTATATTATTGTGACATCTGATGTTTATATAAGGTCCAGGTTAATCGTGTGTTGTGATTTGGAGGATGTTTGTCAGTTGCATGGTTTAATGAATTGCTAGCCTTCTTATGTGCCTGCTAACATTCTGTGTCCTTCAACTCGAAGATCAGAGACTTGAACAAAGTTTATGAGCATGTTTACCATCTGTGTTTTTAGCTGGCTTGGAGAGTTTCTCCAGCCATTCATTCCATTCTTGGAAGTCAGGAAGTGCAATATGAGCCAGATACGTGGTATCAACTACAGTATAGCTACAATGCGTAGTCAAAAGTACTTTCAAACTGTCTAACCCCTTATGTTTTGGCGCTCCAAAGGCATTACTAACATGTCCTTGTGCACAGTCCAAAATAGTAGGCTGATGACACAACCAGTATATAGCCCTCTATAGTCACTACGGGGCAACTCACCTTGTTATAGGATCCCTAAGTACCCTGTTCTTCATGTACTTCATCTGTGATTACATCAGGCATCACCTACTATAGATGGACTTGCACAGATAATAATGTAAACATGTACATAACTCCGTTCATGCTTCAGTCATACATCATTAAATGGCAGGAAGGATTTAACTCCTTGGAAACTGCCTTATTGGACCATCCTTTTTTACTAGTATTTATGCTGCCCAGACATTAAAAGTACTCGCTGCATGTATCTTAACCATGCTTCCTCATAGCAAAATTTCCTGAGAAAGCAATCCATACCTCCATTACTAGTCAGAGCGCAAAGGTGCCTTGAACAGCTTCCAGTCACCACACCTGCACTATGGTCCCATTAAGCAGCATCAATACTTCCTGGCCTTAATCTGTACATAATGACACATCCGGTATTAGCCCAGGGCACAAAGGTGCCTGGAACATCATCTAGTGCCCACACCTCCTCCTTGGATTCATTAAGAAGCACCCATACACAGCCTGTCACTAAAAGGTCATTATTAGCTAGGCCACAAAGGCACCTGAAATAGCTGTTATTAGCTACATTGAAAATGTGTCAGAAACAGTATTCATCACCTGCAAAATTCCATCCATACACTGCCTGACATAATCGATATATTGTTGAAACATACATATTAATACCTATTTCAGCTATGAGCAGATGACTATATTCCTCTTAATCAATTTACTGGTGTTTAGGTGAGGTAGACAGCATATATCCTAAAGTACCAAATATGAAATTATTTTTATAATAACGATCACAATGACAAGATCGATTTTATTCACGTGATCTCTGAACCCAACTCTACCCAAAAAAACTCTGTTTCTTTGCCCATTTAGGACCTGCGATGTCCTCCCATGATGCAGTGCTCAGTAGTTTGAGAGTTTTAGACAGAAACATTCTGGGATTTTGACTCTTTAATTTCCTGTTCCTTTAAAATATAAGATTTATGTTTCATTACTATACTCAGATTAGTCAAAGTTGAATTCTGACTGGTTGCTATACTATATTTTGTACATTGCTTTTTTGTCCTACTGCAGCCATGAGTAAAACATGCTACTGTCACAAAAATATTATATTTAAAACATGTATGTAGTCAAAAAGAGGGTTATTTCCTTTGATTTTGCGTACCCATTTTATATTTCACCAGGCTGTATACTGATATTTCACCAAGCTTGACGCACGGAAACACTTACAGGGCATTAAAACTGATCTTACCGTTATCTTTAAAATAACAACAAACACACCTTTAGAAATGTTTAGTAATGACAATCTACAAACACATACTTCTATATAACTGCAGGGTTTGTATTCTTTGCATACCTTATTTCTCTTTTCTTCCCCAGTCTTCTGACAGCGGCCATGTTTACTCAGGGCAGATTACTAACTCTCCTTTTACTTCCTGATTTCTGGCACATGTGACTAGACATGTGACTAGGACATGTGACGATGCACATCATCTCAGGGGAGGAAAATTCCTTTCCCTGAGATCTGCTGAGATTGCAGATGAGATTTCCCAGCAATGCACTGCTGATGGCAAGGCAATCCCAGTGTGCGTTGCTTTGGCAACCTGAAGTAATTTGCACTTTCAAAACAGGAAGTGAATGCTCTGCAAGTGTAAGTACTTCAAAATCACAGCATTTTAACCTGACATGTCTATGTTATTATTAATCATCATACATAGAGGGATGCATTGGTAGAATTTGATTTTTGAGTGTAAAGGTCCGCTTTAATAAGCTGCAGTACGGATTACATACAGCAGTGGCCATTTCCCAGAATATTATACTCAAACAGCCAAATGTAGTATTTCTTTCCTATACGAATCATAAGCCTGAAGGGAAAATCTCTGAAAAAACTGGCTGCTTTATAACATAAAGGAATGTAGTTGTCACACGAACAAAACGATGTCCACCCTTTTAAAGTTGGCATCAAGGTAATTTCTGTTGCAAACAGAGCTTTAGTGGTTTCTAGATTATCAGAGTTAGTGTTGTTGCACTCCCTGCTGAGAAGGTGGCATTTCAAAATCCAAGATAATGTCATATACAGCGTATCTCATTTTTCTGTACAACATAAATATAGGCGAGACACTGCTGTGATTTATTTCTAGCTTTTTGCTGGCCAATAGGCTATAGCAAAAGTCTAGAACTGTGTTGTTTTTTTTAAAAATTAGAGCACATGACATGGGTTTGATTATTTTAAAGACTCCATATTGTATGTAAAATGGTATGCAAATTTACCAACAGTGAAATATTTCAGATGTTCAGTTACACATACACAGAGGCAGATAATCCACAAAGCAACATAGGGATCATTATCCAGGGGGAACAGCTATAACCTTCATGCTCCTGCAGTAAACCAGGAAGATAGAGCAATTGGTCACAGCTGTGTATTTGTCCTTTTACGTTGCAATGGAGCTGTGGGCCATGCCAGTTCAGACAGTTCAAATAGGTCAGCTTCTCTAGTGTTCTTAATGTCAATTAAAGGGATAGAACCCCATTTTGGTCCACTTCTTACACACAGCGGAAGACACCATACTCTGCCTTTTAGCCAGATGTGTTGCTAGGATTGTATAAGAACATGGGTGCCCCGAGAAGAGCAATGGTGAGGCGTGTGTAGTGCCCTGATGGTTAATAGAGGCTGTGGCCAAATTGCAGTGGGAGGGGCTTAAAGGGTTACAGTTAAATAAAACCTGAGCCTACTCTGCTGCGGGTCGAGGGTGCGTAATGCACAGAGTGCAGGTGTATAGAGTGCCTCCCAAGGAAAAATTCCCACTCCTCCAAATACATTCCCCCCCACCCCCATGACAAAGCCATCTCGAGCACAAATTCTCCCCTCCCTCCCTGAACTGTACTAACCAGACTTAGGCATTGATAGTGACTGCTTTTGGTCCCAATGCCACAACCACCTGCCTTTAGTGACGCTTCTGCCTTCAGCATCTCCCCTAGATATGAAATATCCCATTCTATATACTTTGTTTGTGTAATGTGCTGAAGCTAAACATTTGCCAAGTTATGATCCATTTCTAAGGCCTAGCGTACACTTTTGAGATGGTTTGCCATTCTGTCACATTGACATGTATAGAGGGAGAGGGATGAAAGCAAAGCACTTATTGATCTCAGACTGACCTTAACTGATCTCAAAACCTATCAGAATACTGAGGAGGTCATCCCTGTGCATTGCTTTTCTATCCTCTAAGCATGTTCACAAGACTAGACTTACATCTCTGTGAAAAGCAATAGTGCCTCGATGGGCTCAGAATGTTTACTCTCAATCTCCTAGTCCAGGGTTCCCCAAAGTGGTCATTACAGGGTCAACAGGGCTATCAAGCCGAGAAGGATATACAAGTTTGTTCACTTCCCATACTGAGAATCTTTCCCCATATCACAATACACAGGTGTCCCCACACAATGCTTATGAACTATTGTTTATTAGACATACCAAAACCACATAAACACAAGCAACCCCACCACCATCCGCAAGTAACATATAATAGCCAAACTAAATGCAAACAGAAAAATCACACACACAAGACAACAGGGCTAGTTACAACCTGGGGAGCAGGGCAACAAGAGGGGAGCCACAGATCAGGAGACCTCAGGGGGAAGGAGTCAGGGTTCAGGATATGGCGACAATACTGAGGCACAGGCCTCACTGCAGGGAGAGTTTAAATAACCTCCCAGATCAGCACCAGGTGGTGACTAATTGCTGGGAGACACCTGCAGGTGAGCACTGGAACTGCAGGATCAGGTTCCAGCTCCACAGTGCCACTCGGAGGTGCTCTGGTCCCTGACTCCCCACCACCTGGGGAGCCATTGAGTACACCCACCTCAAACTCTGTTGGAGAGCCAGTGAGTACACCAATAGTGATAGGAGTGGTACTAAATAAATAATTGCTGTGCATTTTCTAAAAATTCAGCATTGTAACAACCATAAAGGCAGCTGCTGATATCAAGAATATTATTATTAGCAGTTATTATTCATAGTACTATTATTTAAAGAAATATTTATTAAATGTAACTATCTGAAACTTCATAATAGGGTGAATGAGCTGAAGAGTTTGGGGACCCTGTCCTAGTCTGAGTGCCGCTATATGCATTTTTATAGCAAGACAGATTCAGGTATTTATACTACAACACCAATTCCCAAAAAGTTTGGAGGCTGTGTAAAATCTACATAAAAACAGAATGCAATGATTTGCAAATCTCATAAACCCAAATTGTATTCACAATAGAAAATAGAAAACATATCAAATGTTTAAACTGAGAAAATGTACCATTTTAAGAAAAAATAAGGTCATTTTGAAATTGATGCCAGCAATACATCTGGGACAGAGCAACAAAAAGCTGACAAAGTAAGTGGTACTAAAAGGTGCCCACGCACCTTATGATAATCATCTCTCTTACCATCTTGTCTTGAATTGTATTGTAATTGTAATGTCTTCCTTATATTGTAAAGCGCTGCGCAAACTGTTGGCTCTATATAAATACTATGTAATAAGAATCGTACGATAATCGCGGGAAATCCCGCGATCGTACGATTATCGTAAGGTGTGTGGGAGCCGTGCGACCTCTGCTACTGTAGGGTTGCACGACTTTTACCTTAGGAACATGTTTGAAAACCAGCCGACCATCGTATGATGTTCAGCTGGTTTGTGGCATGTTCTCAAGATAAAAGCCGCATGGGCCGGTGTGCGCAAGCGCACACTGCCCGTTCGGTATTGCGGTCATCGGAACCTCTGCGGGGCGGGCTTGTGATCATTGCAAGTACGATCTGCCTGTCCAAGATAGGCAGATCGTACGTTTTTTTATGTACAGTAGAAACGGTCGCACGTCTTAGTTCACACTGCTCGATTCTCGTACGATCGCGGGATTTCGCCCGATTCTCGTACGAGAATCGAGCAGTGTATGGGCACCTTTCGAAGGAAGAGCTGGAAGAACATTTTGTAACTAATGAGGTTAATTGGCAACAGGTCAGTAACATAATTGGGTAAAAAAGAGCATCTTGGAGAGTCGGAGTGTCTCAGAAGTAAAGATGGGCAGAGATTCACTAATCTGTGAAAAGTTGCATCTAACAATTGAACAATTGAACAATTTCAGAATAATGTTCTTAATAATGAAAACTTTAAATATATCATCATCTACAGCAGGGGTCAAAATTTCAAGTCCCGAGCTACTAGCCAGGCCTTATGAGTTACTCGCCACCAGTTGCCCACCTAACCCCTACCCTTCCCCCAGCCTTAACTCCGCCCCTAAACACACCCTCTAAATGACAGATGTTTTATGCAAAATAAAGTTACAAAAATAAATATTAACAACTTTAGCAATATTACCATAAAGCTCCCTGCCCCCACATATAAAATAGTACTCAAGCCTGACTGAATTTCCACTCACCTGCACTGCATTTCCACTCGCCAAATGCGAGCAGGCGATTAGAAATTTTGAGCCCTGATCTACGGTACATAATATAATCAAAAGATTTAGAGAATCTGGAGAAATCTCTGTGCTCAAGGGACAAGGCCGAAATGCAATATTGGATGCCCATGATCTTTGGGCCCTCAGAGGGCACTGCATTAAAAACAGACATGATTCTGTGATGGACATCAATGCATGGGCTCAGGAATACTTCCAAAAATTACTGTCTGTGAACACAGTTCACAGTGCCATATAAAAAGTTAAAGCTCTTTCATGCAAAGAAGAAGCCATATCTGATCATAGTCCAGAAATACTGCAGTCTTCTCTGGGCCAAAGCTCAATTAAAATGGTCAGTCGCAAAGTGGAAAACTGTTTTGTGGTCAGGCGAATCAAAATTTGACATTCTTTTTGGCAACCATGGGCGCAGTGTCCTCCTGACTAAAGAGCAGAGGGACCTTCCAGCTTGTTATCAGTGCTCAGTTCAAAAGCCTGCATCTCTGATGGTTAGGGGGGTACATTTGTGCATATGGAAAGGCACCATCAATGCTAAACTGTATACTGCATCTATGAAAACAGCCTGGCTTCATATTAGAAGAGTATGGGTGCTTAACTGGCCTGCCTGCAGTCAAGACCTTTCACCAATTGAAAATAATTGGCACATCTTGAAATGAAAAATACAACAAAGAAGACCCAGAACTATTATAAGTTAGGCAGTTAGAATCCTATATCAAGCAAGAATGGTACAAAATTCTTCTCCCAAAACTCCAGCAATTGGTCTTCTTAGTTTTCCAGACATTTAGGGCCCGTTCACACCAGTTGCTGTGCGTTCCGGCCCTGAGGGCGTAGCTACAGTGCCATTCACTTCAATGGCCTGCCACACCCCCTCCTGCCCCACTAAAAAGTGAGCAAGCCGCAATGCGAGGCAGTGCATTCTGGACAGAATCGGGCCAGAACGCACTGCAACTGGTGTGAACGGGCCCTTACAGAGTGTTGTTAAAAAAGAGGGGATGCTACACAGTGGTAAACATGGCCCTGTCCCAACACAGAGGTGTTGCTGCCATCAATTTAAAAATTACCTTTATTTGACATTTTCTCAGTTTAAACATTGGATGTTTTCTATTTTCTTGTGAATATAATGTGGGTTTATAATATTTGCAAATCATTGCATTCTGTTTTTATGTAGATTTTACAGAGTGTCCCAACTTTTTAGGATTTGGGATTGTAGCTGTATTTCAAATCCATTTAATTTTAAAAAATTGGCAATGATTGAATATGTCTTTATGGATTACTTGATGACACGAGATTATTTCCTGTCAAGGTTTTTTTTTTTGCATTACAATATTTCCATATAGAACCAATAATATCTGAATTATATGAGTTTGGAAGTCAATGGGGAATGCAGTATTCCTGCAACACATGCAGAATTGTTTTTCTGACAGGATAGCAGGCAATTATTCGTCAAAAGCAAAGGTTGTTATCTGCCATCACTCTAAATGGTCTTGTGGTTTATTAGAGCAGAGGATTGTTTCAGTAGCCTGGAAGCAAGATACTGCCTTTTACTGTTTAAGAGTAACAATAGACAGATGAAATTGACATGGTGAGTTTCCAAGACTAGTAATTTGCATGCAGTGACAAAGTGCACCTTACATTTTTATATATCAGCAATCTGATTAGGCTAACCCAATAAGTTCATTGCTAGTGAAGTCAACATCTTCCCAAACTCTTCTGTCATAGCCAAATGATGGGTCCTCCTTGTACACAAAGCTTTAACACTTACCCTTTCACATTCTTGTTGGCTCATCATTTTGATAGGCAGCCTCAATGGCTAATAAAAATGTGCAGAAGGTAGGAATGAGTGGGCATCTTTCTATTGGCCAGTGAGGTTGCCTGTCATTGTGATGGGCCAATTTGTGCGGAGTGAGGATTGGCAGCAAGTTTGGGGCAGTTTTTGCATTTTGCAATGACAAGAGGCTTTGGGAGTCTGCTGCATGTATGTGTAGGAACCTAGACGTGCCTGCCCGCCATGCTTTTATCCGTTTTTGTATAGTTTTTTTTATACTTTTTTTTAAAACAATTTTTGTATAGTGAAAGTATAAATTAAGTCAAAATTTGGGTATAACCCATATCAGCTTTTTTTTTTTTTGCCATTTGTGTCCCATTGTGGAGATTTTTCTTTCACGTCCTGTCTAATAGCCACAACACAAAGTGAAAGGAAATCTCTTCAAATAGAGGGAAATCCCTGGTGGTCAGCGGGTTTATCAGAACTAGTGTCCCTATTGTAAGATTTCCCATCTATTCCTGTTTTGATGACCACCCAAGATTTGGGATTTTCTTTCACTATCGGTGATAATGGTTACCTGACAGGTGTTCTAATCCCTCTCCGCCCTATCCAAAACTAAAAAAAATAAGTTTTGTCTTTAGTTGCACTTTAAGTCTCTCTATAAGGACCAGCACCTCCTCTTGTATTCTCTATAATAAATTGTAGAATAAAAAATAATTCAACGGGGGGAGAGTAGGATGGCCACAGCAGGTTTGCTGACCCTGGAACTCAAGCAAAGATATCTTAATAACAGACATCAGAGTCCCTGATATATAAGAAGCTGTCATGCAGTTTGAAATCAGTTTTGGGTGGACTGTGTCTTTAGCTTGAACACATAGAAGGCTTAAGATAACCAGTTTACAGTTCCAATAGTGAAAGTTTACTTGGCAAATAAAAATCCATCTTAACGATTCTTCTGCTTGCAGCAGCATTTCAGTCTGTTTAGCTTCAGATGATTCTTTTGAGAAAGCTCTTTTAACCAATGTAAGCTGTGATGAAAAGCAATGCTGAATAGCTGTACATTCTTGTCACATATTCTGCAAAGGTCTCGCTTTTGTGAGTCACTGGACAGGATCTCATCAGACAGCCATCAAAGCCAACACAAAGGGCATTCTGGATCTCTAGAAGGACGCTAACATTGTATAGAAAGGAACACTTGGTTCTGACCTGCATTGCTTGAATATTTACATACTAAAAAAAAAACATTACACAAATATACTTTATAGATGTTTGCAAATATGTAACCTTTTTAAAATATTTGTGTACCAAATGCTTTTTTCCTACTACGTGTTGAGATTGTAAAGCCTAAAGTGAGTGGGTTGATAGAAAACAGTAACAGAAGGCACACACCACTGAAATGTATACACGCTACTAAGTAGGTGCAGTGAAGCACAGAAAATATTTCCATTTAAACCTCTGAATTGTGATTCCTAAGCCTGTGCCCGCTTCAGTGACCAGATTACAGACATCCAGCTTGATGCTGTGTTGGCTCAGTGTAGGGGCATAATACAGATCTTCTCAAAGCTGACTGCAGGTCGGCAAGCTATTTTAGCCAGATTGTTCTTCTCAGCTTCATGCAATTCTTAAAAAATTATATTTTTACGACAGTATCGTGACTACATGCACTTTTTTTAAATTAGATTATTGTGAACAGTAGTGTATTTTACAAACAACTGCAAAGTTATAAAATTAAAGTCTCTAGTAAAGCAAAAAAGCAATGTGCAAAATGCATTTTTTCATAGCAACCAATCCAAATTCATCTTTTGCGAATCTGACTTCAGTCATGTAAAATCTGAGTGGATATTGCAATTTGTACATCATCATTGCTTTACCTTGCTAAGCCCAGTCATTTCATAAGCAGAGTGATTTGGGGAAAATTACTAATTATGACAAAATTTCAATGAAATTACAACATTTCAACTAAATGGAAATTCCCAGGTTTTTTTTACTGACCTGCGTGGCGACATACACTTTAAAACAAAAATCGTATTTCTTTATTATCTATTGTGGGACACAGGAATTTAGTAATTCTTAGACATTTGGGCTATACTGTCACCAACAGGAGGTTAGGACACTGGAATGCAAAGAACATTGAAGTGTACTTACACTTTCACAGCTAAATTGGAGTAACACCTATTTTATATTTGTTACATGTTCCCATTCATGTTCCCATTCACATAGCAGAAGCTAAAAAGAAGAGCATTGTTAAAGGAAAAAGCACTGTAAAATCATTGATTTGGGTTGCATGGTTGCACTAAAGACTATGATTTATCACAAGGGCAACACTTTTAGATTATATTGGAAGTCTATATAATGATTGTGATTAAGATTTATTTAAAAAGGAACATTTTTGGCACATGTTGTCTGTGGAATTTTGTATTTAAATTTTCAAAAATGTTTTAAGAAAAAACTTTTTTTTAAATTAAAACTTCTGTGACCCTTGGGAGCCATTTAAAGCCCATTCTACTCATAACTGCCTTAATTTCACCTTCCCCATTGACTCAATCAAAATGGTGAAATCTCCCAATTTATTATCAAATTTTTTTTGGGGGGGATGAATGAAAATTTACAATTTTACTCATCCCTATTTATGACCATTTCATAAGTTGAAATCCTTTATCTACTCATGAAAATCATATCAGCAGATTCAGTTCTCCACTAAACATTGCACTCTTAAACAACAGAAGTTGGAGTATTGATGACTATTGTCACTGACAGGCAGACACATTTTGTTGTTGGTGTGATTTTCTGTTGTGGAATCCTGAAAGGATGACCTGAAGAAATTGTTAAATGTTTGCTCGTCTTGCGGAACACTCGCAAACCAAGTTACTCGTAAACCGAGGTATTACTGTATATGTATTTTAATTTAGTAGACGTACTTACAATTTATGTATGGTGCCAGGATTAGCCCTTTTAGCCAGGGCTTTGTAAAGTCATCATGCAATCCTAGGCACATGGGGATGAATCTCCCTTCCATACACCTCTTTTTTATCACAGGCATATACATGACTTTACAGTTTGGTCATGAGAGTGAAATGATGGCTGCCAATTACTTGAGGTGCAGAGATTCTTGTGGCTCTTTTTTTAGCCACCCTTACATACTTTCTCCCCTAAATTTTCTTTCTCGAGTGCCCCTCAACGTCCAGAAGTACCCAAGAAAGTTGATTAAAAAATACAAATAGTTGGTAAATGTTGTTTGCTGTTGCCCCATCGTGCACCATTGACCTAAGCAGCGACCTACAAATATCTTATGGTAAAGACAGTGCTGGGTAACATGGTAGCTTTGTTCCTCCTGCATTGAAAGAGCCTACGCTGTTACTGTCTTTGACAGCATAACATTGATCTTGTTAAAAGCCATGCCCTGCAATACGATTAATTTGAGGAAAGAAAAAATAATAATTGCACTTTGCCAGAATGAACATTGGATTATCACATTGCTTTTTAGGATCTGTGATTTGTTTTGGATGTCAAATGATAACTAAGAAGGATGAAGACATTTGTCTTCCAAAATGAGTTGGTTCTTGTTTGTCTTTTTAAAATGTTATCACTTGTGTCATGATATCCACATTCACAGCCCACAACTCTCCATTAATTGGGATTCCCTATGATTGCCTTACCTATAGCCTATGCCAGCCTTTACTCTGCATTTATATATATTCTGAGCAATAAACTCAAAAAGATATTCGCTCATGTGTTTGCACTTTTGTCGACCTGTCATTGCTGGCAGTCTGTGAGAAGTCTGTGAACCTATTTGAGTTTTTGTAAGAAGTAGTAAGGTGATTGTAGCCGTATTTGAAGGTTGTAAGCTCATGTAGGCAGGGCTTTATCACAAATTGGGCTCAATTCACAAAGCTAAAACACCAGGATAAAGGATCCCCTCTTATAAAAAAAAAAAAAACATGTGACATTTATGCAGTTAAGTGTACCCAGTTATATAAATTTTTCATTTGAAAGGTTTTAGGTGTTTGTGCTGTAATTGTTTACTCTGCCTTTTTTGTAATAACAATCGAAAATAGTATACTTCTATCAAAAATATTGTCTAAGGCTGGCCGTGTATAAAAAAAAAACCGATGTTGTCATTGTTTTTGGCACTTGGCCTAAAATGATTCTTACATATATTTATCGGACTGTAACACCCAATAGACCTATTATACAGGTTTCAGACTTAGCTGCTGACACCAGTTAGTAATCATGCCGGAATAGTTTTCTCTACTCCCCCCCCTCCCCCCCACCCGTTATACATTAAAGCAGATCTATTGCAAGAAATAATGCAACTGTTATTTGTTCATATATAGTTAAGAAATGATAAGTGACAATTATTTTTCAACATGATGCAAAATTGATTTTGTAATTGCCTCTTGCTCAGATTGAATGACCTTTCCCACGGCAAAGCTCAGATGTTCTGTACCAACAGGATGCATTAGGGGAAGGTAGGCAGTTGGTCTTCACCGCAAGAGTTTCCTATTCTGGCATGGTCTGTATTGTACAGTTTATGTGACCATTAAAGAGAAAAGACTACAATTATACCCTCTTGGATAACTTCACCAACATCACCTGCTCTCTTATCAACACATATCATGATGCCAGAACAGAACTGTTATGGGGAAGAGAAGGCACGGAACTGAACAGTTGGAATGGAATGGAAATTGGAGACAAAGGGTTTGATTTACTAAAGGCAAATAGGTTTTTCACTTTGCAAGGGAATTTTCACTTTGCACGGGAAGTTTCCACTTGGCTTGCTGAATAAGGTGAGGATGTGCTGACTTCCAACATCCTATTTATGTGTAAGCCAAAGTACCTTTTTTTAGTTTTGCTTTCTTTGCGATTGATTCGGTAATCTTTGCCCAGTGACATTTCACCACATTCACTAAGCTAAGGGAAAATTCCACTGCAAAGTTCAAATTCACTTGCAACGTCAACAACTTATTTGACTTCAATTAATCAACCCCAAACTGTGAAAGATGTAAAAGTTACATTGAAACAAGAAAAAAATCCAATTGTTTGTTTTACCCGTTTTATTTGTACACTGCATATATACCAATTAGAGGCTTTTAAAACGAGCCTGGCTTGTTCCCCTACCAATCTGCCTTCAGATTTGTTTTTTACTTTCAGGCATGGGGGAACATGTGACAATCCTAAAATTTGCAGAGAAGTTATATGGAAAAGAAAAAAAAATCTTCCCAATGAAATAGTAAAAAAAACTGCAGCCAATCAGCTACATTCACTGTTCAGCATT
>NW_017306637.1:73776-79000 GCF_000935625.1 Nanorana parkeri | reverse complement strand
CAACAAATTCGTTATTTTGTAGTGAGATGTGGTGTGAGCTGTATAAGTAATATGTAGTAGGGATTAATTACACGCCTTGTAGATCATGTGCGTAGTTACTAAGGGAGCAATTTTCTTTAATTTGTAGTGATTAATCCCTACTCTTTGCAGTTAGTCGCTAGCAATTTTATGAATGAGATGAACTACTAAAAATTAACTGTGTGGAATTTCTAAGTATAAAAGTTGGTCTTTTTTTAATCACATTTGCAGTTTTTTAAGGATTGTGTATATGGTAAATTGAAATTTTGGATTCAATAAACGTTTGGCTGAATTTACCACATGTATGTTATAGTATTAATGTTTATGGTATTTTGTATTAAAGGCTAAGCTAACCTTTTTATTAAAATGTATTATGCAGCGGACCTTTACCCCCTTTCACCAAAAATCACATCAGCTTGCAGCTCTGCATGCTGATTTAAAATCAACTTACATTCATTAGTTAACCTCCCTGGCGGTATTCCCGAGTCTGGCTCAGGGTTAATTTTCAGTACCAAAAGCGGTAACCCCGAGCCACACTCGGGATTGCGCAAAAGTGTCACTTACCTTGTCCCTGCGAGCCCGCGGTGTCCTCGGCTGTGTGCGCCCGGCCGATGCCGGCATTCGGCTTTCAGTTTCGTTTTCGGGCATCACAGTGGGGGGCGGAGCCAGATTACCGCTTTGGCATGCTAAAATCCTGCATAATCATACCGCCAGGGAGGTTAAGAAAACATGTTTTTCATTTACTTACAAAAAGTTTATCTACTTCCTGGTCCAGTTTTGGCACTAATGATGTAATGTGCCCAAGCATTACACACTGAAAAGATTGCATCAGCAGAGCTTTGCTGGAAAATCTCATCTGTATTGTCATGAGACCTCAGGGAAAGACATTATCCTCCCCTGAGATGATGTGCATGATCACATGTCTAGTCACATGTGCGAGAGTTCCAGGAAGTAAATGGAGAGCTAGTAATCTGCCCTTAGTAGACATGGCCACTGTCAGAAGATTGGAAAAGAAAATAGACATAAGGTATGCAAAGAATACAAAGCCTGCAATTATCTAGAAGTATTTGTGTTTGTAGATTGTCATTACTAAACATTTCCAAAGGTGTGTTTGTTGTTATTTTAAAGATAAGGGTAAAGTTCCTCTTTAAGTGGCCTCAGTGTGCAGCTTTGAAATATTGTTCTTAATTTAAATGCCTTGCCAGTAGGTCATCTGTGGAACCCCTAATACCTGTCTGAACAACACCCACTGTAAAGATCAGCCCTGTTCTGTCCTGTCCAGGAACTGAGATCAAAACATTGGGTGCCCACCCTTTGCATCACAGGAATGAGTGCTTTTCTTTCTGAGCTCTCTCCCTCACACTGTAGCAGCATCGGCTGAGCTACCGGAGAATGGCAAGGCTTATCTGAATTCAGGACCAGTGCACACCACCCTAGGAAGCTAAATTAGGTTGACTTCACTGGCAGTATCAACAGATATTTGTGGAATTTTGCAGGGGGTCAAAGAGAAAATAGTATGTGCAGATGTGCAGCAGTGACGCGACGCTCGGCGAGGTAAGTAAGATGACACCTGGCGCTGACTCGAGTATAAGCCGAGGGGGGCACTTTTCACCCAAAAAAATGGGCTGAAAATCTCGGCTTATACTCGAGTATATACGGTATACTTAATGCTGCAGCAATTTTTTTTTTTTTTTTTTATCAGTGGGAGGTCATAGTTCAACTTTAAACATGGATTCTGAATTCATGGATTTCTTCAAGGGTCATTCATACTGACTATACTTCAACAGTATCACAAACAAGAATGATTAGAGAATATCTTGGTGCTGAAAAAGCCAGGAAGAAAGCACAATTTTAATATCCATTTGATGCAGTATGCAATCTGCTTGCTACATAATTTTGTTTATTTATGGTGAAACTCCCCTTCTTATTATCTTACATTTAATGTGGTGAGCTGCCTAAAGACTATTTTTCTGATACTTAAGCTGTGAAGAACAGCATTATTATATGATGAGAGCAGGATTTATATTAAATGAGAAGATGGGATTACAGTTTTCACTAAGCATAAGAGCCATTATTACTCACAGGTTGGGGGAAAGGGGGGTGTCTAAATCACATCAGGCAGAAATTTAGGATTTTGAAATATTTCAGCTCTGCCTTTTTAAACTGGAACAAAACAGTGTTATAAATCCAAACATTTTACACCCCTCCCAACTACAATCTACATTTCTAAGAACAGCTCTGCATTTAGGGAGCAGGTAAAAATCCAAGCCAGCCAATCAACTCTTCTTGGAAAACACAAGCAGGGGAGTCTGTAGCAATTGATTAGGATTTACTAACATAACAAGGTTTCCCAATCTGACTGCAAAATGGTCAGACTGGGAATCATACCTTAATGCCTATAGACACTGCTAGTCTTGAAAAGTTGAAGCTCTAAATTAAGAAAATTTCAGCTTGTATTTCCAATATTTTTGCATGTCCATTTTATTTACACATGATATTCAGACAAATTAAAAAACTTAAAACATCCCTATTCTATGGCCGGTTGAGTATGTGACTCCTCGGTAATTATTATTATTATACAGGATTTATATAGCGCCAACAATTTGCGCAGCGCTTTACAATATAAGGAAAACATTTCAATCACAGTACAATTCAAGACAAGATTGTAAGGAGGGCCCTGCCCCTGAGGGCTTACAATCTAAAAGGTAATATTTAATAAACTATGTTAAAGTACTCTTGTACTAGCTATATTTCCTTTTAAGTGATGTAAAATGCAACTCCAGGCAAACTGTATTTGTTTTGAATAGTATTGGGAAGGTTTGGGACCTCTGTCAGGTTTTTATTTTTCTCTGATTTCTTGTTGAGATTTCCCTACACTTATCTGTCCAGATGTTAACAGGAAGTGAAACAAAAAATCTCCAACGAGGGCACACAGCAGTACTACTAGTGGATCTATCCCTTTTCTGCTTTATCAAAAGCTAAAACAGAAGGAAAAGTTTTTTGGGAGATATGCTTCAAATTCCTGGTAAAGAAGTAGGTAAAACATGGCCAACTGTGCCTAGAGTATAGTTTAGTTCACAGTGATCACTGTTGTACTGTTATTATTTATTTTAGGCACCAATTTACACAGTGCTTTACATACTACACATTCACATCAGTCACAATCTAAGGAGCTTACAATCTAAGGTATACATATACTCTAGGGCCAATTTACACAGGAGCCAACTAACCTTTCAATCTTTGAAATGTGGGAGGAAACTCAAGCAATCACAGGGAGATCATGCAAACACCTTGCAGATAGTGTTCTGACTGGGATTCAAGCCAGTCTTGCAAGGCAAAAGCGCTAACGTTACAATGGTTAACGTTACATAAAGCAAAATTGAAGGTCATTGTGTACGGTCATTCTCAGGGACATTGGATGCAATGTCTAGCTATCTTTCAGACATGACTGTCTCCAGCTGATTAGGTTGTCAATGTTATAAATAACAATAGCATTGCAGCCTACTTCATCCTTTTTTTTTTCTCCCTCTTTCTATTACTTTACAATTTGTATATTACTATCTTGCACTGTGTAAAATGTTAGTGATCATAAAAAGGCCTCTTGTAGAGCTGCATTTTGACTCTTGTTAGGAGGCCTTGTTCACACCAAGCGCGTCCAGTTCCAGAGCATGTAAAAAAACTGCAGCAAGCCCTATTTTACCTGCTCTGGAATGCATGCAAACGCCCTAAAAGCCCATTTTAAACTAAAAAAAAAGAAATAAATACATTTTTAATTTTTTTTAACCAAAAACGGCCCGGAACGCATCAAAAACGCGGCAGAAATGTGGCGCAACCCACTGCACTGCATGTGCAGAAACTCATGCAGATCTGGTCTGCATCTGGTGTGAACAAGCCCTTAAAGTGTAACTAAATGCCTCAGTATGACAAGCTAAGCAATTACTAAATCCAGTTGCTATGTAATACATAAGGCCTCCTAAAGTAAACAAAAAATATCCTTTAACTTTCCTAACTAAGCCAAATCTTCCTTCATTTGTGTCTCGCACACTCCCCCTCCCAGGCACTGCATTTCACAGTGGTAGGTTGCAACAACCAGAGGCAGTGCTACCAATTCAGTAGGCAGTGGACAGGACTAGGTGTGGATAGGTGCTGACTGACAAGCTCCCTGCAACATATTTTCATCCCACTGTAGTTCACGCAGGCACAACCTACATGAGAGTGGAAACTTTAGTGGCTGCATTACGTGGCAAGATCAACAATTTGTGGGACTTTGCAGAGTGACTAAGGAAAAACCAAGGAAAAACTGTAAGTGCAGATACACCTAAGTGTGGCAGTATTTATTTTTGTTGTTGTTTCTTGAGCCATAGTTCTACTTCAACACTTTCATTGCCACTGATGTAAGGTTTTAAAAACACACTCCTGGCTTCAGCTGTGTTCAGCCCACTCAAGACGACTGTTGGCTTTGTGTTTGTGTCAGCATTGTGGTTTTGGTGGCTTGCATGTGCTTGATCACTTACACAAGCTCCATGATATGTTCCTCCTCCCAAAACAACCTCCGCCCCTTAGCATGTATGAGTGAGGAACCAGCATGAGTGTTGGTAGATAGAGGAAAGGGAGTCCAGCAAACGTGCATTTGCTGATCTCCCTTTTTGTGATTGAACCTGAAAGCGATGATGATTTTATCGCTTACAGCTTCAGGCCTGTCATTTCCGTCCACAACGGCTGGGGGAGGAGCTGATCAAGTTTGATATCTATGCACTCAATGCAACTGCATCTATTATATTTTACCAAAAAAAATTGTGTATGACATTGTGTTTGTGTGCAATGACATTTATTTGGATAAATTGTTTTACTAAAAATTTGGGATTGATAAACAGCTGCGTAAATATTGTGTGATGTAATACCACCATTTGTTTCTCAAAGATCTTTGCTTTTAGAAAATGTATAATTCTGGGGGGCTTAACTAATCTTCAGGCCTAAAATGTGTGTTTCACAAAATGAACTCTGGCAACAAAAGGGTTAAAGCTGAAGTCACACTAGTGATCCTGCCCTGACATTCAGGGCCTTTTTGGCAAGGATAGGAGTGACGCTGCACAAGCAGGTGAATGATATATTTACTGATCCTGTTGCTGGCAGGTTGCCACCAGAGACAGGATCGCTAGTGTATCATGGGCCTAAGGGCCTACGTGGATAAGCTCTTTTTTTTTTT
>NW_017306637.1:0-73686 GCF_000935625.1 Nanorana parkeri | reverse complement strand
TTTTTTTTTTTTTTTTTTTGCTTTACAAGTCTATGGGAATGAAAAACCTGCTTGAAGATAGCACAAGCCCCAAGCCTGCTGACACAGGTCATAACCAATATAAGCAAAATATGCTGCCCTATCTAAAAATTCTAGCCTGATAAACTAGGTATAAAGGCTAGAATATCCAGATTCTTTGTAAGCCCATATGCATTTTAGTGTTGGGTGGGTACCTCAAGTAGGTAACCAAAATTATGGCAATAATAAAAAAAAAAATTTTACATTTATCATGGTAAAAAGTTGACATGCATAATGTTACATGCTGATATCCTGCCAGGTGGGGGATGATTATATTAAAAAGTATTTGCACAATATTTTTAATAAATTGTTGCGATATAGTACAACTGTGTCATTTGTACTATATCCATGTTGTCCTGGTCACTTCTGCTTAGATGGCATTTCACCTTGCTGCTTTTACTGCACATTTCTACACAGAAGTGAATCCTGAGGATTGCTGGTATGTCATCTTACCTACATAGCAAGCAGTGCAGTTAATTGAGAAATTTAAGCTACTGCTGTGTTTATCAAATCCCATTCGAAGCGCTAAAAAGTAAAAAAGCTTGAAGAAAAGCTGTGTTACAACCCAGATGATTATATTTTGTAATCTGTAAGCCTGTTCATCTCTGTCTATACCTCCCAACAAGATGAGAAAGAGGGATAGCTTTAAAGCACAAAGGACACATACTATGTCTCCGAAAACATGAAAATCAAAAAGTAGAAAATGATTGATAAACCACTTATATATTTACAAAATAATCTCAAGAATAGGGGTTGGATGAAAGATTTAGACCCCATTCACACTGAGCTACATCCAAAAAAGCGATTCTGAGTTGAGCTACATTGAGCTGCATTGAGCTACAGTGCACATTTTGTCGCGCTACATAGCACGACTTTTCGCAGGGACTTCGTAGCTGCTACATTGGGCTGTCGCGACGTAGTACGACAATGTCGCTACACCATTAAAGTCTATTGGGCCAAATCGCACAAAATCCGCCGAAAAATAGGTCATGTTCGAGCTACAAGCTTGAAGGATGAGCTACAGGCGACATTGAGCTGTGAGATGTGAACAGCTCCATTAAAATGCCTTGGACAAGCTACATTGAGCTGATTTTGGAGCGATTTTGGAGCTGAAATCGCTCAGTGTGAACTGGGTCTTAGGCTTCATTTATATCTTTGTTGCCCTAATGCACAGCATTGCACGCTACATGGGTTGTGGTGCCATTCATTTTTGCAGCTCACAGCAACGCATCATGGCGCTTGTTAAATGTGTTGCATTGGTCCAATTTTCAGGATGTTTTAGTGCATCCGCAACCCATTCATTTTACTAGGCACGATAAATCTTGTTAACGCAAATGCATTAACACACAGCAGTTGAAATGGGCTCTAAGGCTGGGTCCACACCTGAGCGTATTTTTTACAGCTCGTTTTTTCGCTGTTGATGGATAGTTGCTGGAGACTGTGCTGTCCTATCCCACACACAAGGTAGTCCCCCTGCAGGGGAAAGGAGTCACCCTAAAACAGGAACTTAGTGCCAGCACTCAGGGGTCAGGAAGTTCAGGGAAGCGGAGCTGAGAGAGTTGGAGCCAGTTATTTGGAAACAGGATGACTGTAAGTGCTTGGCCAAAAAGTTGAAGAAATACTTTGCTGGTCAATGTATGTTAGATCTAGATTAAATTTTTGATAATTCATTTGATAAGTTTGATAATTTAATAACGCTATAAGTCACTGACCTGGAACAAGGATGCAACATATGACTAAAAAGTACTGAAAACAGATAGGCATGCTAAAAGTATATAGTAGGAAGCAATTTGAAACTTTTTGTTGCCTCTTAGGGGGTTATTCACTATTGAGGCTCTCTTCGGCCGCCGAAGCCCTTGCCAGAGTCGAGGTGACAGCTAAAATGTGGCCAAAGGCCGGCTGTTCACCCCGCAAATGACAGCTGGGCAGAGCCAGAGCCAGCCACATATGAGAATAGGGGCAAATGGCAGCGAGTGAGCCACCAGAGCTTCGGCGCAGCCGATCCAGATGTTGACCGAAGGCAGCCGATGTACGGCTGATTTTAGCCATAGAAGCCAGAAGTGAATAAGCGAACGTCGTTTGCGAATAACCCTGTAGGTTTTTCAGATGATATATACAAGTGTTAGATAATTCTGTACTTGTTGTATACACTGCCTGGCCACACCCTAATATTTTGCTCAGTTGTAATGACAGATCAGCGTCCCCAAATGACCTGGGGATGCTGATCTGTCATTAAACAATAACAACTGGCGTCCCGGCCAGCTCCGCCCAGTTGGTATTCATTGGCCGAGACCTGCTAGAAGACTCTGGCAAGTGTCGGCCAATAGGAAACAGTAGGGCGGAACTTGCTGTCACTGCAAGCTCCAGCCAATTTTTTTCCCCCCGTTTTTTTTCTTTATTTTTTTTTTCTTTCAAGTATTTTAATTTTTTTAATCTTCCTATTTTTTATCATTTCTAAATCATTTTGCAATATTTGTTTCCCCACATTCTTTGCACTTATTTTTGATTCTGCCCAGTACCACAGAGGTACCGAGCAGAATAGCCACGCCGAATGCTGCTCGGCGGCATTCGGCTATTCACTCACTGCCGTTCGGCCCCCATGAGAATAGGGGCAAATGGCAGCAAGTGAGCTACCGGAGCCTTGGCGCAGCCGATCCAGATGTTGACCGAAGGCAGCTGATGTACGGCTGATTTTAGCCATAGAAGTCAGATGGACCACTGCGTAAAGTCTTCTCCAGCACATCCCAAAGATTCTCAATAGGGTTAAAGGAGAACTATGAGGTTAAGGCTTTTCCCCATAGTTCTCCTTACGGTAACGGGAGGACACAAACTAGTGTCCTTACGCCACCCTAGGTTCAGAATACTGCAAGCTGTCTGGATCCGCCCAGCTGCGTGACTGACAGCTGGCTCTGCCTATCTAGAGGCAGAGCCAGCTGTACCCGCCCCCTCCCCCGTCCGTTCCGCCAATCAGCGCTGGCGGAGGGGGGAATCCAGCCCCTCCCCTGTCACGGCAGAGAGCCATGACAGGATCGAGAGGTGAGCGAACGCCGGTATGTGTTCGCTCACTTCTCGATCTACTAAGCCGACCTGTGACAGTCTCATTGTGACAGGTCGGCTAGAACTATGAGGTGAGTTAGAAGCACTCACCTCATAGTTCTCTTTAAGGTCTGGACTCTGTGGTAGCCAATCCATGTGTGAAAATTATGTCTCATGTTCCCTGAACCACTCTTCACAATTTGAGCCCGAGGAATCCTGGCATTGCCATCTTGGAATATGTCCACACTATCAGAGGGAAGAAAATCCATTAATGGAAAAACCTGGTCATTCAGGTATGCAGATGAAACATATTAATCACTGCAGTAATTATCCAATATAAGGCTCTTACCTATTTGCCCACACTTGAAAATGTTCTCTTGTGTTTGGCAAAGTCCATAATTAATTCAGAATCAAAGTGAACAATTGCAGTGCTAGAATAATACATATGTCTGTGTTTTTTGCTAATGCTTTCTTTCCTCGGCTATTTAAAGCCAAATGGAAATTTTGGGTTCCAAACGTCAGCCTCTTCTCGCAAATGAATTCTTGGCGATTTTTCATGCTTGGGATGAACATCAAAGTTGGCCCCGTGCTGAGATACACAAAGCTACTATCATTTTATTCTTTTTAAATGTCTTCCTCAGTGGGTGTTTAGCTTTTATAAAACGCCGTTACCTGCACGGCCAGAGGCATTTATAATTGACGAGCGAGGGCAAGAATGTTAGGAAATAGGACAAAAGATGACATTTTCATCTATGTCGGCCATTTTACAGCAAACAAAGCAAAACAGAGGTCACTGGCAGTTTGAGAAGAAGAGAGAGACAAAATGAGATGCAGACCTAGCAATTTAGTCTTATAAGAGGGTCGAAATGTCAACAAGCTAGCAACACCATGTAGTGATTAATGATGAACTTTTTCTAGGCACTGTGCTGATTTTTGAATAAATCAATATTCTCTGCTGATACCACTGCTTGTGGCAGAGAGTTCCAAAATGTAACCACTCTGACTGAATAGAAGCCCCTACACCCTGTGTGGTCAAATCTTTTCTCCACCAATTTTAGGTGGTGGCCTCTAGTTTTTGTCATGGGGTTTACAGCAAAAAGTTTATTGCTGATGCTTCCATCACCACCAAACATTTTTACATCAAAGTCATGTCCCCTCCTAATCTCACTTCCAGCGTGAACAAATTTAATGTGCCATTAAAGGCTAAAGTCGTCACCCCAGTGTGTTGTTTCTTAACACATACTGATCAGTAGAAGTACCCCCTTGTATTGATGGTCAATGTAGAAAGATGAGCAATTGGCCGTTGCTCACTGCTCAAGGAACCCCTATCAACCTAAGGAGGAACCCTAGCATTCTATAGAACCCTGGTTAAGAAAGACTGGTATAGACTTTAAGAGTTTAATTTCTGTCCCGTGTTCACTGAAATGTGACGAAAACCTCTGTCACTCAGATTTAGACATTGATTTAATATTTATTTTAGTAGAAACATACGATTGATCCATTCCTGTACTAAATCAAGTGAAATTTTGAAAGCAGGAGGACAGTGGTGTCACAAGGGGAGGGGTGTGTGGCCTTCAATGGGTGACACCATCGGTAACACCCCCTCTGAAAAGTCGGGCACTTGGTCATGGGCCGAGCGCCCAACAATTGTACAAGAGAGGAGGGGACCTAGCAGCATACCTTATCCCGCCGGGTGAAAGTCCACTCTTCACCTAGATGAACGCCAGCAGGTAAGTGCGCTTGAGGGGTGTCAATATGCCTGGAGACGCCCCTTCAGGAGGAACATGATGTGGTAAGGCCATGAAGTCATGCCCTTGTCTAAACAGGATTACCAATTTAGTCTCTAATTCCTAAACCTAATTGGTTAAATTTTAGGTAAACCTAATTTATTTATAACTACCCACACCACTGGCCAGACCATGTGTCCCACCACTGCAGCTATGTTCAGCTACAGCAGCTGGAAGGAGTCGTTGACAAGTATGTATTACGTATTTTTCAATATGTAAAGACAGCAGTGTGTGTGTGTGTGTACGTGCGTGCGTGTGTGGTTAAAATAGATCGGATTAACGATCCAGTTCACGTTAATGACGGGTATTAGAGTGTCCATCAGCTTTGTTAAACCTGGCAGTGGTTCCTTGTCCTCCAAGCAGGTAAGAGAGGCCTACTTGGAGAAGCATCTCACTTCAATGGCCAGGACAGCCTATATGGGAGGATTTATTGTGTGTACATAGCAGTTACAGTACACTTTTAAGTGAGAACTTTGTAGAATACCATTGCAGATCTTCAAAAAAGCTGGTTGCCTGACTGTCTTTGGCTAAAACTTTCTGCACACTTTTTGCAGATCAGTAACCCAAAGTATTGAAACTTTTTGATTGACGAGGTTGCCAAGCTTTCAGCAGTTTTAGAAAGAAGTCAGAAGAGGCACCCTCCATATAAGCAGATACAACGTGTGCTTATTGTATTATTCTTGCATATAATTATGAAAGGCTGCCATTATACATTAAGCAAACTAAGTCTCACAATCTCCAAAGCATTCCATGCTTACGTGACAGATCTAAATATTTGTGGTCAACACTGTCTTATAACAAGATATTCCTGAAATATTGTTGTTGATTATTGAATGTTGAATTGAATTCACTATTCAATATTGCTGTTGAATAGTGAATATTTGCTGTTAACAGTGTCAATAAACCTCCTTTACTGAATTACCTTTTCAGTCATGGCGGGTACGCCCAACAGCATTTACCAAGAATGCCTCATAATAGGTTTTGATTAATAGGCTGCACATACCAAGAAGTTACACAACTCAGTGTCATGGCTTCTTTCTGTAAACATTATTGGACAGCAGAGCCATTCACTACTCTGACCGGGCCTTTAAATTGTATGTCCTAACAGATTACGATGTTTATGCTCTGGCAGATCAGTACTTGAATGTTACGGGTTTCAGCAATAAAATATATACTATTGCATTCATCTTTTTGTTCATATTTTTAACCTACAGCAGATTGACTCCATAGTTTAGCAATGCAATGCAATGCAATGCAAGTTGTTTTAGGTAAGGCTTCAATTTAGTGTTATCAGTGATTGATGGCCCTAAAATTATTGCTCACGCTCCAACGTTCGCGGTGATGGGTAACATGTGCGGTGCAGTGGGCGCAATCGTCATTTTCGCACATAGGCACACCCAACGCATGTTTGCGTGTCTATGGGGGGGGGGGGGTTATTATAAAAACATTTTTTGTGCTTTTTCATTCGTTTTTTATGCTCATTTAATTTTTTTTAGCCAATTTACAGTGACAGGTCCTCTTTATGGAGACATCAGGGGTCTCCAAGACACCTAATGTCACCTTGGACCTCCAGAGAAGCTGATGAAGCAGAGATCATCTTCACCAGCTTCTCTCCGGCTTGTGTAGCCAGGAATGACCACCCATATTTATAAGATGGTGTTCACTTACATCTAGTTGCCTCCAGCTCAAGCCAGGTTGGGAAAAACAAAGGAACAGTGTTCCACTTCGCCTAGACATGATCATGCCGGATCGGGGGTAATCTGATTTACGTCCAATTCCCCATACACAGATATGGGGTCCAGGCATTTCAGTATTGCGATAGAGGAAAACAAATGGACAGACAATGATGTCACAGTGGTGACAATTCATTAGTATTGCTCTGATCAGGAGGGGATCCTTGCACAGATCCCTTCCTGATCAAACAGTGTGAAAGGGGCCTTAGAAGCATGTCACGTACAGGTATCCAGTGCACAACAGCACAAGATACAGCAAAGCAATATTAAGAGAAGAGATTGTTGATACTTTGCTGAGGTGAAGTTGTACTCTTCCAAAAGACTCATTTTTTTTTACATCGCTTTCCTGCCTGGTCCAAGATCCTGCTGCCACTAATTGACAATAAATTACCCCAATGCCAAAAGCAAAATCCGCCTTTGTCCTTTTATATATATTTATTTTCATTTGGACATTTATGGAAAATCAGTAATTTTTATATTTTTTGATGCTTTTCCAGTGTAAAAATGTAACACATCAAAAATTACATAGTTCCATATTTATTCAGGCTGAAAAAAAGGCACGTGTCCATTAAGATGACTTGGATTGTCCATTGAGCCAGTTTTAAGAGGTTTTGCTCATTACTGACATTGCAAAAATGAGTAGTAAACACAAAGTGTGCTTTGTCTACTGTACTAGGTGTCCCTCTTTCTTATATCATATAGCTGGTGGGTGTATAGATGTATTGTGTTTTTAATGCTTTTTTTATTCACTGAGAAATGTAATGAGCATGATTATTTAAGTATTGTATGCTCAGGAACGTAATATTTGTCAAATCAATATCAAACACTGTGCTGTTTCTGTCACACTGATAACTAATTATTATGTGATTGCACAGCCACATGATGGATAAAATAAACTCAGTCAGCCAGCAGGAGGTGGCCTAATTTTCATCCGGTCCCTGGGTTGAGATTTATTTCTAGAGATGATATTTTGTTGTTAAGCCAGGACCTGCTGAAGTTCTTTGCAAATATGAAATATATGGAATATGGCATTTTCACAGAGAATCTAACATGTTGGCTTGGTAGAACAGTCCATCTTTTGTACCTAAGTCCCACTAATCTTTAGTTTATTGGTCTCCTTTACATTAAGCCCTGCAGTTTCTCTTGACTGTGTTGTGTTTCCTATGAGCTATAGTGCTCATTGATGTTTATTATCAAGCTCTCTTATATTAATTTATGCCCAGACATCTGTTGTATTTTTCACTTGCATCTGTTCATAATTGTTAACAAAATCATATCTGTAAATGTTTGAAGTGGCAGAACTGTAGGTACACTAGATGTATAGGTCATTAATTAAAGCCCATTGCCGGACAAACCAAAAATCTACCCTTGCAATGGGGCTATCCCCCCGCACTGCAAGGGTTAAGTGCTCATTTATGGCTAGGGTCCTGGAGTAAAGCAGATTTACTTACCTGATCCCCGTGCCCCTTGTGGTCAGTGCTCTCCTCTTCTTCCCCTCTGTTCTGGGTGGTGGACTTTCCCTTGGCGTCCTTCATCAAATGCAGGTATATGGAACCTTCATTAGTAGTGTTGATACCAGCGGCCCTTGGACTGCTGGAGCGAAGTGGAGAAGAGGCAGTGGGAACCGGTCTAGCAGCACAGAGGGATCAGGTAAGTAAATCTGCTTTACTCAAGCCTCTAGACACAAACAAGCACTTAACCCTTGAAGTGCAGGGGTAGCCCCACTGCAGGAATAAATATTTTCTTTGCCCGGAAATTGGTTTTAAGAATATGCACAGGTTTAATCAATTCTGTATATATTTTTTTTATATAAGCTTAGCTAATGCAGTTTAATCATAGCATATTTCTTGAGAAAAGTATCAGATTAATCAGCAAGTCTGTATGTCCTTATCATATCATGTTCCTGAGATGTGCAGGAACTACTATGCAGAGAGCAGCCGGCTGTTATAAGGGCACACTTTCCTGCCTCCTTCACTTTGATAGGGGGTACTGCTTTTTATGCCTTGCCTATAGATTCTAGATTGATTGAATTAAAGATGATAGTCAACGGGAATAATAAAGAGGGTGCATCCACCTGAAGTGACACAGACAGCAATAAAAACCTCACTGTTCCTCAATGAAAGCAAATAAAAAAAGTTTTGGCTTTAGTTATAATGTAAGGGTCTACATACATGTGACATATGTTGCATTTATTATTATTATACACGATTTATATAGCGCTAACAGTTTGCGCAGCTTTCCAGTAGAGAGGGAAAGATTGAACATGTGGGTAAGAGAGTAAGAAAATTTACATTTTAGAGCGTTTTTTGCCTGATGCACTTTTCAGGTGAAATCAGTTAAAACCCTTTAAAATGCATGTCTACAAGCATTGACGCACTTTACTAACACTCACTGCAATAAACAATACTCGATACTGAAAAACCGGTATCGATGCATCCCTAGTTTTTTTAATAAAAAATGAGTTACTATAAGTGTAACTTAAAATGTCTAAATAAAACAGGCACTGGCACCATAGTTATTTTGTCCAGATTGCAAGATAAAATTACATGTGCAGTATCTTTTAGACAGTCCCAGTCAAAAGATCTCTGGGGATGAAGAATGACCATTGACAGAATGTTTTTTGTTAAAGTGGAACTAAAACCTCTTATCCCTTACAGCCAAGGAAGGTGCCATATTAGCCCCTCTTTGGGATATACAGGTGAAACTCGAATAATTAGAATATCGTGCAAAGTTCATTTATTTCACTAATGCAACTTAAAAGGTGAAACTAATATATGAGATAGACTCATTACATGCAAAGCAAGATAATTCAAGCCGTGATTTGTCATAATTGTGATGATTATGGCTTACAGCTCATGAAAACCCCAAGAACCCCAAATCCACAACCTCAAAAAAGTAGATTATTACATGCAATCAATAAAACAAGTATTGTACATAGAACAATATCGGACCTCTGAAAAGTACAAGCATGCATATGTACTCAGTACTTGGTTTGGGCCCTTTTGCAGCACTTACTGCAATTACTTTTGCACGATATTCTAATTATTCGAGTTTCACCTGTATTTGCCATGGACTGCACATATGATCAGATATGACACCAGCCATTGGGGCGGTTGAAAGTTCAGTTAAAGGAGAACTATGAGGTTAGTGCTTTTCACTCACCTCATAGTTCTAGCCGACCTGTGACAATGAGACTGTCACAGGTCGGCTCAGTAGATCGAGAAGTGAGCGAACACTTCCCGGCGTTCGCTCACCTCTCGATCCTGTCATGGCTCTCTGCCGTGACAGGGGCACTCTTGGCCAGCTGATTTGAAAAATGTTCCGGAGGGCTTGGCAGCGAAAGGGTTAAGAGCTGAAGTAAGCAAACTGCAACCTTGACAGTTGGAATGCCTTGAAAGTATCTCTTATGCAAGACATTACATTGGTGGGTCAAGTTCTACTTTTTTTTTTTAAATCTTTATCCGCCCGTCGATGAGTGGGGACAGGCGGCCCGCCCTGTACTGGAGAACGGCGCAACGAAGGCCTCCTATCCTCCGGGCCTGGGGCCCCGTCAAATAGGCGGTGGAAGGCTGATTTGGGGGTCGACTTGCGCCCCTTTTGCTTAACACTTCTTTGACATGGGTAAATCTGCTACAGTGGTATTAAAGGGTGCCTGTATTGAAGAAGCTGTGTCTGGAGCTACAGGAATCTGCTCCCTCACGCGGCCATTGCCAAGCCACGCCCCCCAAGTTCTACTTTTATCAGAATATTGTTAACATTTGCTATGGTTTAGAAAACAGAGTTGCTAGTGAGAGTCATGGTGTTGCAACAATTGCCCTAGCAGCTAAAACCAAAGCCCTGATAATGAGCTTTGCTGGCTGTGTTTGAAGATGATAATATAGGAGGAATGAGGGAACTATATGTGAAGGGAAAGTGACCATCTTTGTTTGACCAGACTGTGCACAGCTCTGTAATAGCTCATTTTATTCCTCCTCAGTGCTGCTTTTTAACTGAAATACAGTTTACAGCACATTCATTTATGCTTATAGGATTGTTAGCTTTTCACTTTTAAAAGGACTTCTGTTTCCCATTCTTCGTTTCCACCAACTTGAATTGTGAGTCTCTCTATGGCATAATGTAATGCTTTCGCAGCAATGGGCCTGGCAATACTAAGCAAATGGAACAAAAATGCATCACCCTAAGCAGAAAGGGGACTTGTTCAAGCCCACAGAACTAAGTATTTGTTTACTGCTGGGTTATATAAAGCAGGCAATGGACAAGGCTGACGTTATTTTGTTTATTCTCACATAAGCACACAAACACTTTAACAGTAAACCAAGCATGTGATCGTTCCTTCAGGATAGTCAGTAAAGTGGGACACATTTAAGACTGCAGCCGAGTAGTATGTTACACTGGTTACAGCACCGGGGTGTTAACTTCAACCTAATAGACTGTGAACTTCAAAGCATGCTTGCAAACCTGTGATTACATTTCATAGGTTGAACTTGTAGACTTAGCAGTGTTCAATGGGGAGGGATAATATATAATATGGATATAAAACATACAACTTGTCAAATGTTCGGTACATGGTATTTGAGTTGTTTCCAGGTAACAAACAGGCCCATTGTGCTAGTCTCGGTGTAAAATAAACTTCTTGCAACAAAGAAAGTTATCCACATTCTAAAAAGCGGGTTCCACTCCTGTCACTTTCATGTGAAATATAAATTACAACCACACTTCACAGTTCACTGGCTGAGAACAATTTATTTTATTGGTTTTACATGTAGACTGAGGTTATATTACTCTGCAGACATGCTAGGCCCCAAAGGAATAATGCAGTCTGTACTACCAGCCCCACAACCACATTAAAAAGGTGGCCTGTGCATATAGTTACTATTCATAGTAATGAGCTGACTTTCTCTTCTGGTTTACAATTGAGAATCCTAAGTAAGAGGAGATTTGAGAATGATACCACAGTCTGAATTGGATAGAAATTTAATATTCAGCTCTATCTGCCATAATTTAGTGTGGTTGGAGTTGCATATCTTTTAAAAGGTCTTAATTTTGGAGGGACTATTACCCATATGCCTTTCAAGTACCCCCACCAAAAACCTAGCCAATACACCCCATTTCTCTGGGTGCTGTAGCAACTTGCGGATGGCGCCGCATTAGATCCATGCAAGAATGTCAGTCATGGCACACTTTAATACTTTATCCAAATAAAATGCCTTTATTGACATCCATTCAGCAAATAAGAAAGCAATGTGAATGAACCGCGCAGGGTCCCTTCAACAGACAAACATTTGCAGCCTTTAATCTAATTTTAGCAAAGTGCTTTTACTCCTTTTTGCGTGTATAGTATAGGCACAGGTTCACGTTAAGCCTTAGCAAAAATCACATTGGTTCTGATTCCCTAAACATGGATCTTTCACATGGTTAGATTGTGCACAATCTATTGTTTTCAGTCAGACAAACCCTGCATGGTAGACTTGTAGTGAGACACAAAGATTAGCAAGTCACAAATGAAATATGACTGTTTTTGTTATTATGACTTCGTAGGAGGTCAGACTACATTCAGAGGCTCCCCAACATATTTGTATTTTAATATTAAAGTAGATGACCCGACTCTTTTTTCCAGCCATGTTTTAGAGAGAGTAAGGAATGTCTGGAATTGCTGTGAAGCTTTTATGGCTTTCTGTGTTAGGCAGATTTTTCTTCACTTTATATTTTGGTGAGAGGGGGTCACCAGCATAGAAAGTGAAAGGAAATTGTCTAAAGCCAAACTTTTTAAATTTTGTTCAGAGTGAGGAAGGATTAGAATGGATGTAGAGACACATTTGAATAGGAATGGGCAGCTGCGACTCCTGTCAACCTGTCATTGCTTTGTACATTGCTTGTACATTGCTTTGTATCTCTACAATTAAGCCTGTTAGTGGTGAAACATGTTAGAGTGGAGCAGACCTTGAGAGTGACTACGCAGTCTTTTGTAGAAGTCAATGAAGTTGTTTTATTGGAGTTATGGCATCAGAGTGCGGCTCTTTAGGATTGCTTTGTCCAGGCCGAGCGGCCACAGCTGTCCAGAACTACATGCGATTCCAACTGAAAGAATCCACTGTTTCTTCCCATAGGAGTCCATTGATGGCTCACTTCAGCCAGATTTTTGATGTTTTGTACAGAGTTGCACTGTACCACAGTAAACTCCCCATTATCCGGCATTCAAGCAACCGGCACTCTCAAGCCATCAGCAAAAAAAGTCGAGGACATAATATGCCCTTGATTTTTTTTTGCAGTTGGCTTGAAGCACACTAAAAAAATGTTGGTTGCTTGGCTGCACACAATTTTTTAAATTAGCAACTACATTTATTTAGTTGCTAAAATTCTTTGTTTACATCTTGCTGCCAGGAGGCAGCTAGATTCTGCAGTCGGCAGCAGAATTTAAACAACAGGGAGTAATAACCAGCCTGCTATTGGCTATTTGAAATTGCAATAGCCAATAGCAGGCTGGCTTTTGTACCCGCCCACTGAACAGAAGATGGGACCTGAGAGAACTTTCTGTTAAGTGGTGGGAGGCGGGATGCCATGCAGGGGGGAAGGGGGGTATTGCTTGAGAGTTACTATTTACTATGCACTGTAAATCAGCCTGTCATTAACTAAAAATCCTGAAAAATTTATTATAGCCCATACATGCAGGTATTCAGACAACAAGACAATTTCCAAGTCAGAGCACCTGTTAAGGATTTACATCAGTGGTGGCATAATTGTCGATATTACTACTACTCTTTATTATATGTATATGTTCCCAGTGGCTGATTCCATTTATCTCTCCATCTCATATCTTGAGAATGTATGTTGCTTTCCCCACACATCAGCTTGATCCTGCCAAATTGATTGTAGTATTGTGATGTGTCACCTGCACTCCTTACAGCGATTGGACCTTGATTAATTGCCGTGGTGCTCGTAGTGATTGCACGGACGGTGCCATGTTGTCACTATGTCGCCCTGAAGAAGGGACCCTGCATGGCTCCGAAAAACATTGGCTTAATGACACTTGTGACATGTTTCTTCAATAAGTAAGCAAAAGAATCTAATGTTGGTGATGTTGATCACCATTTTCTAAGATTGATTGTTTGGTCATTTGTATGCTCTGTAAAATCTTTCTCTTTTCCAAGTGGAAAAAAACTGTTACAAAGTAGTTCATTTGTATGTGTTAGTTTTCATACAGCAGGGGTTCCAAGCTGTGTGCTCCTTTGTGAAGAATTGCATGTCTCACAGGGCTGGGCTCTCAGGACCGTTCTTTAGCTGATGACCTTATGCTTTAATTTTGTAGCAAATTGGAAATAAAAGAAATGATGGTAATATATTACTACGTCGGGAAAATGTGTATTTTTTGTGTGTGCTTCATAACTTCTAATAGTACTTTAATGTTATTTATCAACATTTTCAGGAAATTGTAACTAAACATAAAAAAAATGAGGGATGTATGATTGGAGTGTTTTTCCCAAGTAGAAAGCTGCCGACCTATCCAAGAATGGCACAAGAGCATGATATGAGATGGTTTATGGCCTCGGACACAGACAGGATGCATCCAAGTCTGTGAACCATCTGTGTGGGGCTGTCAAAATTCGGAGCTGCGGAAAGCAGCATGTGAGGGTGCACAGCTCCTGCATCTCCACAGAGTTCAATGAGCTGCCCACCCGCTTCTTCCTGCAACTCTGGGCACATCAAGAACCTGCCCTTTACTCTGTGTGGAGCAACATGCCACATGTATTGACATGCGCTTCATGCACTTCTATTTATTTAATTGGGCCATTTAGCACGCATTGATGTGCATTTAACCCATAGTGGTCATTTATAAACGTTCTGGCCCTAGTGCCCCTAGATGGCGCTGACTAGTGTAGCAAGTATAAATGAACTCCATAAATGTGAACCTTCATATTACATGCAGCATAGAGGTTTTTTAAAAGTTGGTGGAAGTATTGTAAAATATCATGTAATATTTTATAGCATTTGGAAGAATTTGCAGAGGAAACCCCACAGTAAGAACATTTATTAGGTAAAGCTGTTTGCCAGTGATATCTATTCAGTGCTATTAATTTTCTGCTTCACAGTTTAGGAATAAATCCAAATTTTAATCGATCATATCATCCCTTTTTATCATGTGCTAGGCATGGAACAGAATTTTAGTAAATAAGACTCCATAGTGTTGGCAGTGTGAAAGCGGAGCTTTCATTAGCAATATTTTTCATGGATTTCAGCTTACTAAATTTTGTCTGTGTTCTGTAGTGATTTTGGCTCTCAAATCCAGAAAACATGTAAAGAAATGAATTGAAAGATGGTTTTAAACCATGGATTTGTGCACGGCATTATTTAATCTGTGTAGTGTTTGTGGTTCTTTGGTAGCATTTGTTGCTTTGAAGTGTGGCCATTAGATTAAAATAACACGGGTCACATGACTGATACTGTGTCATTCCCAGCTTCCTTCACATCACTCTCATTGCTGGAATATGTCACTCTTAATACTTTTCCTTTTGATGTTCTTGTTTTCTCTAGCTATAAGATTACTGCTGAGAAGTGTGAATAGGTTCCAAACAGCTGAGCATTATTTGTAGCAAGATTGAATGGGGGTTACCACAAATATTGCAGGTCCATCATTATTTTCTTTGGGTAGGCACAGAAGGCATTACTCTAATTATAAGCGTTCTGAGGAGCTTTTGACATTGCCCATTAGGTTGGTAGTTGCTCATTCACAATGTGATTGAATCATTAGAGCCACAATGAATTTAATGCTTTATCAAAATATATTTGCATAAGGTTTCCAAAGGGTACATTTTCTCCAATTTATATAATTTTGAGCCAGCCTTTTCTCCTTTTTTCCTGTATGTCAGATGCTTATTATTATTATTAATAATATTATCATCATTGCACTATCATCATCCATGGCATTGTCCACAGTAATAGATATAATAAAGGTTCAGATTAAATTATAAAGTAAATGCTCCAAATATTAGGATTTACAGTTATTCAACAATAATAGTATAGAAATAACAATTGGAGATTACAACGTGCCCATATGAGCTTACAATCTAGACCCATAAATGCAGAAGCATACCATGAGAATTCCCACAACAGGCTTGGCTGGTGAAAGTCGTTTGTTTTCCCACTATGATTAGGTTTTTACAGACCAGTCAAACAATAGTGACATTTTTGAGATCCAGTCAGCAGAACAGGCTATGCGATAAAATGATCAATAGACACAAATCAGCATTATATGTTAAATACTGCTGAGATTGGTCTTTGTGCAGTTGTTGTTAGGGCTGGTTTGACTTGTAACACATTGTAAAGAAAAGGCAAGAATATCACATCTACAGTGTGTAAATATTGTGTAAACTCACAGCCATAGCATTTTTGCTGTGTAACAACTTGAATGGCTATTAAGATTCACTAGGAGGCAGGCAGTCTGCAGTAAATTTGCTTTTTTCTTACATAGCTTGTAAACGAAAAAAAAAAAAAAGTCTATAGAGACCGTTAACCTGAGCAAACAGCAGATGGCTTTTTTTGCATTGACTTCTGTGCACTTAAGCTTGTAACAAATTGTTTATCAGCATGTACCCACAAGTGTTCCTAACATTGTAATAATGATATAATGCGTGTGTATATCTATAACATATATATACCGAGGCATATATCCAAGTACATACCTCCCAACTGTCCCTCATTTTGTAGGGACTGTCCCTTATTTGGAACCAAATTTCTCTGTCCCTGTTTGCTCCTCAGTTGTCCCTCCTTTTGCTCCGATGTACAGATATCTTTGAAAATGTTCTACTGAACTACCAAAGTGTTATTCTGCACTAATACTTATCTCTTAATTATCTTGTTTTCTATTTCGAAAATGCAAGATAAAGGAAAAGTAAGGGTGAAAAAAAAAATTCTGGGTTTAACCAATCGTTTTTGGTATATACATTCTTAATGATCCTCATAGCTGTGAGTGTGGCAAAGGTGTGTCCACCACCTAACTATATTGTGCTGGAAGGTGTCCCTCTTTCTCAACACAGAAAGTCAGGAGGTAAGCTTGCACATGTGGAATAAATGCACTGGACCTATCTATCTTTCTCAATGTACCTTATTTGTAAATGCACTGGACCTATCTATCTTTCTCAATGTACCTTATTTGTGAATGTGTATATATATATATCTATATATATTTAGTGGTAATATCCAGTGGAGAAAATCGAATACATGGGACTTAGCCCAAAGAGCTCTTGCTGCAATAATTCAGAATCTCAGAGCCTGCCTTTTCCAAAACAAGGAAGATGGTGAACCCAGTTTGATCAGTATAGAAAACACTTACACCTTTGTGTGTGTATAAAGTGTGGGCAGGGGCGTCTGGCAAACTCACTGTGTCAAGTGAACTGTATATGACATTGTGGCCAAACAACTGAAAGTGACATAATCCCCTTATCCAGAGCTAAATTCATCACATGGCTGTGATAACCATTCTGCTTGTGGCTCATTCCATAACCCAGGGCTAGGAGCCAGCTGAAAAAGTTGGAAACCAGCAAAATACATTCAGTAGTCATCAGTATTTCCCTATGGTATTTAACAGACATATATTGTATTTACACAGACTTGACAGTGACATTTGCATACACTTTATTTGGGAATATAAACACATGCATACCTTGCTTATGATTACTGTGACATGCAAATTACAGAGATATGCATAGTTTCCCCTGCACACACACAGCATTTGTGGAGACACACACAGCTTACTAGCACACACTAGGGTGGCTCCATAGGACCCTGCATGGAGAAGGAGCCACCCTAAAACAGGATATCAGGGCCAGTGCTCAGGGGACCAGCTGATTTCGCAGGAAACTAAAATTTTTCATCATTTTCACAACATCCATTGTAAGTGATTTATTCTTTATTTGAAACGCATCTTGACTTTAATATCAGTTTAAAGGCATAGTCCAGTTTAAAAAATAAATAAAATAAATGCAAACACATTAATAAAAATATGCATTTTTTTGCATTTAAGCCTGCAGAGCATTGCAACCAAGATCAATGGGTCATTGATGCACTATTCAGGCTCCTACAGTCTCTTCCTCCCTTACCGAGGTACAGACAGTTCTGTTATGGGCTGGGAGAAAGTTTCAATGGATTACAAGGGTGACATGACTACACTTTGAGAACTACAAGTCTCTTTGTCACAGTGGCAGATGGGGCTTTTAGTCTCTCCATTACCAGATCTTTTGACTGGATCTGTGAATAGATGCCAAATTTAAAAGCAGGCATTAGCCTGCAGGAAGAAGAACCCTGTGATTCAGGTAAGTAGGGGAGGGGGGTGCTGGGGTGGGCTGGGAGTTGTGGGTAGCTTATGTGATATCAAACATGGTCTGAAAAGTAAACTTAGCCTTTAATGACCAGATATTTTTCCTGCCCTGCTTTTAGCCAACTTTAGTCTTTACTGACACAATTCCCCAACCTTTGGTTGTATGCAGTCTTTCCTCTAGATCTCTACTGATACAATCCATATTCTTTCAGATTTTGGAACTATTCCCAAGTAGACTATTCCTGCCTCACTTGATTAAGTCTCCATACTATTGTTCTTCTGATTAACCACATTAAAAGACTGTTCAACACCTTCCTACAAGCTTTTCTGTTCTGGGTGTTGAAGCAATATGAAGCAAGTTCCATTTGAAGTAGATATTCTCTTACTAATATTCAGCAACAATTTGAGGGCCACTTTTGTACTATGAGAAAGAGACTGCTGTCTCCTAAACCTAAGGACTCTCCAGATGGAACATTACATTTTCCATGGTTAGGTCTTGCAATTCTCTGTAAAATATGTTTTAACTAGATATCCATCTCTAGTGATTCTGCACTGATCTTCACTGATACCCCAGTTTCACTTAAGAGCTACAGGTATGGTGTAACTTTTGGGATTTGCTAATTTGTACTAGATGTTTTCCTGAAAGGTCTATATGAATCTTTGCTTAGCTTAACCTGTTTTTTTATGCTGCTGTGATTAGAATAGTTACAAGTACTATTGAGCCTGTTGAAGTATTTACTTTTTTCTCCAGCACTGGAGCTATGAGTTTATCTTTGAAGCAATATCCCTTATGTATCTTTGAACAAAGTAATCAGGTCTCCTTGTCATCTTGTTTATTTGAGATTCTGGGCCATTTCAGCAACCTCTGGCCAGCCTATGTCCTTTCTATCTTTGCAGTATTTGCGAACACACAGCAATAAAAGCCTATTATATAGTAAATACACTTTAATAGTTAACATGTTTAAATTGAATTCGGTGGTCATGTTAGTTCACTACACTCTTCACTATTTTTAAATGCACATTAGTGGCAGTCTCTCAGTCTGAGTTAGTGTTTTTTTTTCTATTCCCCATATATTTTTTGCACATCCCTATATGTCTATAATTAGACATTATGTCTATGATTTGCTTTTCTTACTGCTATGTCACTTTATGCCAGGAGTCTCAAAAGTCACTCGGGGTCCCCTCAACAGATTTTTTTCTCCCATGGGGGCCGCTTGCCAAATTTCATACCTTTAAAATAAAATTTAGCTATATCCGGTTTGGTCCTACGGACCCTAATATACTGGGGATCCACCGATACTAGTATTGTTATCAGTGCCGATGTCGAGTATTTGGGCGAGTAATCGCCCAAATGCTCCGATTCCTAGCCCGACACTTCCTGTATCAGGAAGCCGGGCAGTGCGTCTTTGTAATGACGCGATACCCGGCTTCCTGATTGGCCAGAAAGCCAGCTCCATGCTTTCTCGTCACATAGTGACGAGAAGCATGGGGATGGCTTCCCTGCTAATCGGGAAGCCGGGTGGCGAGAATTTACATGCTACCTGACTTCCCGACTAATCAGGCAGCCAGGTGGCGAGTCATTACACGCCGCCTGGCTTCCTGAATGGGACTTCCGGTACTCGGTATTCGGTATCGGCGAGAACTGGAAAAAAAATATCGGTACTCGTACTACATACCGAAATACCTGTATGGATGCATCCCTACAATATACACACAATAAGGCCCCATTCATATCTGTAGATTTAGGTGCGATTAGGGATTCTAGGGAAACTAGCAGTTTCCATGCAGCAGGTATGCCTAATCTGGTGTTTACAAGTGACAATTCAAGTTAATGATCAGGTGAGAGCAGTTGCATGTAAATACCTGCACACCGCATGTAATTGTATGTGATATTATTGGATATGGTTAGAAAACACTATCCCTGAATGCACAATAATTGCGTCCAGGGAGAGCGATTAACTACACAGCTCCCTCTCCTGCTTACCTTGTTGCAGGGAGGAGGCTGTGAGCCACGATCGTCGATCCCTGGTGATCTAGGGGCCATTAGTAAGGTCTGCTGCAGACCTTACTAATCAATCCTTTCGGCCAGCGTTCAGCGAAGACGCCGGCCGAAAAAGGATCCGAACCGCCACAGAAGTAGCTATGCAGTCTGCATCCGACAGATATGCAGACCGTGTAGCTGCTCCCGCAAGTCTGGTACGCGGTCCATGACCACGTACCAGACTTGTGAGCTGGCTGCGGGCCACATAGTAACGGCTCGCAGGCTGGTACTTTGAGACCACTGCTGTATGCTGTATCCCATTGCTGGGTAACAAGGTGGCGTTGTTGCCGTTCACCTGCCACAAAGTTATTATGTTAGCTGCATTATTCATTCAGATATGTGTTGGTTACATCACTTTTGGAATTCTTAGACCACAGAGTTCCTTCCAATTCTCATAATGTGGTGCAGGTTATACAAATAACACACTATTGTCACTGTGTTCTTCACTCTGAAATCAGAGACAAAGGATAGTAACAAAGGCATTTTGACAGAGCATAGGGAACACAAGGAGCTGACATTTATTATTATTTAAAGGGATCTGAATTGGGTATCTTGAAATCATATATGCATCCTTTGGGGATGACTGGCTGCCTTTTTATAGAAAAAATTAATTTGTTGTATTCTCTGAAATGTCTTTCATTCCTACAGTTGGAAACTCCAGTTGTGTTTTTCTGTGTCCGGCAGTTGTGTAACCTATTGCTTGTTCATTTTCCACACTGGATCAGGCCCAGTTGAAAAAGAGAATTGAAATCCAATTACATGCTCGTGTTTGAGCACTGCAAGGAAGCAGGATATGTTGTTGTGTTCAAGACTTTTCACGGGTATAAAAAAAACCATTGCCCGTTCAAACAAAGAGCATTTATTCCAGAGTTCTTCACAGTATGGAGCTCATACTGAATTTGCAGCAGCACATGAAAATGCTGGCTTTCTCTTAAGAAACTAAAGTAGCATTTGGGTTTTAAATTCTTAAGGGCAGACATCCCAACTCTCCCGTAACGCTCCGGGAGTCTCCCGTTATTAGATAGAGGCTCCCGGCTGCCCGGGAGAGAAGCATTTTATATCTAGCAGAGTAAACCTTTCGCAGATGGGCTCCACCAGTGCCTCCAAGGGACTTCTCGAGAGTAAACTGCAAAATGTTGTAAAATCTTGCGAGAACTCATCGGAAACAGATAATCTTTAATGTAATACAGCGGGGGGTGGAATGGAGCAATAAGGTGTTGTGACATGTAAATAAAAGAGGCAAGTAACAGGGAGTTTATGTATTTATATTACAATATTTATTTCATTTATGGTGGCATATTAATATAAGTGGGGTGTCCACTTTAAAGCTGTGTTATTTTTTCCTTTTCTGACAAAGTTATGATTTCACGATATTCTAATTATTCGAGTTTCACCTGTATTATAGGTACTATGGGCTTGATTGATCACTGTATTCTTAGTTTGCCGGAAGATCGCAAGTACTGCAGTCTTAATTCAGCTGTGAATAGAATATCAATGAAGTCCTTATGAAGGATGCATTGCGCCTTTTTCTATATTTATCACTGCACTTTCTTTCTCTGCTGTAAGAGTTTGAGACATTCTTTTTAATGAAGTATTTTTTGTTTCGGACTCAGTTAGCAATTACCGCCTTATATCTCAGGGGGTGCTGGCTGCACTCTAACGTATGCTGAACCTGTCATCAACTAAAAAAAATTCTAGTAAAAGCACTGAAAAATTTACAGGGTTATTCACAAAAGGGTGAAGAGTTTGGGGAAGGAAGGAGAAGTGAACAACCTAGGACCACATAGCTGAACTGGAAAGTGAGCTGAATTGGATAATTGTTCCAGTTCAGCTATGTTGTCCTAGATTGTTCACTTCTCCTGCCTTCTCCAAACTCTTCACCCTTCTGTGAATAACCCTGTAAGTATTTGAAATGCTTCTTTGCAGCATTTCCCCTTTCCACCAACCATTTTTTACTTCCACTTGTGCCTAGATAATTCGCACACTCCAGGAAGAGTCTGTGCCCTAGCACAGCCACAGTTCAACCTACTTTCTTGCATTTTATAGCCTTTTCCCCTCCGGAGGAGTGTCTAATTACTGTTTGTGCTTGCCCAGCTCCTCTTCCCCTCTCCCCCTCTCCTTTACCTTCCTTCATAACCTTTTATGTAGCTGCTGGGGTCGAAGGAAAAATGACGACTCTGGGAATGCTGGAATCACATTGAAAATGGTGATGCCCAGCAGCAGTCTAAAAGCTTTTAGATGTCTACACGAGGGATGCTGTTTTTTTTCAGGTAAATAAGATGCATTATATACCTTAACTGCAAATATAATCTTATGGGATGAATGTTGTTAAACTAAATGGTCAGGTGACAGGGTAATTTTAAAACCCAAATTCACCAAAAACATATTTAGTTTTGGATAAAGCAGGAAAGGTTTACAACGTCTGCCATGTTTTTGCTAAGGTCTGTGCTCCCACTGGCAAGGCTTTCCTTCACTTCCTGTCAGGAGAGGAAGTGATAGTAAATCTCTCCAGTAGGAAGAAAACACATTTTGTAGTAGGAAGGGTTAGAACTTCTGATAATGTACTGTATTTTTTACAGTCTGTATCTTACTGTCCCAGTGATGTCTACACCCCATCTTTCTTGTAATGGCATTCGAAAGTCAAAGCATACCCAAAAGACATTAAAAAAAAATTGGCCTGGAGTAATGCTTTAAAGAAGAACTCCTGGATTTATTAAAATTATTTAATGCTGTGGGGCTATGCCTGCACTTCAAGGGTTAAGTGCTCGTTTTGGTCTAAGGACAAAAATAAAGAAGATATACTCACTTGATCCTTCTTGGTCCCGCTGGGCTTGTGGACCAGTCTCTGCAGCCTCTTCTTCCCTGGCTTCAGCAGTCTAAGGACCGGTGACATCATCATGTCTAATGCAGGCCCATTAGATGTGAGGACATCGAGGGAAATTCCACAGCTGGAGCAGAGGGATAGAGAGGTGAGTAGTCTCTGCCGCAGGAGCACGGTTCAAGCAAGTATATTCTCTTTATTTTTGCTCCTGGACCAAAACGAGCCGTTAATTTTAATAAATCTTGGAGTTCTTCTTTAAAATGTATGCCATAAATGTCTAACAAATATATCTCTGAACTATAAGGTGATTTTTTTTTTTACATTTTAATAAAGTTTTTTATTCATTTAAAAGTATTGTTTGAGACGTGTTTCTTCTTCACTATATTTGAATAATAGAGATAATTACTGGGTGATAAGAATACAGCACTCGCTATTACATATGTGTCTCGCTCAACAGTTGTGCAATTAGCGCTGCATAACATATAAGTACTGTATAAATAAAATAATATGTTGGTAAAATGGCCTCTTTTATTTGCCAGTTCCACCCCTGTAGGAGATGCTGTATATGAAACGCTGTAAGCTGTTTAATCATTTATGTTTTTTTGCTTTGTGCTTCCAGAAATAGAACGCTTAATGATTCTAGCAGCTGGATATGCAAATATATATACATATTGTAGTATAGTTTCAGCGATAGAGCCGATGATCCAATACTCAGTCAGTTACACAGCACAGCTACAGTGGTCCGTGCAGCTTCTATATGGCAGTCTGTGGCCACTGCCAAGTATTACAGCAAGAGCCGAGCACAGACTGGAAAATGTTACTCACACTTTATTGCGGGTTGTGATAGCAGCAGCCAAGTTCATACACATATAGATTATTGAAACAATGTGAGGCCTTGCTGAAATCAGTTGAAAGTCTGGGGAAAAGTTTAGTATTCTTTATTGTGAACTTTCAGTAATGCTGATGTAAGGTGTTTATAATATAAATCCTTTATTTTACAAGCATGGCAAATCAAGATTTTTATACAATATATTTATGATAGCAATTTGTATGCACATTTCCATGTCCAGGTTAGCCAATAAGGAAAGCTATTGCTTTCTAGAAAACAGCAAAGAAAAATTGCAAAGAATATAAATAGGTGTGAAATCTGTGGAGTGCAGACAGATTGTGGAGAGCCTTTCACATCTTGGATGAGTGTGTTCTGAAGGCTATGCTGTGTAACTAAGGATTAGTATCTTGCTAGTAGGCCCCGCTGGCTCTCAAAATATCTGAACAAAGCCTGCATCCAATCAGATTGTTCGGGTATTTTGAGAGCCAGTGGGGCCGACTAGCAGGATACTGAGGCTTGGTCCAGTGGTAGATTCCTCCATCCGCACAGTTTAGCATAGATGGAGGAATCAGTTGCACTTTTTCCATCTGACCATAGAAAATCTACAGATAATCTATAGGTGTATGGCCAGTTTAAGGCTTCAATTGAAAACATAGGTCGCAGCAAGGAAAATTCTGCATGCAACATTTCAGCCATTACTGCACCTGTCTAACTGCTCAGGGCTACTGAGCCATTTGTTTCAGTGCAGGGTTTAAGATCTGTTATTTGGGGAAACTACTGGTGTACCGCATTATCACCAATCCCTGATGATTGTTTGAGACTAAATTGATGTTCCTATGCTCTGATTTGATTATGGAGTAAATGTCTCATATCCAGTATACTGGACACAGCACATAGCCTACATACCTCCCAACTTTCTAAGACCATAAATACACCTACCAGCACAATGGGGGGAATTTATCAAAACTGGAGCAGACAGAATCTGGAGCAGTTGTCCAAAGTAATCAATTAGCTTCTATGTTCAGTTTGTTCAGTTAAGCTTGAAAATGAGAGAAGGTGATTGGTTGCCATGGGCAACTGCTTCTAGATTGTGCCTGTGCTCTATCAAAGATTGTGACTGGGTTGGAATGTGTGACTGTAATGCTCTGGACTACAAATCCCAGAGACGTCAAGCTTATCCCAAGGATGAGCCCAGCTGTAAAGCTTGGGAAAACTTTAATTTCTATTTGTTGTCTGTTCTTGCAGTAAACTTCAAGGAAACTGACCCAGTAGCATTAAAAGCACTTTACTTGGCGAAAATGCTGCGTGTACAAACTTAGTTACAGGAAAAGCAAACAAATACATAAACAAGACAGGCTGCTACAAACATTCACATGCACCTACTACACTATCTTCTAGTACATGTGTGATTTCTAGGAGGGGAAACACTGAAAATTTACTTAGCTCAGGCTGCAGGCTCCACAAATCCTTTGTATGTCCTGGTCTTGAAGCAAGTCCTCTCGTCTTGTGAAGCGCCCTCATACTGTCCCCCTCCTGTGAAGCCCTCGTCTTGTGAAGTGCTGTGCTTCTCAACCTTCCAGCTACTGGCTTTTTATTGAGAGAAAACTGGCCTAAAACTTTGGAAGCGCCGCCCCTTTCACCTTTAGGAAAATGCAATACATTTCACTTTCCCACCTCTAGGTGGCAGCGTTGTACCATAAATTGCCATCAGTAGTCCAGATTTTGATTTGAATCTTGACCAGGCTAGGTGTGACTGTCACCATCCCATTGTATACGAATCAATACAGGACAAGCTACACCATTGTGAAAAAACAGTTTGGTTTGTTTAGGTGGCACCTTCCATTGTATGAACCCAGTTTTCTATCAACAAACAAACGAAACCTCCGTCTCTATTGCAAATCTATGTGTGTCCACTAAGATATATCACAACACAGTGACCGGTCACGTGGCCACACATTTTAACGTACTCCCGCCCAGTTTTTCGGCGGTGGAATATGTGACCGGCAAAAGGTGAAGAATTTCAACGCTTTCTCAGTTGTTCCAGGGCAGATCTGCATCGCAGATGGTATGTGCAGGAGAACCGATCTGCCCTGGGTCAGCTGAACAGTCCTGAAATGTAACTTCTATCTTACTTTGTGGAATGTGAGATCGCACTCACAAAGTCACATTTCCGTCAGATTTTTTTTTCTTTTTTTTGATTGGACAGATTCGACCAATGGCGTTTTGCTATTGGTCGAAACCATCCACAGAGCTCAAGCCTCTGAGGCTTGTTGTAGCTCTGCCCTCACTGTGTTAGGTTACACACAGCAGTGGGGAAGCTCGCTGCTGTGTAACCTAACATAGCTGTCAAAAGTTGGATTAGGCACCACCTGTAATCAACAGGCAGCACTCTGTCCATGACCGGTTACACAGCGGGGAGGCTTTCCCTGCTGTGTAACCTGTTACAGCTTCCGAGTTGAAGCTGACCACTTTTTCTTCCATATTGCCAGCTGAGACTCTGCCTCACCTGCCTCCCCTGGCCGCACATGCTTGTACATTTTCTTACCATATAGTATCTTGAGTTTGGTATTGAAGAATACTTTGTCAATTGAAAAAGAAAGCTTGAAAGTGAATGAGGTACAATTAGGCTTTTTAATATAGTTATTCGGTTATGTGGGATCGAAGTTCAGCATAACGTGCATAATGGAAAAATATCCCCGCTAGATATTCTATATGCTGTATGTTATTAAAATTTGAAGAAACTTTGTTGCAGATTTATATTTTTCTCTGTTTTAAAGAAATTGCTGTTTGTATCACTATGTTCTTTCTCACTCTAAATGGGAGGGGCAACCTTCATTGTAACCACGTACTGCAATCTTGGTGCAGTAAGGAGAAGAACTGTAGTGTTTGCATCCCTTTATAAGTAAATGAGCCTTAGGGTCTGTGTTGGCAGACTTTTGAGTTTTGTCCGTTTCAGACAGTTTTGCATTCTCATACAAGTCTATAGGATCTCACATCCCAAATGAAGGTCAGAATAAGGTCAAATGCTGCTGCCAATGAATTCTGAATGATCTCAGAAGCATCTTAAACTGATATGGAATCGATGCCATTGACCGAAGCCCAAAGCCTGTTGATGCAACCGCTTACAGAGTAGCGCACCAAAAGTCACACTTCGTTTTCAGGGGATGATTGATATTTGACTTGTAGTTCAATGCAGTCTTCTGGGAAAATCAGTGGGCCAATTATAGAAACGTGAAAGAGAGTACATGCTGTACACATAAAGATAACAGAATTCCTTCCTTGAAGTGACATTTCAGTTTTTGATGGCTTTATTAAATTACAGCATCTGTAGACAAAAGCATTTGTTAGTTTTCAATGACATCAAATTACTAAATGGCTTCTGTAGGAAATATATTCTATAAAGTTTAGTGGAACTTTTTTTTGAAGGCATGTTCTAATGTGAAAACCTGCGTTTCACGGTCCATGAAAAGTGATGTTTACTTGAGGAATTTCAAAGGATCTATAAATAGACCCCTATGTGTGTGTAAAGTGACAGGGATGTTCACTCACAACACAACTCATAGTTGTGGACCCTCTCTGGCTCCCAGCTGGAAGGAAGAGCATTTTTTAAAATTTGTGCACTGTGCTTTTACAAAGTGCTGTCTCCAGCACTTGCAGTCCCTAGCGAGAATACGGTTGCAGAGGAAGATGTGGGAAGAGCCATCCTTAAAATCAGCAAGCAATTACAAGTATCAGAAATGTGCTAATGGCTTGAAACCAAGGAGTGACCTCAACTATGAGGATGCCATGGGACCGCTCTTAGAGGCAGTGCATCACCTTAATGGATTGCTAGAGATGCAGTTTGAAAAAAAATGTAAGTTGATATTTTAGTCTTCTATAGATGCCCAAAAAGTGCTCACATTAAGGTGTACGTTTAATAAACTGTGAAAGAGTGTGATAAGCAGTGAGAAGGCTTTTCTCACCTTAGCAAAGTGAAAAGTCTAGAAAATGGTGTTTAATAACCCGTGATAAGTCAGGTAAGAACTGAAATTTGAGGGAGCATGTTTTACAGGCAGATGCAGTGAACATTGCACTCCACACATAACACTCTGTAAGACCATTTAGCCACCATGGTCTGCCGTTTATAATGCATTAATACCTGCTGCTAGTGTGTTTGCACACACACAGTGCTGATGCACCTATCTCGGGACAGCAGGCTTTTTTCAGGGATGCAAAACATTCTAATTTCCAGCATGTGTCAGAGTGCCCACTTACATTGCTTGGCTCCATCAAAGTGCCCCTTTAGGATGTTTAACCCCATCACTACCTCGCATTGTGGCCGCCTCTGGTAGTTTGATTCATGTTTTTGTACTAGTACATGCTGAACAAATGGGAACATGTAAATCCTGCTTTTTAGCTTGAATACTGAAAAATGGCCAGGCCAGGAAGGGGGTCTAAACACCTGGTCTTGAAGTGGTTAATATTGTTGTTATTGGTTTGGCAGAGTAAACTATGATCCCGTCAGGAGGATTGTAGATTATCACAAAGGATGTCATTGTGCAGCTCAGAATACATTCCCCACCTTGCTTTCTCTACTGATCACCATGACCACTTATCTCAGCCTTTCACAGCTGTTTCATGTGATAGGTTTTCTTTTCGCAGGTTATTAAACAGCCTCTGTGCAGCCGAGAAAAACAAAGAGATCTGCTGAGTAAAGTTAACTCGTGATAAAGCTAGTTTTATCACGGTTTATTAAACGTACACCTTAGTATAATGCACTTGCAAGATAAAATAAATGTTTGAACAGTAGTTTGTAGGATAACAATAACATTTGAGAGTTGTCCTGTAAACATTTTTGAGGACATAAGGATAGGTTGATAATTTTTTTACATGACTGGGAATTCTCAAAACACTTTGGGTTGGCAGACACAGCCTGTTTTTAGGTTTGTTGGCTCTAATTGTGGACTGAGCCATCTGATTTCGCTGCATTAAAGGAGAACTATGAGGTAAGTGATTTTCACTCAACCTCATCGTTCGAGCCGACGTGTGACAATGAAACTGTCACATGTCTGCTCAATAGATCGGGAAGTGAGCGAACACATAGGGTCGCTCGCTCACTTCTCGATCATGTCCCTGCAGGAAATCCCCCCCGCTCCGATCCTCCCGCACTGACTGGAGGAAGAGATGGGGGAGGTGGCGGGTACAGCAGGCTCTGCCTCTAGATAGGGAGAGCCAGCTGTCACTCGCAAAGCTGGGTGGATCTCGACAGTAATGTCTCAGTATACCGCGAGCTGTAGCGCGCGATATAGTGAGCTTTGGGTCACAGGAGGATGCTAGTTTATGTCCTCCCGTGAACCCTTAGGAGAACTATGGGGAAACACGCTTACCCCATAGTTCTCCTTTAAGTAATTTGTGTAAATTTTAGTTTGAACTATTGACTTCTGAAAACAAGTCGAAGGGTTAAATGGAGATCCTGGAAATTGTGAAAAGGAAGCTATAACGCCATCTGCTGTCTGAAAAGGAGAATACAAGTTAATAAGCAATATTTCATATTTACCGAACAGAAAAATAAAAATATTTATAGAATGGACACAATAGATATTTTATTTACTAAACTACTAAACATTTCTTAAAAAAAAAAAAAAAGTCAAGAAAACATTTTTTGCATGGTTTTACTGCTAAACTAGTATTGTGAGACACTCGGCAACTCCCTTCAGAGATTTAGATTACGTCTCCATATTTATGATGTGTAAATGTATAAAACAGCACTGAATCAATGTCTTTTAGTGGCTATCTGGAATCTGGAAGTACATGGATGTATAGTATCTGGATACTCACTCTTATATACAAAAATGTTCTCAGTATCATTATTATAGCTCTAGCGTTCCAGACAAAATTCAACTGCAGCTGCCCCATATGTTTTCATCTAATCAGCTTTTAACACATTGGGCCTTAACTTTTTTCACGTATTTTAGAATGCGCGTAAGTTCATGGATAGCAAAGCCTTTAGTGTGAAGCAGACTTGCTAAGTATGTTATATTCATTGCATTCATGAATGCCCAGAGGACATTTAGGAATTTTCAGAATCTTAATTTTTTGGTTTGAAGACAACTGCAAGTGGATTGTGTAGTAGTTAAGAGGCTTGAAGCAACACTGTCACTAGAATAAAAATGTAAACAGTGCCCTCTGCAAAGAAGACATTTTATACTTACCGCTCTTGCCAAATTTGCTGTTTCTTAAGAATATTTAGAGTTCGACACTTTCCGGAGTGTCAAATTCCTGTTCCCCAGCTGCATTGTGAGGTTTAGTCTACCGCCCCCAACATCCCTACTGTATCTTTTGCAGGGCCGCACTAATATAATGGCTACTGGTCCGTCAGGTCCACAACTGAAAATAGACCAAGCTGGCCCGGATCGCCTCGGTATGCCCGATGGCGATCCGGGCTGGCCAGGCTGACTACAATCAGGCAGAGATAAGGCCCTGGGTTAATTTTCATTAAGCACACTATGCGCATGGAGTTTGTTTTCCTAGGTTGGAGCCTTCACATTCTGGCCACTGGTGACTGCTAAAGAGAAAGAAGGAAGAAGATGCATGAATAGGTCCAATATAACAATGGTTAGGCAGTTAAGTAGGTGGGGTGCCAAAGCAGAATACATATCGACTCGGGTTTTGCAATCTGAGGACAAATTGTGGGGAAGGGTATCATATCAGCAGACTACCCATAGTCAGATGGCAGCCAAGGTAGTAATCCAGACAGCAACAGTTAACAGCCAATATCGGATGATGAGGTATAAAAGCTGTCTTTCTATGGTTCTCCTATCTGCCCTATTAGCCTATTGCCACTGCTAAATAAACAGAATGTGAAATGCATGATTGATAGCCCTGCCTGAGCAGTAATTTCCAATTCCTTGGCTGTGATGTTAGACCGGATGTAGCAGGGATTTATGAGATCCATCCAGGGACTGCCATGGGTCACAGGCTAAGATTTAAGAACTAATTTTAGCTTTTAGTTAATGTAGGCTACTTGTAAGGTAGTCCCAGGAGTTGTTTTAAATAGGAACGGAGACAGTGGCTATTCAGGTAGCATCTAGACTTAGAGTTTCTCAGCAGGCTTTTGACCAATGGGCCAGCAGCAAGTAGATTAGTGTGCTAGCATCTAAGCATGTTACAAACATTGCTTAGTAATTCAGTAGTCCAGAGATCACTAAACACCAGATCTGCCTTTCCACACAATACAGAGTCCAAGGGGGGAAGGGGGTACCATTATGAATACTAATGAATGGATGGAGAGAGCTCAGAGAGCTCAGTTGTAATATACACAGATTGCTTACAAAGCACAGAGGCATCCATTTCCATAAGGATATGAAAAGGAAAGCTAACAAAAAACTTAAGTTTCTATGTTTATATACAGCAACTACATATGCCTGCTTCTTGTAGACTTTGTGTACATTGCTGGCATATGTTTTTTTAATACCTCTGTTAAGGTGGAAATGGGCTTGAAGCTTCTTAATAATATTTGCAACTGAAGTCAGATGAATATCAGTCGGCTTGGAGATGTCTTGTAGCATTAATTGTAGCTGGTCTATAAATGTCTATCTGATCTCCTCAAACAGCCTTCTTGCTTTCTATGATCCATATTCAGTGTGGTGAACTTGATGATGCCAAGCAGCAGACCTACTGCTTTTCTCTGTTTAAATAGGCTGACTGACTTGATTACAAGATCGAAGACATGTGTGATACTAATTACATAAAACTGTTTTAAATAGGATCACTATGACCCAATTATTTGAAAGGTTTTCTGGGGTGCCAACATATCTGTCAATGCCATTTTAGAATATCTTTGTAAATGAAGCAATAATGTATCTCTTTTCACCCTTTTTTTTGCTTTTACTCTTTGACTTGCCAAAGGCATGCAGGTATACATGAGACAATTACTTTTAATTTCCCACTTTCCAGGAAGAATGAATTTTCAATGAGCAATAAGTTACCAACAAGTTTGTCATGTGATCTTCATTCAAACAGTAGCTACAGATAAAGGTGATATACGTGAACAAATGACACATAACATTTGCATGGTGATAAATAATAACAAAACTGCAGATTTGTCATGTGGAAAAAGCAAGCATATCCCTACATTGACCACCACTTAAAATCGAAGAAATTAGCATCAAATGTTCCAGATTAGATGCTGATGATTAGAATCTCCTTAGGATGTATACAGGTGAAACCTGTCTTATTTAAACCTCAGATATATAGGATTTGTTGTTCTGTCTGCTATTGATGTGAATGTTGTCATCATGCCAATATCAAAAGAGTCCTTTAAAGTCCTCAGAAAAAAAGTGGTGCATGCATTTGGGAAGGGATTTAAATATATTGTCAAATTATTTGAGATCCATTATTCCAGTGCAAGAAAAATAACCTACAACTAGCATACATTTCAATGGACTGCTAATTTGTCCAGGACAGCAAATAACCATCTGCGAAGCATCTGTGAAGCATGGTGATGGAAATGTTATGGTTTGGGGTTTCTTTGCTGCTTCAGTGCCTGCGCCTTGCAGTCAACAAATCAACAATGGATTCTCTATATCATATTAAAGTGTCCTTGGTAAGAATGTGATGCCACTACTCGTTAGATCTTCTGTTACTCTTTGTGTGTTTATAAAACTTGAAAATCTCCACTGATGTACGGGCGCAATGATGTGTACTGTAGACCTGGGACCACACGAGGCAGACTGTGATGTGCGATCACTTCCTATATTTTCACTGCTTATTCTGCTTATGGAACCTATTGTGTCTTGGTACATGTACAAATGCTATCCATAGAGTTTATATTTTTTTTTCTTGTACTGCCTGTATGTCAGAGGTCTTTAAAATAAAGAATTTGAAAAAAAAAGAATGTGATGCCATCTGTCCAAAAGTTAAGTTGACCGACAAAATTTATCTTTAAACACGATAATGATCTGAAGCACATTAGCAAATCCACCAAGGAATGGCTCAAAAAGAAAAAAAAAATTAAAGTTATGAACTGGCCAAGTCCAAAGCCTTGATTTGAAATATTGGGGGAGATTTTTAAATGGACAGTTGATGCAAGGAAACATTTTTCAACTAATAGAATTGTGCATGGAGAAGTGGTCATAACTGTCGCTGAGTTGATATCAGAGACTGGTGTGCAGTTATGTACAACACCTATAAGAAGTATTTTCTGCTAAAGATGGCAATACCAGTTTCTGAAGCCAAGAGTGTACTTACTTTTCAACAGTACACTGTTGTATCTGTTGATAGTTTTGTAGAATATATGATTATAAATGCAAATTTAGCTTGTTTTTTCAATTTAAGTATATCACCTTTCTCTGTAGGCACTGGTTAAATGAGGAAAATTTGAAAAGATCAACTATTTCCATGTGACTGCATATATCCCAACAATTATAAATAATCTGGATGACATTTGCGATTATTGTGCTCACATAAGCCAACGCAGTGTCATTTATAGTTTGCGATAATGGCAACCTGGGAAAGCGTTTGTGATCATTTGTGTCCACACAAACCCGAGTTGATCTTATTTTAATGTTATTAAGGCTTTTCCTATGATTTATATACCGTTTTCCTGCATGAGATGCAATTTATCTTTGAAAGGAAAATAATTCCCAAATGAACACGCAAAATGCTCTACCATTCTGTTGTTTTATATAAGAATCAAACGTATGTAATATTCTTTTGATGGAAGATTTTGGCAGTTTTACGCTTGGTAGAAGGGACTGCTGAGATTAATCCAGAGGCAATCATTTGCCGAGACCCTACATTTTTAATTTAGGGTTAAATATCTAGGACCGCACAAGTACATAAACATTGCGTTGGGAAAATTTGTAGGAAGATGCATTTGTTTAAAATATTTTCACTATTTGTTACTAATTTAACCTGGGAATCAAATAATATGTCTGAAAATCTGCTACCAAATAGACCCATCTGTGTTAAAAATGTAAATTATGTTAGAGAAGATTAAAAAAAGCTAAAAGGTGTAATGTGCTGATCCAAGACTTCTATGTAACGGAAAAGAAAAATGCTCTGGGACTCAAAAGCCTCTGGAGCTAAAGAGGTTAATATCTTGTTTCTTATTCATGGCAACTACTCTCTTGTATCTCAGTGGACCTTGGTTCAATTTCTATTGGTAATACTGTATTGAGTGTTATTACCATAGAGTTAAAAAAAAAGTCACATTTGGATGAGACGACTTGATGTCTAAATCCCACATTAACTCAGCCAATATACAAAGCATGAGGAGTATTCATCAAGTCATTTATGTTTTGTCATGTTTTAGTGACTGATTCAATAGTGTCTTCTCATTATTTCCTTTTATATACTAAGTTGGATGTTTCCATTGATAATTCAACCTCCATTGTCTCAGTAGCATTTTTACAAAGTTTCCTTCTTCCTTTTAAGAAGGGAAATATAGATGTAAGTGCAGTTCATGATTTAACCTGTAAAAAATGAACTTTGGTTAGCGCATTAAGCTGCAAAGTGGTTTCTATATTCAGTAGGTACTTTTATTATCTCTTGAAAATAGAAAAAACCATTATAGTTCAACATCTTCGAGAGCAAAAAACAGAGTGGAGTGTGAAGGATGTGCTTTGTAAGAATACAGTTACTCTCCATAATAGAAAATGATTAAGATGATCATTTAGAATAATCATAAAGGCAGATAGTAACATACGGTAGAATATAAACTGTTTGTCAAAAATGTCAGCATTGGATTTCATTTAAACTTGCATTCTAAGTTTAAAAAAATCAAGCATAATCTGTAAACTGGGAGACAACCCAAGGCTGCTCTGAATCATTTGAATATGTAGGTTGGGATTTTTCCTGCATAAAAAGTTGTCTGTATTGCAAATGAACTCACTCGTACTGCCTTTTGTACTTCTCCCCTGCCTAGTGAATGACTTAAATGAGTCGGTAGGCAAGGCCGACATGTAAACAATAGTGTGTAATCAGTGGACACTGCTGCCACTGATTATACACTATTGTTTACATGTCGGTCCTGAGCAGCAGCAGATCCAGTATGCTGTATGCATGTGAACATTAACACAAATGTTTATATGCATAAAGCAAAAGATTCAGTCCACATGCAGGACCATCTAGAAAATGTTTCTCTCCCGGGCGGCCGGGAGCCGCTATCTAATAGCGGGAGACTCCCGGAGCGTCCGGGAGAGTTGAGATGTCTGGACCATGAACGCAGATTTTCTAGTTTTGGTTTACACAGCTGAACTCTGCAGACCAAAACAGAGCAGTAAGCATGGGCCTATAGCATACAATACGTCTGTTGCCACATTTGTATAAATTACAGCATGTTGTACGTCCATGTGCATGAGCCCTTAAGCTGAATTCAGTAGAGGTCTGATTTAAACACAGTTCCAGTGGCTCCAGATTAGCATCAGCAGTTCACTGACTGATTCTGCTTGTTGGCTTAGGTAGCTTTTTAAGCAAGTGAAAATGAGATATGTCACAACTATTTCTGATTGTGCTCCAAGAAACTGTAAATAATAATCCTTGATTTCCAATGACATTCACTGGTCAGCCTATTTTAGGCCCTTTGTGAATTTATTATTTTTTTCTTCTGTATTATTTTATCTAAAGAAGCCCGGCAGAAAATACTGCAAAATAAAATGAAAAAAATGTGAATGTTCAATCTGCTGCGGAAATTGATTTTTTCTTTAGTAAAGCCGTACAATACCAGTGATGATGCATTACGTACAGACGCCTTCAGCGGCCAATACCGATTGATTCATTCTTATTGGTTTCTTTGGGCTATTGCCTTTTGCTTACTGCTCTTTGTCTGAATAAACTTGTAGGTGTTATTTTGGAAAGGCTGTTATAATTTGAAAGCCTGTTTTGAGAGAAATATGGACATATGAATGGTTGATCTCTCCTCCAAATAATGCTATTTGCCTGGCTATCATGCTGATGTTTGGCTTCAATACTTTGATTCGCTGACCCAGAAGTGGTGCAGACATTAGGATTTTCTGACTTTTCTTGAGCTTTTATTTGCTACATGCTTGTCCTTGACCTGTGACCTAGAAGTACTGAAACCACACATCCAGCCAACTAGCGTTTTTACAAGAAGGCCATATATTTCTCATATAACTGGTGCACTTAAAATAATACTGTTTGGCAGATACCAATTTAGCATGACTGCCGTGTCAAATGTATGAGGAGAAAACAGCCTTTATACAAGCAAATGATGATGCCCAAACAACAGTCTGTGTTATAGGCAGAACCATCCCTTTAATGAGGCAGCCCGAGGGTGTTGCCTAAGGCTGCGCCTCTTTGGGTCACGTTGGGGCAGCATGGCAACAATGTTTGCAGTGCGCCTGCCGCCCCCTTTCCAGCCAGAGCGTCCCAGGCTGCTAAGAGCCGGGTGAAGAGATGTATGGGGGCCATGCTCATCTCCCTGCACAACTCTTAGCAACCTAGGATGCTCTGGCCAGCATCCCACCCAGCTCCTGTCTGACATGTCGCTGGTTGCGGGACATCAGCAAGAGTGTCCCAGGTTGCTAAGAGCTGGGCGGGGAGATGCAAATCCTGCAGAGGGTGGCATCACTCTCGTGTCTAGCGCCACTGTCTTCTCTAACCACCTCATGCTGCTCTTATTGAGTGCATCACCACCCCCCTGCCGTCCCACCGGTCTCAGACGGCAAAAAGGCTAGGGACACCACTGGTTATAGCAACACCATATATACAAGTAGAAGTAAAGGAATACAAAAGAGGACTTAGATGTACATGTTGAACAAAAGTAAGGTTTATTATTGTGTTATGGACAAGTTCTAAGTCATTAAGTCTTTCAGAGTACCTATAAAAAAAAATAAAGCGGGATGCAAAGGTTTTTCTATAGTCTGTGTGTCATGGTTTTTAATGTTTGTTTTCTTTTGGGATTAAAATATTGTTATTTGGGACATTTTCTATATTTAATAGAGATGGTGGTTGTCTTTTAAAGTCCTTGCATCAGGGTTATTTTTTATTTTTTTTGCAATTTCCGTACCGAGGACTCCATTCACCCTGAATTCCTTTTTAGGGGCTATGACTATGGAAAGGGCATTTTTGTTTATTCAGTTTTTATTGATATCACAAATTAACTATACACATCAATATTAAAGTATCTCAAACAACATTTCATATAATATTTGGCAGTCACCAATATCATTCTCAATTCTCAATCATTCTTTATTTTTATGAGGAAGTGAGTAATAAATTGGACAGAGGAATGGCTGTGGATATAGTATACTTGGACTTGCAAAAGCGTTTGACACAGTTCCCCACATGCGGCTGTATAATGTCTAAGTTAAAGTCAGTAGGTATAGAGTATTCGATCTGTAATTGGATAGAAAACTGGCTTAAAGACCGTATTCGGAGAGCGGTGATCAATGATTCATACTCGGAATGGTCGTAGGTTGTTAGTGGTGTCCCCCAAGGTTCATTGTTGGGCCCTTTACTGTTTAATCTATTAATAAATGGCACAGAATTGGGGATTAAAAGTACTATTTCTGTGTTTGCAGATGACACCAAGTTATGTAGTGGAATACAGTCCTTACAGGATGTCTCCAACTTACAAGCATATCTGAATGCACTGTGTGATTGGGCACCTATTTGGCAAATGAGGTTTAATGTTGATAAATGTAAAGTTCTGCACTTGGGGACTAAAACCACGCATGCATCATACACTCTAGGGGGAGTATATTTGGGGGAGTCAATGGTGGAGAAAGATCTGGGTGTTCTGGTAGACCAGAAACTCAATAATATCATGCAAGTACAGGCCGCAGTTTCTAAAGCAAGCAAAATACTTTCTTGTATTAAAAGAGGTCTAGACTCCAGAGATAGAGACAGTGGCGGAACTACCACCGGTGCGGGCGGTGCCGCCGCACCGGGGCCTGAGCCTACAGGGGGCACAGTATCTATTCAAACACAGCCCTGGGACAGAGATGGGGGGGGGGCCTGTTGGTGTCCGGCCGCCGGTTGTCCGAGAATAAAAAAAAGCCTGCAGGCAGTGCAGGGGGCAGCCCTGGGCCTCGGTCGTGAGGACCCAGCAGACAGCCGTCTGAGTACATGGGCGGGCTGAGATGGACACACACACGGGTGGTTTTGTGCAGCCTCCCCCCCAGGAAACAGCCAGAGGAGGTGAAGGTAAGTTAATAAATAAAATCATTATTTTTTTTTTTTTAGCCCAATTGATGGCATTGTTGTATAAAGTACAGTTGGTATTTGTAGTTCTACATAACAGGTCCCATTCTGCAATGCAGAATGGCACCCTCTATAGAGGACTACAAATCTCAGCAGTTCTTTATACAGCAATGACATTTTTCCAACTTTTTTTTGCTAAAGGGGATATGGGTTAGGGGGGTTTGTGGTTTTGTTTTTTTTGGGGGAGGGGGTGCCCAAAAATAATCTTGCACCTGGGCCCTTTGTTCCCTAGGTCCACTACTGGATAAAGACATCATCCTGCCCCTGTACAAAGCATTAGTAAGACCTCATCTGGAATATGCAGTTCAGTCCAGTTCACAAAAAGGATGTTGTGGAACTGGAGAAAGTGCAGTGAAGGGCGACTACACTCATAAGAGGCATGGAGGAGCTCAGCTATGAGGAAAGATTAGCTGACCTGCATTTGTTCTCTCTGGAGAAGAGGCGATTAAGGGGGGACATGATCACCATGTATAAATACATAAATGGTCCATATAATGAGCTTGGTGCCAAATTATTCACGTTATGGTCACTGCAAAGGACAAAGGGGCACTCTTTGCATCTGGAGGAAAAGAGGTTTAACCTTTGCATACGGAAAGGATTCTTCACAGTTAGAGCTGTGAAAATGTGGAATTCCTAAATGCACAGAATATTACTGGATATTTCGTTTTTCTAGGTATATTAAGCATCAGAGATTGTTGATCCAGGGAATATCCGATTGCCTTATGGGATCAGAAAGGAATTTGTTTCCCCTGTTGGAGCAAATTGAACCATGCTTTATAGGGTTTTTTTGCCTTCCTCTGGATCTGGGGGTAGCTGTGGGCACAGCGTTCTCTTTAAGCTTTTCTTCTCTTTTTTTTTTTCTCTCTGTATCTCTATAGGTTGAACTCGATGGACTTGTGTCTTTTTTCAACCTGACTAACTATGTAACTATGTAAGTCACCAAACTTTTTCCATCAATAATAAACAATTATTTTTTTTCTCTTTTCTTTTGAAAAGAAAATCTATTTTGCTTGGATGGTTATATAAGTTACAAGGATTTTTAGACAAGTTTATTGCAGAATTATACTTTTTATACTTTTCACAGTTTCTATGGAACTGACACGTCTTTATTCACTCCCTGAGTGCTTTCGGGAGGGGTATGGAGTGATGTTTATACCATTTTATTTCGAAGATATTTCTGCACACAACCAATAAGCAAACCAACCCTGACCTTGTCAACAAAGATAGCTGTAGACTAAAATACAAAGGTCATTTTTAATATAATAAATCACAAAAGGGCTTGTGTAGAATGTTTTAGTGCAGTATTTAACTAGAGTTGATTATACATGTTAGATTAAATTGTTAGTGATATATTTAGCTATCATAATCCAACACAACTGGCCTTGCTGGTTGTTTTTCTCAGCACTCATCGAAAAAGCTTTTTCAGTGGCTATTGGCACCAGTTGCTTTTGGGGCTATGAAGGTACTCTGGAAACATATGCAGTTAAACAGAAAACACTTCTTGGAATGGTGAAACATTGCAAAAAAAAAACAGCAAGTCCAGTTGGGTTTGAGTTACAAGATATCTCCTGACCTGAGTGACTGAAAACCTTCATAGACACGATCATAGTATGGTTTTATAAATTGCTCAATATACTGCAAAAGGTACAGTGATGCTGTCTGGTTCATAAAACATTGCAGAAATGTTTGCTAATCACTGCATATTTTTCTAACCTGATACCAATGATCACATAGCACTATATTATAAAATGATATTTTTAGGTCTTTCAAAGGTGCAAGCTCATGCTGTGCTATTAAATATTAGAACAGGCAACGATTAATAAAAAAATAGGTTGGGATAGGGAGCTTTGTGCATAAAAGATAATAAATGCTACCAAAATGTTCTAGAGGGGCACAAAGTAGTCCCCTTGACAGCAGCTCTGGACACCTGAGGGCATTGTCAGTTCCAGTACATGTCTTCCTGATATAAGGTCAGTGGTGGGGAACATCATTCTGATAGGAAGGAACAGGCCTTGTGTCTTGGAGAATGGATATATGTTTCTTACAAAGCAAATGCCTTGAAGTTAGATAAAAAACCTGATAGTGTAATAATGCTGCTAATAATATGTGTAATGCCGTAATATGTATTTTATTTCCACTTTGTTAAGTGGATTTTAGCCTGCTAATCAGCAAAACCAGAAATGTGCCCAAATCTTCAGTGCATTGAAAACAATTAATTCACTTGATTGGATAGTGACTTCATATATCTCATGCTCAGCATGCATTCACAGGAAGGGAAGGGTTTACATTAACCTGGTACATGATTGCTAAGATGAACAGAACAGGCAAATCTCTTGTGATTTATTTTATAGCTTCAGTACATCGAATTAGAATACAGGCGATATTAATTTGTATTTCTAACACTGCTCCTAGTACACAATAATCTGAATTCTAAGATGTTATCTTGTGTGCAACTTAAAACCTGTTTTCTCTGTGCCTGGGGCTTCTACTTTTAATGCTCATATCCTATAACATCTTGGGTAATGATATTTTCATGACTGATATGTGTCTTGTAAATTAGTTACGTACAGTATCTTGGTTGCACCCACTGCTATTTCATACTGCATGATTGCTCTGTGGTCCAGGGCAGTTTGGCACCATTATCCTCACAGAACAATATGATAACTGGAAGGTATATATAGTTCAGGCTATATACACACTGGAGCGTCTGTATCTGTGGTAGCATTTCACATTTTTGAAGCATGTTTGTACATTTTTTTTTGCCAATGGAAAGCTAGTTACCAGAAGTAGGGGCGGATGTAAGGCCCAAAATCTCATGAAACAAAAACACGTTATGTACCTTTTTTCGGGTCCTTCTAGTGATCTCTATTGTGGCCAAAAACGTGTAATCATGACTCAATCATGAGCAACAGCACATCACTCAGACGTGAATGGGGACAATATAATAACATGGAAATCTGAGTATTGAGCGTTGAAGAGGTGCTAAACGTGCCTTGAATCACTCAGGTGTGAATGGCGGCTAAGTGATAAACTGCAGTGCTAGTGTTGTAGAGTGGTACTTGGCCCAGTAGTTACAATGTCTTTCACTATGGAGGCTGGATTGCCAAAAAAACTTTCTTATATCACGCCCTATTCCAGCCAAATTGGGGACAGGGCCAGCAACAAATTATTTTATTAGTACAGTGGAGAATTATTGGAACCTCTGTGGGAGGGAGGTTATTGATGACTGTGTCAAGTTTCCCCAGTGTATACAAGACAGCAATAAAAACAGACAGGTTCTTACTCTTATGTTTTCACACTATTCAAAGCTAAGCAAAATGTGGCTGGAGTTGAACTTCAAAGATGAACCTTAGTGAACCATATCCTTATTGCTTTCTGCTTGTGTTCTAATTTGAAGACTACCTTTGCTTCTACACTGTGGTATTCCTGAAACTCTGAACATGCTGCCAAGGTATCAAGCAATAGCAACAGCTACACTCATAGGGTGTCCTAATGTATTACATGGAATCTCTTTGTACATACTTGAAGATTAGAAATAGAAAATGATGACAGTATTTTATTTAATCAAACTTCTTTATGAACTACTGTGTATGCACTGATTGTGTTTTATATAACCAACACCTATATATATTCCCTGAAGTGAACAATATTTTTGTCTCTCTAGTAATGCACAGAAATCGCTTCGGAATGGAAATTTGCTGCCGGAAGGGGTCACGTAGTCCACTCCAGGAACTCTACAATCCAACACAGGTAGGTAACAGAATGTGCATTCTCTTATGTATGCCATCCCTTTTCTCACCACCACCATCAGATAGTCATTTTTTTGATTGCTTTTCAAATCATTTATCACATGGTTATTAAAGACAGGCTATTTTACCATAGTACTAATGATATGCTGCCTCAGAACTTGGAGTTTTACATTCAGAACAGGAAATGTGGGCTATTTCTGAGCCACTTCTTTCTCTTCTACTCAAAATAATCTGATTTTACATGTTCATTCAAGTAGCTGCTTTGAAGTATAAAATAAAGGAATTAATGTGGAATATGATTTTCTTTGACTACATTTTTAGATAACAGTGTTATATTTAATGTAACCCAGTGCTAAAAAAGGTGGCGTGGTTGCCTATATCAGATTCCTTCTTTTCTGGGATGTGGTTGTACATGCATGTAGTAGCCTATTTATTTTTCTTTTGTTCTACCATGTTCTACAAGCATGATATGAGATACCTCTGCTAATGACTTTCTCAATATATCATAGAAAGCGAATACTATTAAAATAATATATTTAGTTAATCTTCAGTTGGTTAACACCTTCATTGTGGCTGCATATCATATCAGTGATAAATAATCTGGAAACAAAGCTAATGCAGAACTAATGCCCATAACAACTGAAGGAATGGCACATGGCCATTGCTGGATTCTATGCCAGTAATTATCAATCAACAGTGGATTCCAAGGAGATATACAAGACAGTAATACATGCAATTACATAGTCATTGAAAAAAGTATTCTTAAATGCATCCAGTATAAGTAGCTGTATAGGTAATATCCTGTGTAGCATCAATAAGAATGGGAGAGGGAGGGCAAGCACTGAGAGTCAATCAGGCTCTGCAGTATTCACATATACTGACAGGAGCAGATAACAGGGTGAGCAGAGGGTGACTCCATACGTATGTCTGCTGCTGCTGTTGTTTCATTGTCCATTCATCAAACTGGGATATGTCTATGCCCTGCTGTACTTCTGTAAATGTAGGGAAGAATCCCAGTCAGCATGCTGAGAGAGGGTAATGGCCAAGCTGTATTGTATAGCTGCAGTTGGATAAGCAAGGTCACAAAATTAAACTCTACTGTGGGGAAGAAGTTCCTAAATTGCAAGTCTGGCTATGCAGAATCACATATGCTTTGGCAGGTAAAACAGTACCCATACATGCATTAGGGGTCGACCGATTATCAGATCTACCCATAATCGGGGCCAATATTCCCAAATTTTGAAATTATCGGTTACATTTACTGATATTACCAATAATAAAAGTGGTCATACACTGTGCGAATACCGGCTGTTTCTTGAGGAACAGGACAAAATTCGGATAGTGGGTGCCGAATGAGCTGCTGGCTCTGTTCGAGTATTCAGCTGGCTCTGTTCGGTTATTCAGCCGCTGTTGGAGTACAAAAGAAATTGTGGGGTCAACCCCCACTAATGACAGTGAAGGGAAGCCTCGCCCAACCCCCACCCCTTCATATGCCGGCGGCTAGATTCCACAGCCGGCTGCTGAATGTAAACAGCAGGCATTTGGCGGGAGCAATAGGCAGCCTGCTATTGGCTATTTCAAATAGCAATAGCCAGTTTGAATAGGGGTTGACTGATATTAGGCCCAGTGCCTGCTGTTTACATTCAGCTGCCTGTGCAAGATTTTGCAACTAGAGGCAAACAGAATATCGGTACCTGATATCGGTTATTGGCCTGAAAGGTGGCCCATAATCGGTATCAGTATAGATTCTGAAAAAACCATATCGGTTGACCCCTAATATGGAGGTCAGTTGTGTGTTTGCCTGGCTTTTAGCTTTTATATGAAGGTCTACTGGATTTTTTGTCAGTAAACAAACATAGAAAACTGAACACTAAACTGGTCTGTAATTACTGTAAGGCACCATTGAGTACTGAAACACATAATACCTGTATGCCCTTTTCCATGTACAGACACCTCTGGTCTCCTGTAGCCATATCCAACAACTGATCTGAGCAATGGTGGTTGGAAAATCATATGTATGCTGTATTTCCATGTCTCCAGTAGCACATCCAGGTTCCATCTTGTGATAATTATGTTGACAGAATCATTGTAGCCTGTCGGGAGAGATGGAATCATTCACAGATGCTTACAGCAGCAATTTCTTGCTTTTTTAGACTGATAGGTTTACATATCGTTTTTCCTAGAAATGTAGAAGACACTGCCTCTATAAGATTAAAAAAATAATAATGATTTGTATTTTCTCCAAAACTATAGAGTTACTCTTTGAATATTTTGGGAAAAGCTTTTAATAGATTAAAATGGCATGTAGCAAAACATTGTGGCTAAATAGTTGGTATATAATATCATGATATCATGGAATGGTTCACAGTGTCTATAAGTGCCTATACTATAGGATGAAAGGGATGGGATGATTCATAGCAATGGCACTGTAGGGATACGTAACAGTCAGATGACTGTCATTGTCATCCTTTTGTCATTATAGTTTGACCATGCAGGATATTTAAAAGAGGAACCAGAACCACAGTGATTTCTTCATATAGCCTGCCCAGAAATTTCAAGGCAAAGGTTGTGGATTTGTAGCTGTATTTTTTTGTATGTGGTTAAAGAGGCATTAAAAAAACTGCTTTGTCATTTATTCTCACCATTAGCCCTTAATTGGCTCTCAGTTCATCAGATCTCTTCTGCCGTCTGTAAAGAGAGGCTGACACCACATACCAGATGAAACATTTATGGAGACCTTGACACATGCCTTTTATATATTCTCTGCAGAATCCCTTCACTCTGCAGCTGATGTAATTGTGTATTCTGCTGCTTTCTCCGATCCATCTCCAAGTGTCTTCTGTACTCTCACCTGAATGGATTTACAGCTTGGGACATATTGATTTAATGTATAGTGCTGCCTCATCATATTTCAGGCAGCACAAGGTTGCATTGTCTGTAACTACAAAATATCAGACTTACTGGAGCCCGTTTATAGTGTTTCCCATTTTTGTCCATGGCTTATATAGCCTTCAGTAAAGGCGTTTTCTTTAAACTGTCATATTCTACTGTCTATTCCTGTCCAGACTGACCAGAATCAACATACAAAAGACCAGAAAATGGTAGGTGCCATTCAGATTGGCCAGAAGATCATGAGACTATTGTTATGAGTTCTGGAGATATTTTAACACTACACCTCAAGCTAAGTGAGTCTGTGCTTTGGCAATGGAGAGAAAAGCAACAGTTTCACTTTATTCTCCAGCAGCACATACTTACCCCACCCCCTAAATTAAGCCAGAAACAGGAGAGACTGCCATGTGTAATCTCCAGGTCGCTTAAGCCATATCTTACACAGGTATATGGACTTTGTGGACACACAGTGCGGGTGATTTGTGGTAGGTCCAGTGCTACCACATGGAGTGAGTAACATGTTCCTACCCAGGGCCATCCCTATGGTAATCGCCATCTGATGACATGTAGGGCAGCAACGAATGCCAGGACGCGCTGTCAGCGGCTCTGTCTGGCGTCCTGCGCAGATCACTGATGTCATTAGTTTCTTAGTTTCCAGGAGCTCAGCTGGACCACTCAGGTCTGACAACCGGTGACCTCAGGTAGCTGAGGGGGATGCCAGACAGAGCATCACAGGTTGCTAAGAACATACCCAGATCAAATCCAAGAACTCAGTCTGATTTATCCTTCTTCGGTGCAAAATTGCTCAAATCTAAACCACTGTAACGTCCTTACAAACCACGAGTCGTCTGCGTTCCAGTGTGGAACGCATCGGCCGCGTCACGTTGGGCGCTTCCCTCCCTGAAGGGGAGGTCCCATGCGTTCCGGGGTGGAACGCGGAAGTGACAGCACGCTCCACGGCTCACTCATTCGCGGACTATATAAAGCTCACCTGAACGCTGTTAGAGCGTTCCACTATTGGGTTTAATGCCCCATCGATGCCAGGAGCCTCTAAACCCCCCTTACTCTCTACAACAGCCTCTGCACGCCAGGATTCCGGGTTACCTTGGTCCATCCAGCTACACTCCATCCTCTGGAGATCCAGGGACCCAGCTTCAAAGCGCAAGTCCTGCTAACTGTGGGGGAATGACACCTAGCCTGCTGGGTTGACTGAGTAGCATTCCACATGGAACTGTGATTTATCCTACTTTGCTGATACCTGGCTAAATACCTGAATCTATTTAAATCTAACACTGTGCATTGTGCCATAGCTCTGATTACTGCATTTGTCCAATGCTATTTCATTTGAAGCAAAGATTCCTAACTGGGTTATGAAGTGAATAACCAAGATTAGGTCTCTCCTTATAATTATGTTCTGTGGCATATGATGCATGAATCTCTCACTCTCCGTCAAGATTGAGAGAGACGCCTGGGATTCTAGCCTGATTGCCATACCCAGAAACTCTTTAGGACTTGGTCCGCAGCTGTGATCCACTCACTCCTCAGAAACCAAGGGAGCATTACAACCACATTCATTTGTAGCAATTTAGCAGTTGCTTATCTTTAAAAAAAGTGCCATGATTAAGACGATGTATCTCTTTCACTACAATTCACTAATTAGTTTAATAGCTAATGTGTATCCTTCACTCATTTTGCAGGTTTCCCAGATCTCATTAATCTGTAATTTACCACTGTGGTAACATTGTATTTTCATGATTTCAATCTTGTGCAGCCTATAAAAAAAAGTTCCTACCAAAAGTTTCTGGTGGAATTGGTAATTTTTTGAAACAATCATAGTTTATTTATCTTTTTATTTTACTCAGCTGCTGTAAAAACCCCTGATCTCTATGACACCACACAACAATTGGTGTTTCATACTGTAACATCGCTGAATAACAATCCACTGTGGAGTCTTAGAAATGATGAGGTTGGCGCATAAACATTTATTATTTTGGCAAAAGGAAAATGATTATTTGGATAGACATGATACCTTTATGAGATGTTTGTTGGTCTTATAGGTATGCATGTACTAAAATATATGTTTTAGTTATTTTCAAGTGCCAATTTTACTGTGGCCATTATTGTTTGCCACTTACAGCAAAAAAACAAACTAAATAAAAAAACGGGAGAAAGGCTAACATAAGCTAGAATACATACTTTACAGAATACTGCTATCTGTTATAAAGTAATACAATTCAAGAACAAAAATGTTAACCATAAAATACTTGAATTTGTGTCATTGTCATTCTCAATCTCTTATACTGTCACACAAAGACAGTAAAAGTATACAGTATAAATTAAGGATGCACCGATAGTGATACCGGTATCGATACCGATACTGGCCAGTTTCACGAGTACTCATACTTGTGAAAATGCCCCGATAAGTGCTGATTCTGGCAGCCTGAGGGGGACCTCGGCAGCCTGCTTACTGGGGACCTCGGCAGCCTTCCTGTGAACACAAATGCCTGTTTACAACGCTGGCCATACATCTCCCCCTTGCTGGGGAACCCAGCCGTTGAGACCCTGGAGACATCAGGCCGCCACCCCGGAGCAGCACAGAGTATGTAGATTCATATTATTCTGCATTGTTGTATAATATATTGCTAAGATTTGTAATCCTCTATAGCTGGTGGTATTATTCTGCATTGCTGTATAATATATTGCTAAGATTTGTAATCCTCTATAGCTGGTGGTATTCTGCATTGCTGTATATTGCATTGCTAGAATTTGTGGTCTTCTATAGCCAGTGCCATTCTGCATTGCTGTATAATGTATTGCTGGGATTTTTAGTCCTCTATAGCTGGAGGTATTCTGCATTGCTGTATAATGTATCGCTGGGATTTGTAGTCCCTCCACAGCTTGGAGTCAGTGGCAGAACTACCAGGGTCACAGTGGTCGAAGGTGGGACCGGGCCCTGGCACTCCAACACTGTCCTAAAATTATTAGTCTGTATTGTTTTAAAAAACATAAAAACATGACACTAAAAAAAGTATCGGTAATTGGCATTGGTAAGTACTTGAGGAAAAGTATCGGTACTCATACTTGGTCCGGAAAAAATGGTATCGTTACATCTCTAGTATAAAATATTTATGATCTACAAAGCCTTTCAAATGATTAACTCTGGTGGAGGTTTTCATGTTTTAGTGTCACAAGACTTTGAATCACAGTGGATTTATTTTTGTCTTTTTTTGATGATGATCAACAAAAGTAGACTATTTGATGTCATAGTGAACATAGACCTCTGTGTTCACCCCTATCAGTCATTATTTGTTGCACCCTTGACAGCAATTACTGCTGTCAGTCTGTGTGGATAGGTCTCTAAAAGCTTTGCACATCGCCATGAACAGACCATTGTAAAAGTCTGACTGTCTGAAGCTTAGAGTACAATGGACATTTACTAATAAAAAGTTGACCACAAGACTATTGGATGTCATGCCCAAATTTAAGAAAGTTTTGGAACCTTAGATATGGCACTTTCTACCACCGTCACCTTGTATATCTGTGATGCCCTTCTCTTAACAGGGCTGGAATGTCCATATGTGAAGGAACCCCAGTGATGCCCTTTTACCTAGACCCTCACCCACCCCTTCCCTTTACCCTCCTATTCCTAACGATTCTTTTTCCTGCTATTCTTACAAGTATCTGGAGTGGCCAATCCACCTCCAAACTTGGAAGCTATGAGACTTGATAGTGTTCATTGTGATTATATCTGTGAGTTGCCTCCGCTGTCATTGCTGTTGCTACATTTTTACTTCTTGTTTGCCATTGGATTGGTATTGTTTAAAGTATGTACTTGATCGTTTCTCTTGGTTTGTACAGTTATGTTACTAATACTTGGTAAACTAAATAAAAATCTATTAAACGAAAAGCTTTGTATATGTAGAAATTGCAATTTTACCTATTCATCGTGTTGAATGATAATTGTGATTGAACAGCTTTTTGAAGTCCAGCCACAAATTCTGTATTGAATTAAGATATAGACTCCCACTTGGCTATTCCAGAACATAACATAGTTGTTCCTAATTCATTCTTGGGTAGCATTGCATTTACACTTGGGGTGATTGCATTGTAGGGATGCACCGATACCGTTTTTTCTGTATCGAGTACAAGTGCTAATATTTTTTTTCGGTACTCGCCGATACCGAAACCGGTCCTGTGTGCCCTGATTATCACGTCACGTCACTTCCCGAAGCTGCCTGGCTTCCTGACCAATCAGGAAGCCAGGCAGCGGGTCGTGAGGTGCTGCCCGGCTTCCTGATTAGTCAAGAACCCAAGCTGTCTAGCAACAAGTCAATCCGGCTTCCTAGCCAATCAGGAAGCCGGGAGCTGGGTCATAACCCACCGCCCGGCTTCCTGATTGGAAAGGAAGCTGGCACCCAGCTCCCAAGTTCTGATATCGGAGCATTTGGGTGAGTACTCACCCAAATACTCAGTATCGGCATTGATGCTAGTATCCATATTGGTGCATCCCAATTGCATTGTCTTCCTAGGCTCAGGGTTTTTTCGCAGACTGCATCAGGTTACTACTCTGTATCATTTACTTGATGTTTGCAATTCTTGCAAAATTATTTTTTATTGCTGCCTGTGTCTTTCTATACCAGAGACAGCCTTTTCCCCTGTACTAGGTCTGGTGTCAAAGAGACAGATAGTGAGGGAAAATCTGTCCATTTGGGTTGCAGACAGACAGAAATATAAAGCGAAGTAATAAATAAAGGGAAGTTTTAGCTCCAAATCTAAAAAAAAAATAAATCACTGCAGCTAGGCTATTCTTTAAATTGAGCCCCCATTTCCAAACAGAAATAGAAGTATACTGTTCCACATTTAGCATTTGTATTGTATTTGTTAGCTCCATACAAAATAGTATTGGTTCCCAAGGCAGCAAGTTACACCATGACATACATTATCTCGTCATTAACAGTCTAGGGTTTATTTTAGTGTGCCTGGGGGGATTTATCAAAACTGGGGCAGAAAGAACCTGGAGCAGTTGCCCATGACAACCAATCAGCTTCTATCTTTCATTTTCAAAGCTTAACTGAACAATCTGAAGGGAAATCTGATTGGTTCCCATGGGCAACTGTTCCAAATTCTTTCTGCTCCAGTTTTGATAAATTCACCCCATTATGTTTTTATTATATTTACATTTGCGTTCATACATTTGCTATTTTCACCAGGTATGTACAGCAATACCCTACAATATCTCCATTATTTTGTGTGACCTTTAATTAGTTGTGTGCCTTTTGCAGTTTTGTTTTACACAGGGCAGATTTCTTCACCTCTGTCCACAGTGATAGTATCAGAATCCTCTCTGTGTGCAGAAATTAGAACAGCAAACCCCAAACTCACTACCACCACTGCTGTGGACTTTGTCTAAGATGCACTTTAGTTGCCTAGAAGCAGATGTGTCTAAAGTGGTTCCACCACAGCCACAAAGATAAAAATGTTGGATTGGTAAATAAAGTAGCAAAATGTTGTCTTTGACTATGAAATTGCACTTCAATTAATAGAATAGTCCCCACTACATTTGTGTGGGTTGTGCTTGGGAACAGGACCCCTACCTGATGAACATCTGCTACAAACTGTACAAATCAGTTTGAACTGCACATACTCTGGTGCTTATTATATTCACACATAACATATATAAATTTAGCCACACAGGCAGTACAGAATCAAGGTGCTTGCACCATTTTATCACTTTATATGAATATTTATGTAAATGTCTGTACATGCTCATGTGTAACCATGGCTTTGGAAATAGTATATATTTTATGCATTCACAAGAAATGAAATATATTGTTCTCTCTCTCTCTCTCTCTGATAAAAGTATACAATTTATGAAAAAATTAAAGCAGTAGCTATTATTGATCTCCTGCTGAAAATACTAGTTGCCTGACTGTTATACTGACCCTCTGGCTACAATAGATTGAATCTCTGACCTGGATCATGTATACTAATGAGGAATGCTGGGGAAAAAAAAAGCCAAAGACCATATCAGGATTCATGTTCAGGTCAGTGACTCAAAATTTTGAAGTAAGAGGGTCATCATTTTGAGAAGAGCATGACAGCCAGCATTGTTGTGTTATGACAGGAGTCCATTAAAGCTGAACTCGGGGCACAAAAACATTCATCCAAATCTATTCCTCTTTAGCCACAAAGGATGTAAATCCACTTTGTGTACACCAAATGCCTTTTACAAGCCCAGTTGTTACCTTTGTAAAAGTAGCAGTTATTACATCACAGTGCTGTACATAGCTTGTGCAGAGAGCAAAGCTGTGGGAGGGACCCAGAAGACCCCGTCCACTACAAGGCTGCCTGCAGAAAACTTGAGGAGTGGGCGGGTACAAGATCAGTCACCCTGCACTGGGAGAGAGCAGCATTAACTGGTCTTTGCAGGAAAATCCTGCAAAAGTGTTATATTTAATTACTGCAATGATCTGAAAGAATTAAACAAGGACAGCATGATTCAAGTAAGAATACACATGCCTCTTGTATTTAGACAATATATACTTATTCTGGGGTTGAGCTTTAAGCTATGCCAGAGGAAAATGCATCAGAGGGAGGAGTCTGGTGGAGCAGGGTAAAGTGACCATCATGAGTACACTTATCTGTCGGATTACACTTTAAGTGTGATAATATTTCTTGCAATTGTAATATTGAAGTGGTGCAGAACACAGTCAGGGTCACCAGCACTCTTAATAGCCATAGCGTGCTCAAAACAAGCAGTCATCTGGAATGGTGCACTATTTGATGGGCAATATGTTTTTAAAAAGTAGTGTTTCCACTGAAAAGCCAGATGATACCTTGTGGTGCCAAATTATGTTTTGACCATGGTCTCTGTGTTCATTGTAAAACAGTAAGCACTTTATACAAGATGGAAATCTTTATGAATGAGGAATTGATAACTAAATATCAGATAGACACACAGTGACAATTTACAATGACAAGGGCTGATGAACAGAATGTGTTGGTTATTTAAATACATGCTGATACAAATTATATTGATACATGCTGATACAAAGTGTACCAGACAGAACATTTTTATAACTCGCTAAACAAATTGGTTTATTTGAATGTCTCTCAATTTAGATCTTGGTTTATTTTTGTAAAATTACAGCTTATTAAGTGTTCTATTAAGCCATATGAATGGAAAACTGCAGCTGTTAGAGAAAAAGATGGATCAATTAAACACATCTTCATAGCTTTTCTGAAGGAGACACCAGTTACAGGAAAGGATTATACTACTGTTTTGTAGCTTGGGTTCTTCTTTTTTATAGAAAATAAATTACTATGCAAAAACAGAGATATGTGTTTCACTAATGTTCAGTTCATGGAGTCAAACAAAATGCAAAAAATGTATTTGTAATTCTGACCTAATATTTAAAGTAGCATTAAACTCTTGAACGTTTTTTTCAACAATAAATACTGATCAAATAAATATACATTACCCAACAAAGTATTTATTTCCATTTTTGCCCAAGCCCTCACAATCATCATGTTTCCGAACAGCTGGTTCCAGCTCGCTCAGATCTGCGTCCCTAAACTTCCTGTCCAGCACAAGATCATAGGGGACATAGCATTCTCCAACAGCCCATCTGCTAGCATGGAGAAGGGATGAAAGAGAAGTGGAGGAGTAGGGTGCAGGAGAATGACTTTACCTTGCGGTGGCTGTGTGTTTGTGGATACACACACAGCTTACTAACACACAGAAGCAATGTCACTTTTTGTTACAATCTTTCACTCAAATAGCAATGTCACTTTTTTTTTTTTTCAAATGATGGTTCAATTCAGTTCTTAACACATATTATGATGACAGTTGGGTTTGACTGAATTATATTGTAATGTTTGGCCTACATAAACAATCTCATGTTTTTATCAAGCTTTGTAAATTAGCTATTATTTTAATGGTGTAACTTTGATGTAAAAAACAATCCATGAGTCTTGCTGTACTACCTGCTTATCCATGAATATCTACTGGAGCAATTCCTAATTTTATTTTTTAATTAAAATACAAAAGCAAATCTTTTCTGCCACCCAAAATATACCAGTCTAATCTGGTGTATCATACCTACAGGATGGTATTTCCAGTGCAAGAGAATTGCAAACCTGTCAACCTGTTTTCCTCTTTGGTGACAATGTTGTCACCGGGACAGAAAATGAAGATAAAACTCCCCAGTGAGGCTTTAGACACAAGAAAAAAGTTTTGTCTGTAGTTACAGTTTTAAATACCATTCCAAGCTGAAGAGCGTCAGATATTATCACAGCTCTGATGCCCAGGAAAACAACTCTGGACAGGGATTTGTCTTGTGACATGAAAGGGGGGTTTCCATTCTCTGTGCCAGTTGACTGGTAAAGTTACCTTTGGATTAGAAGGGTCCATTCACACCACGTGCGTTGGGCTGCAGACCCAACTCTATGGCAACATGAATTCCATTGTTTCCAATAGGACTAGTTGACATCTATGCACTGCATTCGTATGCACTTGATGAAAATGGAACATGCAACACACACTAAATGCAACTCAAGTGATGTAAATCCAGCCTAATAGTAATAATATTGTAAGGTCCTTAACTGCCTCTTTCCATTACCAGCATTGCCCCAAGTGAACTGTGTGCCTGATACTCTTATACCCACTGAGGCTATGGCATTACCTGCTAAAGCGTATCTAAACAGAAAAAGAAAAAGGTAATATATTGCGGCTCACCAGTCATAGATTAGGGGGCTCCATTAGTTTTTCTTTGTCAGGCTTTGTTTCCTTTATTCCTACCTGGTACTCCTGCAGATACCACTCTCCTGTCCCTGGGTGGCTCTGCTCACTCCTTCACTGTATCTATTGAGGGAGCCATGGTTGCTACCCAGGCTGGACTTAAAACATGTCTGCCTATGTGAATCTCCTTTACATGGGGGATGGGTAAATTAGTATTTACAGAACGAAGATAAGAGTGTTTTATGCTTCCAGTTCAGCTCACAGGAAATGACAAGGAAGCTTTATTTCTGGATTCAGATCAGCAGATATTTTCTGTATTTGTTGAAAATTGAATTTTTGATTTTGGGTTTAGTTATACTTTAAGTGACCAGGGTGTGGGGGTTTTTTTGCCAGTATGGTGAGGTTTAATCTCTACATATAGAGCGAAATGGGGCTCCATAGAGATAGACTGGAGTTTTAATACTAGTACAATGTGCCTCTACTTCAGCACTATTGTTACCTAAATACTTTTTAGACCAGGTAAGATTACCTTTAATAGGAACTTTTAAATAGTAGTAGTTTTAGTAAGTAATGAAATGTTAAAATAAACATCAATAAGATAACTTTTATAAATCAATATGTAATAAAAGTGTCCTATAGTTAATGAAAAGGCATCATCATCAGGGTATAATAAAGCGCTAAAGGGGTAGGTTATCACAGAAAAGACAATATTTACTAAATATTTTATATATTTCTAATGATGGGCTGAATCTGCCTAGGTTTTAGTTGCCAAGGTTCATTCAATATTGTTTAAAATACAGCGCACTTGAACTTAGAGGCAAATCCTATTGAAGTCCATGGGGGGGGGGTTTCTTTTAAAAATGTGGGCTATTTTTAGGACTAGTAGGCATCTGCCATCAAAAAAGGCATAGAAAGCTGAGCATTACCATGGTGACATGTACCAACGCAAAACAAAAATAAAAATTTAGGTATATAAAGGGGAGAAGTTTTTTTCATGCTGCTTCGAGTGCAAACCTAAAACATAAATCCATAAAATAACATGCTTAGAAATGCTTTAAATTTGTATGTGGTGTTATGGAACAGTACAATTTTTACTGACAGTGTCAGTGACAGAATACATTGGCAGTGCATAGGCTGTGGAATTTATTTTTTTTCTTTTACAATTTGGTTTGCTTACATACAGCAATAGCACCCCATTGTGCTTATTTTCACTTTGAAAAGAAGCCATCTTCAGAAAGCTTCAGCAGTGACGTATGCTTTTTGTATCAAATGGTAATAGGTCCACTTTGACTGGAAGATAGGAATTTGCCAGTAGTTTGCAGTGGTAGTCCGTGTGCTCACTGAGGTAAAACTGTCCTGCCGCTGGCTCTCATTCAGAGCCGGTTCATACCACTTCCAGTGCGTTACAGCATTATTAGCTGCTGGAACGCACTGGATCGCATTAGAAAATCCTCCCTGCTTTCTGGGGTGGGAGGGGGCATGGCGGTGCATTCACGTCAATGGAATGCACTATTTTTTGCGATCACACTGGACCAGAACGCAGGCATTGATGTGCCACGCATTCTGGTGCGGGCGATCACACTGTGGGCGAGGGTCCCCCCTCCTGCACCAGAACGCAGGGAGAATTCTAATGCGATCCAGTGCGTTCCAGCAGCTACTCATGTTGGGATGCACTGGAAGTACTGAAAGTGGTGGGAACCGGCCCTAAGAATCAAGAGACCGCAGATGATACAGCAGTATTACACTGTGCAGCAGCAGGACAGGTTTGATTAGGCATAATAGGCCTAATGTGTATGTCTAACTTTTATTTTTTCTCTGCTGTGTATGTGAGTGATATAATTTCAGGTAGTTTAGGTGAACGCTGTCAATACTCTAATAAAATAAACAAAAACCCACAAAAAAACCCACCCCTGAGCGGAAAGTGTTATAGCAAAAAAGCAGTTTCAACTAAAATAAAGGCTCTGTCAACATAACATAAAATCCAATATACCCTCAAAATAAATGAAAACCCCAAAATAATACCCCCAAAACAAAAAAATTATTTAGGGAAGATATGCAGCAAAAGAAAAAAGTTTGCTATGGCAGCTAAAAGTGACCGCTAACTTCAGATCAAGCATAAAATAAAATGACATACAGTTCTCAGATAAGCTTTGAGGGGACTCGCAGCATCAATCTCTTTCTTATTGTAACAATTTAGTAAAAGCTAAAAACTCCTAAAAATATCTGGCTAATGCGGTGTTCGCATCAAACACGCTTTCCCAAGGCATTTGGATCAAAATAAAGGTAAAAAAACAAAAAAGCCCCAAATTATAAAAACAAAAAAGGCAACAAAGGGTTAATTGCTCAGAGGTAGCAATCAGAAACAAAAATTATAGTATTATTCTTACTGTCCCCAATCTTCCCCTTTGCAGTTTGACAGCTTTCCTCATGGTTTCCCTTCAAAAGCTTCCAATTCACTGACACTATGGCTGCTCTGTATCTCTCTTTTTAGAGTGAGGCAGCAGGCTTCTCCCCAAAAATAAAAAAACCCTCTGTAGTTCAAAGGTGCATTATGGTTTAAATTCTCCTGAGCACAGCTGTACAAAAAAAAATCAAACTGTCTTTACTTCATCTGTTGCAAAGAGCAATTAGGTTTACAATTCTTTGAAATAATGATAAAATTACCGGTAGTATGTGTGAAGGGCCAATTTATAAGCCCACTGCAGAGTACACAGTACAGTTTATTGTACAGAATCTAATGTACTATCCTTTGAACAGAAAAATCATGCTACACAAACTAATCTGTTTTTCTATTTTTTTCATTTATGTTGCTTAGTTTCCGAGCAAAGTTAACCATTTTTACGTTCGCTGCAGTGATGTCATTATGACTGAAGAAGCCATAGTTGCTGCTCATGCTTATCCCCACCTGTAGCTGTCTATTTAGCTGACATCAATGGCCCCCTTGTTTCTCCCGTGCTATTGAGTAGTGAAAGATAAAGCTATATTTTAGTTGTATAAATATAAGTTTAGACACATTGCTGCATTTTATTGTAGCATGACCTCATGCTACAGGTCATGTAGATTTCTAGCCTTAAAAGAGAACTAATGGGTAAGTGTTTTTACCCATAGTTCTCTTAAGGGTCACGGGAGGACATATACTAGCATCCTCCTGTCACCCAAAGCTCAGTACATCTTGAGCTACAGCACACGGTATACTGAGTCCGCCGCAGCCAGAACAGATCCCGACATTACTGTCGAGATCCACCCAGCTGCGTGAGTGACAGCTGGCTCTGCCTACCTAATGGCAGAGCCAGCTGTACCCACCCCCTCCCTCGTCCAACAGACAGTCATGGCCCTCTGCAGGGAGGTGATCAAGAAGTGAGCGAGCGACGGTATGTGTTCGCTCACTTCCTGATCTACTGAGCCGACGTGTGACTGGGTCACTGTCACACGTCGGCGCGAACTATGAGCATGAGTGATTTTCACTCACCTCATAGTTCTCCTTTAAGCATAAGTAATAAACCTAATTACACTGAAGGTTTATGTGGATAACCACCAGACCAATTGTGCTCTACCTTATTCAGCCTAATGGAGGTGAGTAAAGTGTAAAATAGCTCAATATGGTCACCCATATTTAAAGAGCTTCATATAGGATATCTAACTCTTACTGCCATAAACAACTGTTGGAAGCATTTTTTTTATCAGGCCTGTTTACCTGAGATAACTTATGTAACCTTTTCTCACTCTGGAAAGAGACGTTTTAAAAGAAGTTCCACAGGATAAATCTATGGAAGCCTCCATTGCCATCTTGCAAATCCAGTAATGTCATTCCTATTCTTGCTAGGAAGATGCTGAACCAGAGCAAGCATAAAGTTATGAAGTGTTGGGACACATAGCATGTTTGTTATGGGTTAGTATCTTGGTAAGAACTAAGAGGAATCAAGATGACAGCCCTGAAACTTGCACTTTGACTTGTCAGGATTGGCAGTTTACATTTGTGGCCTTAAACAGTTAAGTCTTCCAGCTGTATCCAGCCTTATTTCACACATACACACATACTTTATCTATCTATATTGTACTATGTTATGTCATATCAAAACAATCAACTACAGTATAGATTCTCAAGAACCCGTATTCATTTTATTTTCACAATTTTCTTTCAAATGCCTATATTGTATATTAATTGTAATTATTATTGTATCATTACAGCTTTATCAGTCTAGGAAATCAATAGAATTTTTTGTCAGAAATAAAATTATAACGATCTTAAATATTTTCCACTATGGTTGGACTGTCTACCATTGTAATAACCTACAAACTAGAATATGAAACTTTTTAAGTACAAAACTAGGATTCCTTGAGAAAAAATCCCAGCATCCTCTACCTCTGCGATGTTATCTAGGCAGCTAATCCATTATCAGCGTAAATAGTCGCTTTTCCATCAGTGCTATTCTGATAAGAAAGCTGGACTGGTATACTGTAGGGTGATAGCTAGCCATGGCCTCGGGTCTCCTGAATATTGGCAGTATATCAAGCATGCTTTTAACCTTCACATATCTGAGAGTTCTTTATACAGATATGAGATAGTAGGAATATTTAGGATGGGCTCTGTCGGTTATGTGTTTAGATGAAGCTCTGAGATCTTGAGGAATGCTGAATTACGTTTTACTTGCTTAGCGGGACATTACATGTACATAGGAATACAGCACTGAACTGGAAACATATAGATCATAATTTCTTTCCTCAAAAGGCTTTCTTCCTCCTGTGTTCATTTTAGAAAATAGAAAATTATAAATCTCATTATTGCTATGAATATTACTATGCTATCACATGTCCTTATTGTATGATGTATGTATGCTGAGTAGTACCTTGAAAGCAAGTAAATAACTAGTACACACTGAATACAGCTTCAAGCTTCTTCATGCTTTTTATTAGAACGTCACATTATATCATGAAAGCTAACATTTCGGGACCATGCAGGGACCCTTCATCAGAGCGACACAGTGACGAGTAGTACCTTGACAGATGTAAGGAATGAAAAACTCTGGGTAGTTCCAAAAAAAACTGGTGGGCCTAAGCCTTATATGGAATTTGTGGCATAAATATATATTTTTTGCACTCTGTGTTGCCAACTTCCTATGTATATTGGTTGTCCTAGATGTGTGTAAAGAAAGCTGCAGAAAGGTCTTCATACCAAAGATCTATCTGAAAAGAATTAAAATCTGTTGTCCTATATTATAGAGTCATTATGATGTGTATTTCCAGGACTCTTTTATGACACAGGTCAAAGGCACAGGTCAAACTGTTGCTGCAAACACTTGTGTTCTCTATTATGTGTGTTTACTGTTCACACAAGGGCCACTGTGTTTCAAGAATGTTGTTTGAACAACAATTATGCATGCTTCTTTTTGGTGAAGTTAACGCCCCATTAATACTTGGGAATGGGGTTGATTGTATGAGTCTCTAGATGAGTTGAGTCTCTCTGCGCCTCTGGACACAGACCGTTTGCGTCCAGGGAACAAAGAGACCCAAGTCATCCAGCATGTGCAGTTACATGCAACCATATGCATGCACTGACAGCTTGTCATTGCTTTGAACAGCACTTCCAGCCTGCAGGTGTTCGCTTGAGTCTCATGGAACAGTTTTTCACGCAATCTGTCTCATTTGCAAGTGCGAATGGGGCCTAAAACATTTGTTGAAGTTGAACTCCAGGCAGATACAAAGGCACAAATGTATGCAACTTTTAATATTATAAATTCAATATTACAACTTTAATTTGTATTTTTAATGCAATACCTGAACTTGACTTTGGATCATCCTCTTGAAATTTACTGTGCAGTCTGTACAGCAGAGCTCAGAGAGGTGGATGAAGAAGCAACACAAAGAGACCATAAAGTGTGCTGCAGTGAAATCTACATTCTGGTAAGAGGAGAGAGCAGGGTGACCGAGAGATGAGCTCATCTGTGTGCTTCTTCTTCTTTCATTGTCCAATTAAAGGGTGGGGGTCGGGGGGAGGCCTGTAAGTGAAAGTGAAACCGAGCAGAGAGATCAAGTCCCCTTTCCTACTAGACATAGCTATGCTGTGGGGCATAGCTGTGTAAATCTCAGGGCTAGATGGACAGAAATGCAAATACTTGTTCCGCAAAACAGTTGTGTATTTCATCTGTATAGTTGGCTGATAGCCTGGACTTCAACTTTAACACAACGGCCGGCCGGGAGCTTCTTGGATGTAACTGGGCGTGTATACAATGCCGGCTATTTTAATACAGGCAGCGATGCCCGTTACTATACAAGCGATCCGCCGGCTATAGAGCCGGCGGATCGCTTGTATGAGGTCCTTCAATCACTGATAACACTAAACTGATGAGCTGTAAAAGCGTTTAAAGCGTCGCCTATGGCCAATTTTGGGTATGCTAGTTTTTTGCGAGTGCGCGCAATTTTTAAGCTTGACATGTTTGGTGTCTATTTACCCGACGTGACCCTGTCTTTTATATTTTACCAAAAAAGTGGGTAATATTAGTTGTTTTATAACATAATGTAAAAAAAAACCTTTTTTTTTTTCAACATTTTCAGTAATTTCTCCTTATTATAGTAAAAAATAAAACCCCCAGTGGTGATTAAATACCACCAAAAGAAAGCTCTATCTGTCCCCAAAAAATGGTATAAAATTCATTTCAGTACAGCTTTGCATGACGAAATAAATGTCAGTCAAAGTGCTGCAGCTCTGAACACTGAAAAATGGCCTGGCCAGGAAGGGGGTATAAACACCTGGTCTTCAAGCGGTTAAAGAACAAGTTCTTCTAGTACATTAAAAAAAGTGAAATATATGTAAGCATTTCTAGAAGTGCTTTCAACACTATTGTAATATCACTAGTAATGTCTAGACTGGTCACATAGCTTCAGAACTCTAGATTTTTCACTAACCAACCATTACTTAGCTTTGTTTTTTTCACCTGTGCGTGGAACAGTGTGGTTTGGTAACTAGCATCCCTATCCTCTTCATACAAAGGTGTCCATAGATGATCTCTTGTCTGAAATGATTATATGTCTGTAGGCATTTTGCAGCTTTACTACCCTCTATCTGATTGTTCTCCTTGTAAAGCTGGCCATACACGTTACAACCATCGCACGACTTTCGTCTTGCGATGGTTGTAAGCTAATTAAAAGATCTGCCCATCTTGGATCGTACAAAGGCATAGGCATGCATGCTCAAGGAACCCAAATTTCGAGTTTTCTAAGAGTATAAGCGATGGTTGGGTACAACCATCATCTATTGTCTACGGCCAGCCTAACACTGGAATAGAATGAGTGGCAGCAGTTGTGTTCTAAGGAATGAAAAATTAAACAAGGAATCTGATTCTTCTCTTCATTGTGTTTGGTATAGGCCCCTATGTTTTCCAGACCCTCAGAATGTCCACAGGTAAAACCCTTTCTACATATTTAGCTAATCTCCAGTTTGGTTTATACACCTCAATTTAATGTGACTGAATTTCAACAGAGCAAATATGTTTTAATCTCAGCAGGCATCATTTAATCCAAGCTGAGAAATCCATTTAGCAAGATGACATGTTACAATGAGTGCCCTATTATCTGAAATATGTCAAGTCTGAGCACTGTGCAAACAGAGCTCAGCCAAGCAGGAGCAGCGGATCACCAGCAATGGCTAGAGAGGATGCAGCTGTAAAGATAGCACAAGTTTTTCTATCACCTGTATGGTTCCCTGTAATATTTTACTATTATCACTGTAATGCAGGAACATACTGGGAAGGGAATTTATCAAAACTGGATAAGACAAAATCTGGAGCAGCTGTGCATGGCAACCAATCAACCTCTCTCTTTCATTTTCAAACTTAACTGAACAAACTAAAGAGAGAAACTGATTGGTTGCCATGCATAGCTGCTCCAGATTTTGTTTGCTCCAGTTTTGATAAATTCCCCCCTGTATGTATAAAGTGGCGAATGATTCGTTAGGCGATCCAACAGTTATAATGCACATTTGCTGGACAGATTTACTATCCTGTCTGATAGCATTTAACACTGTTCACCGCACAGTTGTATTCCTGTTTCTTTCATGGAAAACCCAGATAGATTTATTATATTTATATTACAGCAAATAAAGATCTTAGCCTTAACTCCTTATTTACTCATTTAATTAACCTCAAGGATAAAGTTTGCACCAGCTGCAGGATTATATTATAACAGCAATCTGCACTGTGAATGTGCCCAGACTGGCCTTCGTTGTATAAATATGCCCCTTATTGCTTACAGGTATAAGTGTACTTTTGGCACAGTTATCCTTTTCCTGACCCCCAACTCCCAGCACCCCCATCCCCAAAGTATTTTACTCACCTGTCCTCACTCCTGCTGGATCTACCATTGGGATGCATAATAGACAACCTTCTCTCCAAAGGAGAGATTACACTAGACCAGGATATTTTGTGGCAGGAGAGTTTTGTGTATACATATATTTATATAGATATCTATCTATCTATCTATCTATCTATCTATCTATCTATCTATCTATCTATCTATATATTGTCCATGCAGAGCACAGAGGTCCCATCTGAAGCTTATGCATGCCTTACCAATGATCTTCCACTGTTCTTTCCTCCTCTCCAGTCAATACACAAATGACTGGTGTCGGCAACTCGGGAAGCGGTGCCGTTGCTCCCCTCCTTTATATAGCACTGCTCGGGGATTGTAGCCTGCTGTGGAGGTGGAAGGAGTGGTAAGGCAGAGCTGGTAAGGGGGGTATAAGGAGGTTTGTGGACTTCTTTGCAGAGAAACTGTCACTGTCCCCTGCATGGGCATGGTGGCAGTGTCTCTTTAAGGTTACCAGATGTCGTCAGTTGCCAGGACAGTTCCCGCTTTTAGGAGTGCAAAGTCAGCCACACAAGTATTTAGACATTTTTAGGACAAAAAGAGAAATTCCAGATTTTTTGTTAGACTGTTTATTCTATTCGTCCATGCTCACCATTACTGTTTATTTAGCTCCACTGAGGAAAGTAGTACAGTCTATCACTTTGCTCAATAAAATCAACAAACACTGTTAATCAGTAAAGTGTATTAGCTCAGCTGGCAACTGCAGTGCTGATGAAATAAAATATAGATCACACACACATTTGGTAGAACAAACTATATTTGGTTTTGCATCCCAAACTTATTACTTTTACTTCAACAGTTATTGCTTCTACTATCCACAGTATACACTGCACCATAGTTTACATTTTACAGTCTATCCTTGTGAACTTTTTGTCTGTTGTGTTATAAGTACTGGTTAAAGCTAAACTCCATCTCACGGACCACTCCCCACGTTGGGACCCTCCACGTTCCCTGCTGCTGTACATACTAGCATAATGAAACAGTGGACTTTGCAGATTGATAGCGCACCCACAACGTGTGACAAGTTTCAAACCTATCTGTGCTTGCACTTAAATGTTGACCATTATTACATGTATAGTTTTATACTCTGCTTCACGGACGCTATATCTGACTCGACGTTGATCATCTGTATAGCTGTACCTGCCTTACTTACATGCAACTTTCCTTTCTGTAAAACCTGAAAAATCTTAAATAACAAATTTATTTAAAAACAAGCTAAACTCCAGACAAAACATTCCCCCTCAGTTTGTTGTATTAAGGTTTAGGTTGAGCCCACTGGGAAGTGTCCTTAATTAATTTTACTGCAACGTGGAAAGTGTAATGTTCTGTGTTAATACAAACATTGTGCAGGTAATACATTATAGCAATAGGTGGATGTGTCTATGGTTTCTCCATATCAGGAGACAAGATTGGAACATTTTACATTTAGCACAATGGATGTTTTGAAAAGCCGGTTCAGGCTGTAATACAACAACTTATCCACTTCAAAAGGAGCTTAGAAAACCAATACATTTATTCAGCTGGATAAGGCAAAGCATAATCGTATTTGCAAAGCACCAAAGCCTTTATATAGCAATCAATGACATGTGGCTTAATAAGTCTGTGCACAGTAAACTCCAAATAGATTCGTAACTTTATGTTTTGTACCTTACATATTGTGACAGCTTTTCCCATGAGTGGTTCAATGAGTCTAAAAACAAAATCCCATCAAAACATTTTACCGTTCTGCTAAGTCAATAAATCACTTTAATAATAACACGATAATACAAAAATCACAACCCAAACCCATAAAACCACCCTCAACTTTTGTATTATCATGTTATTAAGTAATTTATTGTTGTAACAGTGACTTTTGTTTTTGGTGTTTAATTTATGGTGTCCTAGCCAGCATGCCATGAGGGGACAGGTCAAATGACTTTGAATTTTTTTAAATAAACCCACTTATGAATGCAAATCAGTGTGTCTTCAGGGATTCTTGTCTGCAGCAAAGTTTCCTGACTGCAGGGAACAAACAAATGCTTCTGCTGTTCCCTGATTCATTTATAAAGTTTAAAAATTAAGAATAAATTAAAGTCAATTTCACTATTTTCCTTTACAATATTACATACAAATCTGGTTTGTATAGGATGTGCATATGGAAGAAACACAAGCTATAGATTGCATATGGAAGAAAAGACAAAGCTATGTGCAGATATGCGTTTTCCAACACAGGATATAATCAGGAAATATAAATTCCAGCCAAATATATGTACTGTTCTTTTTCTTGATGAGTATGTCTAGAATATCTATTGTTAGCTTATTGTTAGCCGGCCTTTATTCTTGCTGTAGCGAATGCACTTGTTCTATTCTTGAGAGGTTATGGTAGATGTAACAGGACAATGTGAGTGATTGATGTAGCATCTGCTTTAGTGTATGTTCTCCAGAATGCTTTGAGATATGAAACCGTGCTGCCTGCTATGCAAAGCCTCTAATTAAACCATCTTACTCACAGGAATTGTGTAGAGAGAGCAAGAAAGAAACGATGTATGTAACCCACATAACCCAAATGTTCTATCAATATAATAAGGATTGGTATTTTACCATAAATATTTAAATGCTTTGTTTAGAAAAAGAATTTGTCTCCAGCTGTCTTCTTTTTTTGTACCCTGTTAAAATGTTGCACAATTACATTGCATGTGTTTTGACTGGGTGCCAGCTGCCTGTATGGGGGTTCCTGTCTCAGTAGGTTCAGATAAGTTGTGTATACTGTGTGGACTCCCTTTTGGATTTGCTGCTGAGGTATTTAAGCATATCTAAACTAGAGAGGCAACATTTCCGGAAATTTTAAAGCAATGAAGAAAAAACATTTTTTTTCCCCAGTAAAAGATAGAGATTTTTGGAAAATATTTTTTTTAATTGCAGCGTGGAGTATTTTTGTACAGATTGAAAGTAATTTTGTTACACTGGGAACATGAAATGCACTACATATAAAAGTATTATGCTTGAAATAAAAGTACTGATTATTCAGTAAATAAACTAATCTTGGTTTTTAAAACTTATTTTCTGCTACAAATTGAATAACAAGGTATGTTTATGTTAAGAACGTTTCAACTATACATAAGAACCAGTAACCACCCTCCTTTCCCTCAAAAGCAACAAAAAAGCAAGAAACATCAACATAAAAAAAACAATCAGACCTGCCCCTTAGCACCAATTGCAAATAAAAAGGTAAATAACCTTCATTATTTATGCCACTTCGATATTGATATATGGCATTAGGGGTGTAAGGACCACCTCAATATTTAAAGTGACATTAAAGGCAAAAAATGTTTTCACTCCCCCCAATGTTAATGTTAGCACTTATGATGTCTCTTTTTCCGATCTTCCTCTTCTTTCCTGATGTTTTCAGCCTTCTCTCCAGCGGTGCGGTGGCTCTCCGATCCAGCGCTGACTGCTCTGTCCCTCCGATCCAGCGGTGTCTGCATGCGGGTGCACGCGTCCATAGACTTACCTTGCGTCCCTCGTCGCGTCCCGGCCGAAAATGAGAACTGCGCATGCGCCCTCCCCAAGATCCTTTGCGGCCGCTCGAGAAATTTCTAATTTTCGCACGGGACCGCGCAAGGAACACAGGTGAGTCTAAACTGCTGTGTGAGCGTTTTTTTTGCTAGCAGTAGATATATGCAAAAAAACGGGAGGGTTTAAACATCCTTTAAGTTCCATAAAGAGGTGTAAAGTGACCCTAAAGTCACAAATCCCCCATGCTGTATTAAGGATTCCTTAAATTATGCCGCTTGATCCGATCATCTTCCTTCCACTTGTATTCAGTAATCCCTCCAGCGCTGGTGCCGGTCTCTGATCCAGCACTTACTCCTTGTGTCCCACGGTGTCTGTCTGACATGCATGCATTCACCTCCACTGTGTCTCTCCTCTTCTCCCCGCCGATGATCTCTACTGCGCCTCCGCTTTCATCCTTCTGCACTGCTGCTCAAGAAGATTCAGATCTACAGCTGTGAGCGAACGGCGGAGACAGAGATACGTTTTTACCTTTTGGGTAACTTTTAAAAAAAAATGTTTTTGCATATATCTACTGCTTGCTATGCAAGTATTTCTACTTTAACATTGGAGTGGTGCTTTAAAACAAATATATTGAGAAAAGGAAACAAAGACACAACATATACATGCAATTTCATCTGTCATTTTCTGAGCTACTGCTATCAATTTCCGTTCTTCTTCCTCTTCATATTTGTCCTTTTTCTCATGAACTTCTAAAAACATAAGGTTTGCACGGATTGAAACAAGATTTTCTACCCTTTCACATGTCAGTTTGTTTCTTGATTTGGTATGAATATTACCAAACATGCAAGAGGTGTTACAGGTTGTGTTGTGCAGAGACCTTGCCACCTTGTTGCAGGAGGGAATGTTTTGCAGAAATGTTATGCTGTGATGGGGAGAGCATTAATAGGAATTCATTTGATAAAGGTTATAAAGATAAACTAATTTGTCAGACAAATTTTACTTCTTACCTGTCAATTAAGACCTCAAAGGACAGAAACAATCATCTACTTCACACCAATAGTTACCCACTGTAGGAGGTAGAAGATGGAGCCCACAAGCAAACTAAACTGAATCCTTTTCCATGCAGTGCCCCCAGGAGGCCGGAATGAATATTTCTCTTATTTGAGAATTGCATTCTCCGTACAGCAAAAAGTGTATTCCAGGATTTGCTTGTTTTCCAGGAGAACTTGCAATGATACGAGACTTTACATAAAGTCTTTCATTAAGGTCTTCATGTTATACAATCTGAATACCATTCCATAGACATATTATTCATCATTGTAAAAGAACATATTCCACACTCCATATTTTTTCTTCTTCAATCTTTCTAGTAAAGAAAATGGCTTTAGAAAAAAAATTGAAAAAAATGTTTTTTCCCAATTTTTCTTGGGGGGGTTTTCTGAGCCTTCCCATCTCTAATCTAAACCCAGTAAAAAGTGTCTAGTCCTTTAAATGTGGTAGTTAAATTCGTTTTAATTTTTAAGGTGAAGTACATTTTCTGCAAGTACAGAAAAGTTTCTAGTGATCCTGATAGAAATCATGTGTCGTATACCTCAAATACTGTTATCAGCCTTTCCAGCTATCTTCTGTGAACCACAAAACTCCTCTTCCTCCTATCTAATAGAGGTAAAAAGAGGAGGAGGAGTTTGTAGTCCAAATCGGGAGCACAGCCTAGGGTGACAATACTGCTGCTCTATAGGTACAGTACAGTTAGAGAGCATTGTCACCCTAGCACAGATTTCATGTTACTGGCTGGATCCCCAGGTGAAAATAAAGGAAAACCTGAAAGCTAAGGCAGCTATCATATCGAAGGACTGGTAAGCTATAATATAGAACATTTTTGTTTAAATATGCCTAAAGCCTTTTACATTTTCTCTTGCTGTGAATGTGTTATTGTTGAGTTTTAATAAAGTTATTCAAATCATTGTACAATATAATTTTATTATTCTTTTTGCCAATTCAGCTTGCATGATTGGTACAGTTGTTGTATAGGGAAATTAGACATTTCCAAGGCCCAGCTAGCAGCTTATACTACATTCCATGCAATAATAATCCTGCTTGTGATCTGATGCTTTTGCAGAGCTATCTGATGGGGTACCAAAAACAGGGGGACATGCACTGGTTAGAGAGAGAGTCATTTTTTTTTCCATCACACAAGTATTTATATAAAAAAAATATGTATACTATTTTTAATGCCAGCATTCTTTCACTTTACACATATGCAAGACTTTTTTGATTGGAAATGGCACAGTGCAGCCCACTTATGATCAGGTAAGCAGGAGCACATACTATCTCATTTAGACATTGGCAAGATCATAAGCGAGAGGACATTTAGAGACAGGTGGAACAAATTAGTAATTAGATTTCTATATTTTGCATATAAATGTTTATTAGCAGAAATGTTGTAAAATTATCAATTTATGACCTTTGTAAGATACCACTTACATGCAAAAATCTCAACAAACATCATTTACTGATGCATATTATTTGGTAATTAACAGTGGTAATGCCTTTGCTAGTGCACGTTTACTAGAAATACAATAAAGGTGCCTGCCTAGGGCTTCATGGTCCTCATCAACCAGGCTGAATAGCACATACGTGTACCGTCATTAGTGGTAACGATATATCCAATTTTTCAAGTAAACACTGTTGATATTCTTACAGTTTATATATATGCATCATGCAGATGTTCTATATTACTGTATGCTGCATTTGCTCTCCTAATATTGCCTTCTAAACTCTTGTGTGTGTATTACCAAACAGGGCATATCAAGTTATTCAAGAACTATGATTTGAGAGAAAAAGCAGATGCCAATGAGCAGGGTGTAGCTGTTGCTTACAGAACACTGATTTTATCATATTATGTGTCAGATGCTTCCACATTCCTCATTATGGATTGTAGGATCTTTGACTTGCTTATCAGTCCCCCAGTCAACAAAGGAGCTTGGTCCAAAAGTGCAAGTGTGACTCCTGTTTTTCCAGCAATAGGACTCGTTTATTGAGATTTCATGTGAGTTAACACAAAAATTGTGTAACAGTCATAAAAGAAACACAAATAACAGAAAGGGGACAATTGCTAAGGCTGCCTTTATCACTTTTGGGGTTGATAACCTTTGTATTATTTATACAAAATAGGATGGATTATAACAGTCCTAAGACTTCATTTCTGCACATCTTTTTTTTCATACCATACAGGCAGTCATTTTTTTTTTTGTGCTTTTAGGATTTGCTTGGTCTTGCAGCAAGGGTTGACAGGCAAGCAAATTGCTACTGCTTGTAATGTTATTTACCTTGTATTTAAAATCACAATTATTTTAACATTCCATTGAACTGTTTTAATAATTGTTATAACACTCTCTGGAATTCATTGTGAAATGTAATTCCGGAAATTCACTGTGAGAGATTCGATGGTCTCTCTTTAATTGACACCAGTTTGTGAACAAATAAGAAATGTGAACTGTATGTGTTGTCCCTTGTCATAGCCATATGTGAATGCATAATCAGATAACATAGCCGCTGTATATAACCCTAATACAAGCCTAGACTGACCATCTAGGAATTTTCCAGAAGTGTGGGTTTCTCTGAGAGCATCTGTACAGAAAAAAACTTTTTTTTTTTGGTACAGTAGGTGCTTGTGTCCATTTGGGGGAGATTTTCCTTCACTATCTGTCCCATAAATGCAGCAGGTAGTGAGAGGAGTTCTTGAAGGAGAAGTATTGGGAGAGTAAAATGTACTCTTTCGAATACTTAGAGCCGGCTCAGGTAGATCGAGAGCTGAGCCATCATGAACCGCTGATCGCTCAGCTCACAGTCTACTCTCTGCAGAGAGTGGTGACTGTCAGTCACCGCTCCCCACAGGAATTCCCCCTTCCCTTCTCTGTTCCGTCAGCGCTCATTGGAGGGACAAACAGGGGAGGGGGTAGGCAAAGCTGGCTCTGGCTTCATAGAGGCAGAGCCAGATGTCAGCAATTAGTGGGCAGTAGCCAGCTAGATGCTAACTTTGGGTCACAGAAGGACATTAGTAAATTTACTCCTTTGACCCAAAAGAGGACTAAAGCAAAAAAAATGGTTTGGCTTCAGTTCTCCTTTAAAAGTGAAGGGAATTCTCCTTTAATAAATACAAAGTAAAAAACAATTTTCTTTACATTTTATCTGCTTCTTTCCCCATTAGTAATCAGTTGCTGATGACACAATTACAAACAATATTGCTGTGCACAGCTTGGCAGAGCATAAGCATGTACAATGCAGACATGTAACATGCCAGTCTAATCTGGTGCTGATTTTAGGCATGAGATTGGCACCATATTTAAAATGATTTTGTGTGGGGTAAACAATGGTGAACAAGAACATTCTCTGCTCTAAGTGAAACATCCAGGATAATTGGAGATCCTTTCCATTGGGGAATTAATTTATTATAGCCCATTTTTATGAAGGAGTCACTGTTGATTGGTGTGTGCAACGCCTTAAGGCATGCTGTTCCATGGCTTTGCAGATACGGCCATATATGCCATTATTGCAGAACACACAGGAAGATGAATTATTCATGTCTTGATTATGCATCCACCCACATCTGTACACATACAGCTCCCCTCTTCATGTCTGTGAACATTCTGAAAATCCACATCAGCCCCCTAATGATATCCTACAAATTTTCCTTTTAAAGAAGGCCAAGCAGCTTACTAGTGCAGCGATTGCTTTTTTGTTTGTAAATTTAAATAAATATAAATCCACACTTTTGCAGGAATATAAAATACACTTTTTCTATAATTTGAAAAAAAAATAATTCAATCATTGGGTATTTTCATATGTTATTACTAAAATGTATTTTCTGTATAAAACACATAAGCAAAATCATATACCCGTATTTTTCGTTCCATAAGACGCACTTTTCCCCCCCAAAAGGCGGGGGGAAATGTGTGTGCGTCTTATGGAGCGAATCCCTCGTTTTTTGTACATTTAGCCCTGCTAAAGCAGAGCTAAACATACAGTGTAAGCCGCTGCTCGTTTAATACAAGTGATCTATTCAGACCCGCACCTCTGGGGGACTCGTGACCAAGAAATTGGAGCACACCATAGAGCCCCTAGAGCAGACACAGACCATCCGTTCTTCGTCTGCTCTGTGTGATCACAGCGCCACCTGTTTCAGCAGTCACTTACTGCAGCTTCTGTCACAGAAACTGTGACAAACTGCCTGCGTCCTATGTACCGGTGCGCCTTATGGAGCGCAAAATACGGTATATTTTAGTTGATAATTGTACCTGTTCAGTTTTTAATTTCTACATAGCAGAATCATAATGACATAGTATAAGATATTGGGCATTCAGTTTTGAACAAGTTATGTAAACAATAATATTTATTCTTCCAGTGCATTGGTTTTGTGTGCAAACTTATCAGTTCTCTCTAAATGCTAACAATAACTGTAATCCTAGACTCAACCCTTAAACCCCAAACATTAAGTTCAATGCTAACAATAACTAATCCTAGACTCAACCCTTGAGCCCCAACCATTAAGTTCAAAAACACATTACAACCTCAACGTACAAACTTCGTACCACATGTATCATAAAATGTACCATATACCAAGATATGTAATTGGAGGACATACTTAACCTATTCAATCAATCCAATCAATCCTCATATTACATAGTTTTAGTAACTCTAAAGTAAATGGAACAGATATAACATAATCAGATAGTATAGTTTATAGCCAGCCTATAGGATATCGTACAGTCACATTGTAATATGCGTGGTGAGTTTTAAACTCATCCTCTTACACTAAATTAACCCCTAAAGGGCCATAAATAGCCAAAATATACCTTTTTGTACCAAGCTCTACCAATGCCACAAGCCCTAATTTTTATTATTTTTTAATAAAATGCTTTGAGTTATGGTAACCAATACTGGGATGTACGTTCCTTTTAAAATGTAATTTTTTTAACATTTCTTATCCATCCTAATTGGAGTACACTAGAATCTTAAAATTGGGTTGCTAGTGAACTTTGAACAATATTGATGCCCTATTTCATGCTTTATTGAATAATCCTGTGCGTGAATAATACATTAATAATTCTAACACTACCGATCTAGATAAAGCCTGAGGGAAATAGAAATGAGTCGTGCCACCTTATGATTATAATGGGGGAAAATCTCTGACCCCCTTAATGGTATTTGGATTAATGTATTAAATCTAATCCGCCATCAATTCTACTAATTGTAATTTTCTGATATAAATGTCATTCAGTCATGAGACCATTGCATACAACCCTCTTTTTCTTTGATGGTTGCAGAAGTTATTTTAGCTTCAAGTTTTCATATGAGCAATCCTCAGGATTTAACAGTTTTTATCTTTATTGTGTGAATTTGGTTTAGAGTCCAATTTTCTATTTAGAATAAATAAAAGGTTTGTGATGGGGTTCCTCCCTTTGAACAGAGTTTATTCTTGGTAATTTCACATGAACATCCTTGTAGTTCAAGTTTATTGATCCCTGAAATGCTAGTTTAATGAAATCCACTAAAAGCAATCCGGTTAGTGTGTATTATTTATTAGGCTGTGTTAGGTACATGGAATTTCCTTGCACACAATAGACACACTGATTTCACCTATGGGCTATATGAGGAGTCTCTATTTACAGGGTTGGAACATTTCTAGCAGGAAACACAGAACAGGATATCAGGGATATTAAAGAAAACTGAGCTGGCTCCCTTCCTTGAAGATGTCTGATCATAGATAACATTTATAACAGTATTGCAGAAGCAGCAATGTGGATATGTGTATTCCAATGCTTACATATAGCAGTCTTCAAAATCTAGGTCATTGTATCAGCATTTGTTACTCCTCAGCTATAGTTACAAGGAAATTATATTTCACGGTAATTTAGCAAAAATATTTTTACCTGATAGTTTTGATCTATTCACATTTTACTTGCTTATTGTTCTATGTTGACTATAGTATTGTTTAATATAAAAAATGAATGTATTGATCCCCAGTATATCAAAAAATGCAATAGCATCCTTGCTTAAACCTGCTGAATAGTAAAAATCTGTATCTATCTTGATATGGGCCCTAAAATCTCTCCATAACAACACTCACACTGGGACAGAGAGGGACATAATTTTCAGCCAATCAGCATGCTGTTTGCTTTATAAAGTCCTGTCAATCAACAGTATGAACATGCTTACAGGAGGGGAGGGCAGAGAGATGACCTTATAAGTGTGCTGTTGTTTCTTTATTGTCCAGTTAAAGGCTGGGATGTGTTCTGAACCAGACTGCATTATTTATTCAACCTGAAGAAACCAGAGTATCAGACTGCATTACGCAACTGTACTGTAGTCTGTAAAAAGGTCTAGGACCTGTATGGATGGCCTGGCTGGGTTACATGAATCACAAGACTGGCCACGTGGCAAGTACATCAGTTCACATTTACTGTACATGTATTTTTCTGGCTGCCTGAGATTCAGCTTTAAAGCATACCTTAACTCTATAATAAACTTATTTGCCTGAACTATATTTAAATTGCAATTAAAAACTTTGAATTGTTTGGTTACCAGCAGCTCTGGGTTCCCTTCAGCTGCTGGTCCAGGCACACAGGTACAGTGAAGGTTTATATGGGATGGTCAGGGAAGTGGCAGGATTTTTGTTCAGGCAGAGCTACCAATTGGCTGGCCCTTTGACGGCACCCACATAACCTAGTGGTTGTGCCAATTGGTGGGGGTTTGAGCTGGTAATAGACAAGCATAACAGAGGCATTATTGCAGGTTAGGTTTTTGGGCAGCAAATGGGATATATAACATCATATTTAGCCAGGATACACATTATTTACACACTCCAAGCCTCGGCTTATCACAGAAGGAAAACCACAGTAAACAGCTTGAAAAAAGAATCAAATTTATAGACCTTCAATACTTGCCCAATCTGACCATAGCTGCCCAATAAATATAACAAAAAGCAGCAAATGCATCTGAGGGGCAATCCTCCTTCATCAACTACTTCTCTGAAATGTTTGCAACTTGTAGACTTCTTGGTGCTTGAATGAAATCACAGGACCATGTTCCTTTTAATATGTCTTGCTCTTAAATTCTTTGTGAAACCCCCTGCCCCCCTCATTGCAACTGGTGCATTGGCTACAGTGCTTGCAGATCGAGAAGTAGGTAACTGAATCAGTAAATGTTCTATATAGCCGGGATATGTACAGAGTTTTATCTAATCAGTCTTCTTGGTATATTTGAGGCATATACAGGGTCAGTGCATGCTTTAGATAGGCAGACATTCAGTTTGCCCAGTATACACAGTGCTGCATCTACAGGTACAGGTAAGTTACGGAGTGGTGAATTATGCTCACCTTAGCCTTGAGCCTTATGATGATGTTATGGCCTTCCTGTGACAGTATGTGTAGCTTTCCGCAAATCAGTAAAATTAAGTTTTGGGGCAAATTTATGTTAAAAGACTACCCACAGACAACTCTATCGTGTAAGAAATCTCCTAAGTGAACAAGCTCTCTTTGGATTGTGCCTCTGCATTGTGAAGGCATATTAAAATAGGTAACACTAGTAGCTTGAGTCAATGGGGTTGATTTACTAACCTCACAAACACGCC
>NW_017306636.1:1339254-1340021 GCF_000935625.1 Nanorana parkeri | reverse complement strand
TATCTACTATATCTGACACTTTGCGGTCTTATTCACACAGCACGGCTTTTACCATTAATTTCATAAACATCTGTTTATTGACCTAAATGCAGCATAAATACACTCTGTGTATTTATGCTGGCAGAACAAGCTCTGCCTGATGAAGGGTATCCTTTGAGACCCCGAAAAGTTGCACGGAGTGTATTTATTCTGCATTTACGTCAATAAACAGACTTTTAAGATTTGCAATTGGAGTGCCGGTGTCTCACTTGTTACTTTGAGCGTGACGGTTGCCAGCCATCGACAGCCACAACACCCTATTCTACTACTTGAGTGCTAAGGATTCACTGACTGTATCCTGACTCAGAGTGGTGATGCAGAGTGCAGGGGTGGAACGCAAAGTGCAGGGGTGTGGCGCAGAGTGCAGAGGTGGGACCCACAGTACAGAGGGGGACGCAGAGTACAGGGGTATGACGCACAGTACAGAGGGGGATGCAGAATGCAGAGGGGGACGCAGAGAACAGGGGTATGATGCACAGTACAGAGGGGGATGCACAGTACAGGGGTATGATGCACAGTACAGAGGGGGACGCAGAGTGCAGAAGGGGATGCAGAGAACAGGTGTATGATGCACAGTACAGGGGTGACACACAGTACAGGGGTATAACGCACAGTACACAGGGGGATGCACAGTACGGGGGTATGACATACAGTACATACAGGACGCAGAGTACAGGTATGGGACACAGAGGACAGAGGGGGAGGCAGAGGACAGGGGGGGGACGCAG
>NW_017306636.1:1335103-1339069 GCF_000935625.1 Nanorana parkeri | reverse complement strand
GCAGGAGGGGGACGCAGAGTACAGAGGGGGACGCAGAGTACAGAGGGGGACGCAGAGTACAGGGGTGGGACGCAGAGTACAGAGGGGGATGCAAAGTACAAAGAATTACAGTGGATATAGATCGTCTGATGTTCTGGTGCTATGTCCTCTTCCTCTCCTGGTGGTGGATGGTGAAGCAGCGATGTCTCCTGTTCCTGTGAAGCCTCCAGTCCAGAATGGTGGCCCAGTCGTCTTCCTGTTCCCAGTACTCTGTCCCTTGCTCTCTTCCGGCCAATGGTGGTGGTGCAGGCTTCCTCCAAGCCAATAGCAGCTGGAGTGGGCGGAGAAAGCTGCACATTGCTGCCGAAGAGCCCGACTACTGAAGCAGGCTTTCAGAGGGCAGCTGGACTGGCTTTTCTCCTCCCCGGCCGCTGCAGCTACAAAGCGGCCGGGAGAAGAGAAATGACAGGTCGGATTGCCGCTGCGGCGGCCGTTTAAAGGGGCACCCGCCAGTCCGCTCCTGCATTTTACAGGCCACCCCCCGCCAAAGCGACCATGATAGGGTCAGACACAGGCGAGTTGATGTTCTGGTGCTATGTCCTCTTCCTCTCCTGGTGGTGGATGGTGAAGCAGCGATGTCTCCTGTTCCTGTGAAGCCTCCAGTCCAGAATGGTGGCCCAGTCGTCTTCCTGTTCCCAGTACTCTGTCCCTTGCTCTCTTCCGGCCAATGGTGGTGGTGCAGGCTTCCTCCAAGCCAATAGCAGCTGGAGTGGGCGGAGAAAGCTGCACATTGCTGCCGAAGAGCCCGACTACTGAAGCAGGCTTTCAGAGGGCAGCTGGACTGGCTTTTCTCCTCCCCGGCCGCTGCAGCTACAAAGCGGCCGGGAGAAGAGAAATGACAGGTCGGATTGCCGCTGCGGCGGCCGTTTAAAGGGGCACCCGCCAGTCCGCTCCTGCATTTTACAGGCCACCCCCCGCCAAAGCGACCATGATAGGTTCAGACACAGGCGAGTTAGGCGGCTGTGAGGCCCCGTGAGGGCGAGGCCTTAGGCGACCGACTAACTCGTCTAATTAGGGAGCCGCCTCTGCATGGCAGGTTACTTCTGGAAAAGTCATGATATAATTTTCTGTTTGCTGTCAGAAGGACATGAATGCTGTGGTTGTTTGACTAAGTAAAACGCTAAACTATTAAGGATTTATATACTTTATACTCCAAGGCAAGGCTGAATTCTTTCCAGGGGACACAAACAACTAAACAACAGTGTAAGGATTCATGTTGATGGGTGCTTTTGTCAAAAACTGTGTTTGCAATTCAAATGCAAACACACAAGTTTGAATGACAAGCAGCATTTGACAAGAAAAGACAGTGTGTAACATGCATTTCAAGGGCACCTCACTAGGACATGCTGCGTCCAAAAATGTGCAGCTCAGCTCAATGCAAAGCAGGTTAAATGCAGCCTTTGAACTGCCATGTGTACTGCTCAATTAAAGTCTATGGGATTTTCCTCATCTACCTTTGACATGCATTCCAAAAAGAACACCCATCTCCATGAGCCCTAATACCCATACTGTCACTTGGTATCAGGAAGAAAATATAAAAACGACACCAAACAAAAGAAATACTTTACACTGACTACCAGGCACTATGACCTTTAATTCCTTCTGGACCAATAGCTAATAAGCCAAACTTTTTTGTGTGATATGTTTTACACTGAACTGCCTGTCAGGCTTATCAGTTTTGTGTTACCTTCACAAGAATCAATGTATTCTTCCTGTATTTAAAGAGGACCTTCCACGAGAGTGGTCTGCTCTATTGAACGTCCCCCAAAAAATAGAGATTTTAAGAAAAAAAAGGCATACCCCAACTCCAGCTTCCAACACATCTGAGAGACACAGGGGATGTCAACGTACCTCACCACCGCCTTCTGTAATTGCTGGGAGCTTGCCACCACATCTAAGGATTGCTAAGCTGCTATATGTTACATTGTTGGTTTTGGGTTTAGATACACTTTGAACTTAAAGTGACACTAAACTCAAGAGTAAAACCTAAAAATGCATCGAAGTACCTTAACTAATAACAAAAATGCAGCCGATATGTGCACCACTCAGCTGCCGATCCTCAAATCATCTCTGAATTCATGGTGACACTGGCTTTCCTTCTTTAGGGTGGTTGCTTTTGTCTCCTATTGATCCTGTGTGTGTTGTAAAGTAGCCACCACTGCAAACTCACTCCTGTGATATACTACAAGCTCCATACAAATTAGTAAAGTAAATATGAGCTTATAGTCCATCACGGGAGCAGTGGCTACTTTACAACACACATAGGGACCAAGGAGAACAAAAGTAGCCACCCTCCAGAAGGAAGGACAGTGTCAGTATGAATTCAGAGATGATTTGAGGATCTACAGATGTAGAGTGATGCACAAATAAGCTACATTTTTGTTAATAGTTAAGGTACGTGAATGCATTTTTAAGATTTAGTGTCACTTTAACAAGCTAAATTACCATAACCAGTGGCTGAGAAACAGTACATTTAAGACATGCTTTTTAGATATATCGGTATTACAAGAAATATGGATTCTCAAACAGTAACTAGTAACAGCAACTAACAAATTCAACAATTGTCAAGTATAAATAAATATTTGCTTTCACATAACATAAGGTCTTTCTTACAGCTACTTCCGTACCTGCAGTCAAATCTCACTGGATTTAAAAACCTTGAAATCCTCAACTTTAAGAAAGGGAGTGTGATTGTGAACAGCAAACTGAAATTTGCTAAACCTTTGCCCTATAATGTTACCAAGGCTGTCCATTGTATTCTGGAAGAGTTTTGCAATAATGCGGCACAACTACTCAATTTGCAGATAGACAGCTATTCTCTGGACATCGAACCAGGTAAGAAATCAATATGGCAAAATGGCATGTTTGAAATATTTCCAATTAGGAAAACAACAGTTTGCATTCTGTTACAAAGCACATGCTAGTACAATGTGACATATCTCAAGTGTGGTATAAGGAATGATCAGGAACATTCTGCTCTTTAGTGCCACTCAATTTAACAACACTGAAATGATTGAACACAGCATGCAGGTCCATTCCAAGGTGGGTTCATGTTGTTCTGTTTCTACATCCCAGTACACCTTCCTCTAAGTCATTAACACTAGAAAGGTAAAACATTCATCTGATAACAGCTCTAGACCCCAAACTCTTTAAATAACGAATTTTAAAGTCTTTAACACTCGCATTTTTATTACAAACCCTCATTATTAAAGGAAAAGTGCTCTTGTTGAACGTACATTTTATATTATAAGTGCATTAAGCATTGCTTCTTGAAATTTGAAAGTGATAACTGAGTAGAAAAATATTAAACATTGTTCTGATAATATACTGTATATAGTTGCTCTATTTTCCATTTCTGGCAGCATGCATTGAACACCTCTGTAAAAAAAAAAAAGGTTGCTATTAAAATACACTAACCTATCTTAGAACACTGAATATTTACTGCACTACAGTAACCACAGCAGTAGTGATAAAGGCAGCATCAGCACAGAGATGGAACTAAGAATGGAGATTAGGCTACTGGACTGGTAGTGGGGGTATTATGATGCTGGTGGTTGACATTAGGCTGCTGAACTGATGTGGGGGATTATAACGCTGGTAGTGAAGATTAGGCTACAGGACTGGGGGTGGGGAGTTATGATTAGCCTGCTTGGCTAGTGGTGGTGGTGGGGGTTGTAATGCTGTTGGGGAATATTAGGCTGATGGACTGGGGGTGTAGAGTTATGATGCAGGTAGACAAGAATTAGTCTGCTGGACTGGGGGTAGGGATTTATGATGCTGGGAGAGGAGATTAGTCTGCTGGGCTATTGGTGGTGGGTTATAATGCTAGTGGTGGATATTAGGCTGTTGGACTGCAGTTAGGGAGTTATGATGGTGGTAAAGGATAATAGGCTGCAGGACTGGTGGCGGTGGTGGTGGGGGTGGAGG
>NW_017306636.1:1333096-1333608 GCF_000935625.1 Nanorana parkeri | reverse complement strand
GGACCATTGGCTATGGGTTATAATGCTAGCAGATCTTTTAGGCCAGTGGACGGGGGTAGGGAGTTATGATGCCAGTAGAGGAGATTAGGCCCCTGAACTGGTGGTGGGGGTTTATAATGAAGATTATAATGTTGGTAGCAGAGATTAGGCTGCTGGATTGGGGGGGGGGGTTTATGGTGCTGGAAGAGGAAATTACTGTAGGCTGCTGGACCATTGGCTATGGGTTATAATGCTAGCAGATCTTTTAGGCCAGTGGACGGGGGTAGGGAGTTATGATGCCAGTAGAGGAGATTAGGCCCCTGAACTGGTGGTGGGGGTTTATAATGAAGATTATAATGTTGGTAGCAGAGATTAGGCTGCTGGATTGGGGGTGGGGATTTATGGTGCTGGAAGAGGAAATTACTGTAGGCTGCTGGACTGGTTTTGGGGGGTATAATGCTGGTGGTGGAGATTAGGCTGCTGGACTAGGGGTGGGGAGTAGTGGTGCTGTTAATGCTGTTAATGCAGATGGC
>NW_017306636.1:1331121-1333077 GCF_000935625.1 Nanorana parkeri | reverse complement strand
TGGTGGAGATTCGGCTGCTGGACCATTGGTGGTGGGTTATAATGCTAGCAGATCGTTTAGGCCAGTGGACTGGGGGTAGGGAGTTATGATGCCAGTAGAGGAGAATAGGCTCCTGAACTGGTGGTGGGGGTTTATAATGCTGGTGGCAGAGATTAAGCTACTGGATTGGGGGTGGGGATTTATGGTGCTGGTAGAGGAGATTAGGCTGCTGGACTGGTGGTGGGGGATTATAATGCTAGTGGTGGAGATTAGGCTGCTGGCCTGGGGGTAGAAAATATGATTCTGGATAATGCCGCTCTTACACCACCAGCAGCATGTACGGGCGGATGTGCGGCAGGGCTGGAGAGGCTGTCACACTGGGACTTGTAGTCCTATGTAGGACTACAAGTCCCAACAATGCATTATAGTGGGGGGGGGTGCTGGTGGTATTCTGCATAGCTGAGTTATTATAATACATTGCTGGGACTGGTAGTCCCGCATAGCTGGTGGTATTCTGCATTGCTGTATGATGATTATACAGCAATGCAGAATAGCGCCAACTATGTAGGACTACAAGTCCCGGCAATGCATTATATTTTTAAGTAGGGATACACCACTTCCAATACTTGGCATTTTCACAAGTACTCATACTCGTGAAAATGCCCCGACACTAAACACAGATGGTGTTCTGTCGAGAATGCCGACGTAGCCGAATTTGCCGACCTCAGCATCTGACAGGTTGCGCACAGACCAGTATTATCGAGGAAACAGGGATTTATTTGCAAGGTATTTAATTTAAATTGTTAATTGTGACTGTTAATAATATGCCGTCCATCATTTACTGCCATGGACGGCATATTATTAACGGTCACAATTAACCATTACAAACGAATACTTTGTAAATAAATGCTGGTTTCCTCGTTAATCCCGTCTGTACGTAAGCTCGACAGAACACCGGCACTAAAATTTTAAGCAAGCGTCTGACTGAGGTCCCGCTCTTGCTGGGGACCTCAGCAGCCTTCCTGTTAACCATGCGGTGCCATGGCGGTGGGGGGGTCTTCATGGTTTCTTGCACCGGGGCCCTGAAGGTTCTAGTTACGCCTCTGGATTCTGGTTAAGGAAATTACGCTCCAAACTGGTGGCGCAGGTTATAATGCTAATGGTGGAGATTAAGCTGCTGAAATGGTTTGAGAGGTTATGATGTTGGTGGAGGCAGTTAGGGGTTATACTGCTGAACTAGTGATAAGATGATCATGCTGCTGAAGTGGCAGTAGAAGTTGCTGCTGGTGGAGATTTTGCTGCTGGACTGCTAGTGACGATATTATGCTGCTGGATTAGTGGTAGCGAGAGAGTCAGCATCACAGAAAGCAGGGATCTCAAGTCTCCCTGATGTTCAGGGAGTCTCCCTCTTTTGGACAGCAGCTCCCTGATGTCCGCGAGAGAGGCATTTTCTCCCTGAAAGGTTTACTCTAAGTAAACTTTTCCGGTAAGATATCAGTGGATAAGGTTTCAGAGTGAGGCTTGCCTCCTGGAGGAAGGTCATGTGATCTCTAGAGTAGCCTCAGAACGAGGAAGAAGCTACTTGCTGCACAGAGAGGGCGGACATAGACTACTACTGAGAGCAGGTACAGGCACTGAGATCTACTGCTGTAGGGTTGAGAGAGTGCTGTTAACCCTTTGTGGATAATATAGAATTAATGATATGTCCTGGTTGTCTAGTTATAGAGAACATTTATTTCATTTGCTGCCCATAGCAACTAGTCAACTGTGTATCAGGGACTTTACTCCTCAGCGTTTTTTTAAAAAGGTCTTGGGCTGTCTAATAAATAATGACCTTTACACTGACAGATACTTGAACATTAATTCCCAAATCCGATGTATATATAAATAAATATGTAATATTATTGGTATATGGATTGTATTTTACTCTGTGTGTGTGTATGTATGTATGTATGTGTGTATATGTGTATATATATA
>NW_017306636.1:1315314-1331063 GCF_000935625.1 Nanorana parkeri | reverse complement strand
TATACATACATATTATATTATCATTATTATTTCTTTTATATTCTGACGACGGCCGCTGTAAAAAAAAAAACCAAAAAACAGAAAGGGCACCTCCCTGAAATGAGACGGGAACCTCCCTGAAATAAGGTTTTGCAGTTTGGGATGTCTGCAGAAAGTCCTTGGGGTATAGTTGAATGACTGTACTTGTATCCCAGGTTATTCCTGTTTTTCAGTTCCTGTTTGGATCTGATTAGTTGCTGTGTATAGTTCTTATGTAAAATTGCCCGACTTCTTCACCTATTCTGCCTTGACTTACTGACTTTAACAGGCAGGCATGTCATGAAATGAACTGTCATGAGAACACAATACATTGAGGCTGATATGTGTTTTGCTATCTAACCATGCTTATTACACCTTATACACATGTAGGCCCCAACAACAAATTTCCACAAAAGCACTGTCAGTACGCACATTTAAAACCCTGGTAGAGAACATTTTCCTCAGAGACTAGTTATTTGGCAATCGATTACTATGCACAAACTGCTCCTCTAGTCAAACTCCCACAGAGCACTATGGTTGTATAGCTATAGATAATACTTTATTTTCTGACCATGTAATCCATCAAAACTACAATTATTGTATTTCTCTTGAGCTCTGCTTTTTATCTTTCTTGTTTAATTTTATTTCAAGCTGTTCTATAAATTGAATAGTAAGGAGCCTGTGCATACATGGAACTTTAAAGCACTAATACGCATATTGGATTCTTTTGATACCGTGAGATAACAAATACTAAAGAAGAGAATTATGTAGAAACAAAGTAACGGTATAGTTATGATTCAATAGGCTGCATCTGCATTGTAGGACAAAATAATAAAATCACCGGACAGCTATTTTCAGGAATCGTAAATAGACTGATAAACGTGGGCAGTTTTTACTACATTAAAATGAAAATATTTTGTTCAATGTGTACATAGCATAATACAGCGTGTGTTCTTGATGATAGTTCTAAGAAACCAGGTTGATTACCAGAACATTATTTATCATGGTAATGGCTGCTGTCTCTGAAGCTTGTATTTTTCTGCCAAATTGGGCCCTTATTAGCATTTTTTTATCATGTTTGCTCATAATAGTGCTATAATTCTAAATACTCATTTAAATTATATTCATTTGCAGTCATAATAAATCATTACACATAATGCCTTGAATTTTCAAGGCTTTGTAATAAGTTGTTTTTTTTTTTTTTATAACGTTGCTATTGCAGTAGAATGGTTTTAAAAATCTAGACATGTTGCTTTATTGTTATATGTACACATGGGATTCATGTATAAAACTTCCGCCCAGCTTAAAGCTGGGTGAATGGTGTTCGCATGGCATTACTGCCACTAGATGGTACAAGGAGCATAGGAAATCACTATGCTCCTCAGCATCATCTAATGGTGGTAATGCTGCGCAAACACCATTCGCTCAGCTTTACGCTGGGCCCTGTTCTGTAGGTTACTCTGTCTGCTGCTTATGCCTTTCTACTGCTACAGCTTAAAGCTTAACTCCAGGAAAACAACTAAATCCACAGATAAAATACATATATGGGAGCAGTTTCATCTGGCAAAAAATATTGCTTTTCTGTCCATCCAGTTCTAAGATTTACACAGCTCTCATACACAGTTCAGCCTTGTCTGACAAGGCAAGGGACCTGATATTTCTTTGCTGTGCTTCAATAACACTTACAGGTCCCCCCTCCCCCCACCCTGTGACTGGACAGGGAATGTAGGAGAAAAGCAGAAGCAGCAGACTAATAAGCTCATTTGTCTGTGACTCTACTCTCTCCTCCTATCCACCACCTTTTCCTTACTCAGTCTGAGTTCTGCTGAACAGGGACTGCAAGATACTGCTACTGAGTTAAATTCAGGTGTTTGCAGCGAGTTGAGGGGAGCAGACAGAGAGCAGCTGACAGCATGGTTCTCTGTCGAGTGTAACACATACGTTCATCCTGCCACAAAGTGTCTGGTACAACAACAGGCTCATTGTTACCAAGCTCCCTACCAGGCCATGCAGCCAGGCACAGTGGCTGAGACTACTCATTGGCATTGAGCTTGATGAGAGTACAGGTTCTGCACTGAGCAGAGCCTTTGACAAGCAAAGGGGTTGGGAGATCTGCTCTTTGACACTGAGTCTGCATTTTTATCAGGCTCAGCATCAGTGAGGTTACCAACCGTGGCGTCCATTGTTGCCGCATGTGGGGGGGTGAATGGAACACTTGCTTCAGGCAGCATTTAACCTAGGCACGCTCCTGAAACTGTAGTAGCTGGCACAATTACAGATTGCACATACCGCTGCCCATAAGTCTGCCCACTAGCCCACCCAGGCAACCCTCATGAGCCAGCCATCTAAGACAATAGGCTGAGGGTTCTTGGGAGTAGAGTGTCGGGCCAAGCCGAAGAAGGATGATAGATACATAGGGAATCCTGCGCCCCCTCCACCGGCCACCTCTGCTGTGAGAACTTTGCAGACCCCGTGATGATGATTTAAATGAATATAAGGAACAAGGTAACAACAGCATTCTCTTTGGATATCTAACAGGGGATAAAGAGTTTGAAAAGAAACCTATAGTACTTTCAAACGTTTGTTACCATGATGAGCTTCATGTCAATATTCTTCTTAAAAGTTTTGTTCCTATGTATAGTATCTAATAATTTACATATGTGGGTTAGCCATATGACACAATATATGAGAACTGACCTTCTTGCTTCATAGTTCTGCAGAGTGATTGCTCCTAACTGCTACTTTCTTTCAGTTTTATCAAGTTTATTCTCATACTGATAGAAAAGCATACATTCTTTATGATTAATCCCATATTTGATCTCATCACAGCATATGTTCAGCAGAAATGGTGACTTACAGGTTCCTCCCCACCCAAGATCTCTTGCTAAAGGGAAAAGCTGTATATATAGGAAGCACGTAAAAAGTTGAAAGTTGCATGAAAAATTGCTTTCAGGGAGACATTTGATCAAATAATGCAAAATATATACTGACTAGTATAGTTGTAGTTTAAACATGTTTACAATGCACAGGCACAAAGCTGTCCATTTGTATCTCTAAATATCCTTTAAGCATTGTTATAAATAATTTGTCAACAGTGGTTTCTGAAAGCACTCAATGTTTTACAAAATGTAATAAAATGCGTCTAAAGTGGGTTTACAGGAAAATTACAGTTTTATTAGATTGGATATAATATCAATGGGGCATGAGCCATTCTCTAATTGAAGAAGGCTCTCTATGTTCTGGCCCTTTTCACACTTTTCAGTAGAAAAAAAAGTCAACTCTCTGTTTTTCAATGACATTCTGAAGCCGCATCTTAGCTGTATTAAAAAGCAGTTGGTTTCCTATATGGAGCTACATAGCAGAAAAAAGCAGAACCATTTTGCAATTTGGAGGAGTGTCAGGTTTGTCCCGCAAAATGGTATTAAAACCTCAGTGGTGGAGGTTCAAAGTAGGGTGGCCCATGCTAAACAACACTGGGAAAAGGTTTTGAACCTTCTGCCTGAAAGTGAACATCTTTTTTAATGGGCTACCCCCACAATGCAAGGGTTTAATGCTCATTTTACCTAGGGAGCTAAAATAACAGAGATATACTCACCCAAATTGTGATCCTGACTTACTTTTAGACTGGTCCCTGCAGCCTCTCTCCCCCGCTGCTCCAGCAAGTTTATATGTCCCACTGCATACTTATCTCCTATACACTGTATAGATTGTGATAATTTACAAGACCTTTGACCACCAGTGTGGAGAGAGATGCATATTTAAAGGCATAAAGAAAATAGGCTGCTCACTTTGCAAATAGCTTTTCCTCTAGTTTAGTGAATGACATGAAGCTCTGCTGACTTCCATCATCCAATCATGTGCAAGAAAAAATAATGCTTTTTATTTTCCTTGCCCGTGATCAGGTTTTTTTTTTCCACTACATTCACTATGCTAAGGGAACCGTACCCTGCAAAATGCAGATTCCCTTGCAATGTAAACAGCCAATTTGCCTTTAGTAAATTAACCCCATAGTGTCTTGGGACTGATTATGTAAATTTGACTTTGCCTGATGCAATACACACTGGAAGCATAGTTTAATTTTTAAATGCATTCAGGGGCGTAACTAGAAATCACAGGGCACCATAGCAAAATCTTGTATGGGGCCCTGTGATTTCTAGATAAGTCCACCTGATAAACCAAACAGCCCACCTGAGGGTGACCCTGCAGAGCTCACCATATACTCTCTATGGTGAGCTCTGCAGGGTCTCAGGTGGGTGGTCAAGCCCTCTTACCTGTCTGGCCGATCCTCTGTCCGCCTACTTTTCCTCCACGATTGCTTGTGGGCCCCGCCTCCTCCATCACTGGGCCCCACCTCCTTGATCGCTGGGCCCGCCTCCCCATCGCTAAGACCTGCCTCCTCGATCGCTGGGCCTCGCCTCCTCCATCGCTGCCGACGACGGGACCAGCCCCCTCCCCCGAAGCTGCTGGTTGTCATTGAAGAGATACGCGCCGCTGCACATGTGAATGGCCGCGTGTTTCTCCTCACAGCCGCCAGTGACCGCCAGCAGCCTCAAATGCCATAGCAATCCAGGCGGCCCACATGGCATCAGGGGGATGTCCTGGCCGGGCCCCCCTGTGCCCCGGGCCCCATAGCGGCCGCCTGGGTTGCTATGGTGATTGTTACGCCACTGAATGCATTATTTCACAGTAATGAATCAGATTTTACTCTGCTGAAATCAGACTAGAACTTAAAGGAATCTTTCCAGGGAATGTGTTCCCTAAATCTGGTGTATGATTTATTAGTTAATGTGCATTGAATATTCCATTCCTCCCTATTTAATAAGCCTCTTAGTAATTTTTTTTTTTGGCACTCCCTTTGACTACATCTGACGGTACTTGGACTTGGACAGTACTCGGACAGTACTTGGGTGATTGGCCACTAACACACCGAGCACAGCATTGTGGGAGGGTAGAGGGAGTGTTTCATATTTTCCTTATTCTCAAAAGAAATGAAATTCTCGAGGTGGCAGCAGTGCGAAAGTAAGCTGGCCACAAACTAGATTTCCGAACAAACATTTGTATGAAAGATTTTTCTTTACTTCCCAATAATGCCATCAGACACTTGACAAATGTCAATCGAATTTTCATTTTATTCAAACATTCGATTTTGGAATAAATGGAATTTTCAGAATGAAAACCACATTCACTGAATTTGGTTTGTTCAAGGAAAATTTTCCATCCTGCTCCTTCGAGTTTTTTCATCACTACGATCGAAATTGATCATCGCTTTGACCCCATCAACTAATTGAAAGTTGAACGAACATTCTTTCGTACTAAAGTTCTTTAGAAAATATGAGCAGTGTATGGCCAGCTTTAAGGTAAAGGAGGGCGTCTGCTATACACTTGGGGGTTATTTGGTGTCATTTATTTTTTTTATAACATCAGTTTACTTACATGCCCTTGGACCATATCTGTTGTGTCACTGTCAACACATTTTTTTTTCTGACCCTTGGCAGCACCCAATCTACACTGCACACCTAAATCAGAATTATTGGTTGTGCTTCAGCACAATTTCTCCTGACCACTGGTGCATAAAAGCAAAGACGACAAGCAATGCATTCTTCTGAGCTGTCGTTCACAGGTTCACTGGTCAAGGCCAAATGAACTGATTAGAGACAGTAGAGAAATCTAAAATAAAGATTCATTTTCATAATTACCTGTCTGAAATGATTTGGGCCATGAGAAATTCAAGTAGAAATTCAAATAAAGAATGCCGATAGATGAGTGAATTTCCTTATAAGAGAGTTCAGACAGAACAGTGGAGTTGTGGTTAGCACATCTGCCTTACAGTACTGGCGCCCCCTGCTTCAAATCTCGGTCAGGACACTATCTGCAAGGTGTTTGCATGTTCTCTGGATACATTTTCTCTCTGGGTACTCCAGTTTCCTCCCACACTCCAAAGACATGCTGGTAGGTTAATTGGCTCCTGTCTAAATCGGCCCTCTAAATCGACCCTGCTTCGGCTGAGGCTAAGGCTCAGCCAAGCCGAAGCATATGCGCTCTGTGTTGCTGAGCCGCTCACCTGCCTTTGGCTGCTGTACGGGCTATAGTGAATAGCCCCTACAGCAGCCCTTCTGTTCCAGTGAACCGAAGGGCTCCGGAGCCGAAGTGAGCCAAAGGATTAGGCAAAGCTACGGCTGGATCTTTTGGCTCATTAGTGAATAACCCTCTAAATCTCCAACAGAAATTTCCGGGTAAGGAAAAAAACTCCCCTTGATGTGGGGTTACCCCACATCAAGGGGAGTTTTATGCAGTACCTTTATCCCTATGCAAGGTGATCTTGAGGCTGAGAATACCTGGACTACCGCATGCAGGACTTCATAAAACCCCAAACCACCAAAGGACATATGTTTTGTTTTCTGCTCTGCAGAACATAACTGAGAAAATTATTTCTCCCACTCATCCAGATATACTTTGGCCTTCACTGAATCCGATGAAAGAAGCATATTAAAGATTGATATTATGCTGTAAGAAGGATCACACTTACTGAGAAACAGACGCTCCAGTGTTGCCCTGTTCACAGAGACTGTTTAAAACAAACCAAACCCCCAAGTTCCACTAATACAAGTAATATATCCTAAAAATAAAATGACAATGTTGCATACTGTTAAATGCCTGTAACATGTTTATTCGATCTTTGTAGCTGACCAGGCAGACCCCTGCAAGTTCATGGCATGCGATGACTTTTCAGAATGTTTCGTAAACTCAGTGACCAAAGAGGCAACCTGTATATGCACGTCTGGCTACAAAAGTATTGATGGACAACCATGCCAAAGTATTTGTGACCTGGAACCTAACTACTGCTCTGAAGGGGAAATATGTGAAATTGAATCTGGGAAAGGAGCAGTTTGCAGGTAACTGTTGTGAAATTAGAACAATATACTGTGATGTGTTTTGCAAAAAACATGAGTTTGAACTTAAATCAGCAGCACTTTAAAAACCCACTTCACTATTTTCTATAGCAAAAATGTAAAAAAAAAAAAAAAAGAAGTACCTCCACCTTGCTACTTGTACCAGCCCGGAACACAAGCCAAGTAAAGTTATAATAATAAAAAACAGCCAAGGTTAGTTTAAACAGATAAATATTAGAAACAGATAAGCCCTGTCCACATATTTACTAATTTAATACCTCAAAATAACCAATTAGGGCATTATTCTTCATGGTTCCCCTCTCCATTATTCACTTGAGCGTCAGGACAGGAGGTGATGGGAAATCCCTCTAATGATGACACAGACAAAATCCAAAACATATTTGAGTAGTGTGAGGAAGGGTTAGAACTTCTGACAATGATTGATTGCTGCCTGTGCTTTCCTGTCCGGATGACACCTGCACACCCATTGTAAAAATGGGTTACACAGGAAAAGGAAGTAAGGGAAAATCTCAGACCATCCATAATGAGAATCCAGCTATGAGTGGTACATGATAAAGGCACCTAGTAACAGTAATCTGCTAAAGTCTTATATTATGTCATATCAGCTGTATGTAGTTAACTTCTTTGACTGGTATTATAAAAACAATACAAGGAGCTAAAAATCACAAAACCAAATAACATTAATCTGGTGCTGAAAGTGGTATCATGGTGTGCTAAATGTTTTGCAATTTGTAGCTTTACAAAAAGTATTGAAGCCACTAATCATCACATATAAACAGACTTGGCAGTCAAATTCTGTTTGTCTCTTTCATATTCAGCCTCAATAAAGGAAGCATAACAGATGAAGTGGTAAGCTGGCCATAGGCTATGGATCAGGGAATCAATCGATTCTCTCATCCACACTTAAAGAATACCTCCGGGGAAAAAAATGTTCAGCCTACTGTAACTAGCTTTTGGAAGTAAGAAAAATATGTGCTTACCTTTCTGCATAGAAATGTAGTCTTCCAGAAATCCAATACCCCAATAATATATGCATTTCTTTCTCAGATTGAGTGTTTAGAAGCATTGATCTGTAGCTAAAACAACAAGCTGTAATTGAATTTCTGGTGAAAGAGGGTGGCACACCTAAGGAAATCCATAATCGGCTAAAGAATGTTTATGGGGACGCTGGAGTGGACATAAGCAATGTGCGGCATTGGGTGAAAACGTTTCCAAGAAGGAGAAACCAAAATTCCACTACAGCATCCCCATAAACATTTTTTAGCCAATGATGGATTTCCTTAAGTGTGCAACCCTTTTTCACCAGAAATTCAATTACAGTTCATTGTTTTAGCCACAGGTCTATGGTTCTAATCACTCAATATGAGCAAGAAAAGTACACCTTATTGTGGTAAAGGGCACCTATATAACATTGTACAGGAACATTCACAGTCAATCTAATAGTTTCTAATAGCATTTGAGGGCATTTGTTTCCTGCGTTTGGAGAGCATTCCCATTGTGTTTAATGGGTCCCTGGACAAGAAAGTAGTATGTCACAAATTTTGCGATATGCGCTTCATTTTGTAAAAAAACTAGTTTGCTTGGCAGCGTTTGGAGTGTCATGCACTAGTAATGGCATTTGTTCTAATAAAAAACAGGATAATAAAATACATGTATCCAGCTCTGCTACCAAAATAAAGCTCTATCTGTACCAAAAAATGATGTATAATAACATTGCCAAAACAAAACAAGAAAAAAAACTCTCTGGGACTCAAGGGGATTAAGGGAGAAAAAAGCCCAGTGAAGCAGGTGATGAAGAAAGCAAGAAAACATGTAAGTAAAAACAAGCCCCAGACACCTTACATGACCGGGAAGTAAAGCTGGCCACAAACTGTTACAACTTTGGCTGGTTCTTGATATACCAGCCAAAATTTGTTTATTGGGTGGGCCTGTCAGCACCTTAAGTCTGGCATCCTTTGATCAGAAAATCGAAAGAGGCGGTCAGATAATTTTTAGGCGAATAGTGACTGCAGCCAATTGGGTATTGTGATGGCAGCACACCTGCCCTACAACCTCCAAGCAGTGTATTCATCCATCCATGCTGTTTAGCATGGGTGGAGGAATCTGTTAGATTTATTTTGTTCAGCCCACAGGTTTAATTTTAAAAAAACAAGGAATGATAGAAACATGTTTTCTGTGATTTCCATTGGATGGCTGACCATGACTCAAGCTTCCGAAAAATTAGGTGGGCCTGTCAGAACCTTAAGTTCGGCATCCTTTGATTAGAAAATCGAAGGAGCCTCTCAGAAAATTTTCAGGCGAACAGTGACAGCAGACAATTGGGTATTGTGACAGCGGCACACCTGCTCTACAACCTCCCAGCAGGGTAATTATCCATCCACGCTGTTTAGCATGGGTGGAGGAATCTGTTAGATTTATTTTGTTCAGCCCACAGGTTTAATTTTAAAAAAACAAGGAATGATAGAAACATGTTTTCTGTGATTTCCATTGGATGGCTCACCATGACTCAAGTCTACGAAAAAACAGTGTATGGTCAGCTGAACAATAGAACTGATTACTATCTGTGGAGAAGTGATATTGAAAGCCTAGTACGCTAATCAGCTGGCTAAAACTATGACTATGTGTAATACACACAACAGACAAAGTTGATTAGTTCCCTTTTCTACGTGTAATAGATTTCTCAAAAAGGAGAACATGAGCTGTATGTTTATTTTCTTACCTTATCTGCAGGATGCCATCTAAGCTGGATATATGCCTACAGCACACATATTAGTATTCCATTGCCATTTAAATCCATCAAAATAAAATGTTTTCTATTGGCTTTAGCATAGGAGTTTTAATAGGAAGAACAAGCAAGTGCTCATATCTGGTTTTATATTATTTATTTACGCAGTGGCTCCTCTGCTGACCTTTTTCCACAGCTGTCCTTTTTCATTTTAAAATCTGCAGTAATTTCTGCAATAAAATACAACAAATGGCATACACAGCTCTTGAAACATTAATTGCGCTTACTGCTGCTAGTAAATAGGCTTGAGACATAGTAGGCCATCCAAAAGAAATGACAGAAAACATGTTTATATCATTCTTTCTTTTTATTCTCCTTTCATGCTGTACCTAAGCACTGGCTCTGTTTCAAAGTTAAAAGGAGCGGTTCCTTTATGGATGCTCTACAATACGCTGTGCTACTTTGTATTTAAAGAAAGAAGAATTACTGGGCCATTCAGGGGAATATTCTACTTTACTTGTGTACATTAGTCACGTAATGCACAATATTTACTGACACAAAGATATCCTTTAGTGAAACATGTGAAGTACAGGGCCTATAGTACAATGGAGACTACATTGTACATTTCTATCCCCATGGCCAAGATATAAACTTTGAAATGTAAAGTGAAGGTAAAGTCAAAAACATAGAATAATGTTTCTGTAAACCGGGCTGTTTCAGTAATATTTATGAATTAATTTTGTTGGTCTGGGTCAACCAAGTTAAAATTTATCTTAAAATAGCTGTATTTATTTTTTCTTTCACTCATAAAAATTAGGCCTTTTGTTGAACAGAATGGAATCCCACAGTCATTAAAAATTCCCTGTGGTAAAAATACCTCCATTTATAAGATAATAATGTAATGATTAGTGTTTTGTAGTATATAATCTACAGCACAGTGTATGGACCTCAGAAGTATAGTCATACAGTACCTCATAATGTACAGAGTAATGGGTATGTAGTGATTAACAAATAAAACAGAATGGAATAGTGTGGAGTATATGATATGACTCGGTGTACATGGGCAAAGGTATAGAGAAAATACCATACAGCAGAGAGTACAGGTTGGGGCAGCATGGAGGAGCAACACACACACAGGTACATATGGTGCAGCACCATGGACAGCGGAGTGGTATATGCAAGATTACATGCTGTACAGCATAAAGAATAGAGTGGTGTGAAATATATAGTGTAAAGAACAGCACACAGAGTGCAAATGTCTAAAAAAAAAAAATTAGAGAATTATTTTGAAGTAAGTAAAGTACAGCACACAGAATGCAGCAACATGGCATGTGTAACATGCTGCACAGTGTGCAAAGTGCAGCAAGTTGGGATAGATAACACACAGCACAGCATGCACAGTTGAGAGGTGTGGCATATGTAAATCAAAGCACAGCATTGAAAATGCAGCAATCTGGAATAGATAACATACAGCATGTATCCAGTCCACAGTATGTCATGTACAGTTCAGCATACAGAGTGCAGTGGATCAGAAGCTATGTTATATGATCTTGGGTGTTAAGAAGTGAGAAGTATCTGTCTTTCGTCTCACACCAGACAATGCACATTCAACAATATAAAGAATAACCTGTAAGGACTCGTGCACCTATAAACTTCAGTGCTACTGTTCTGAATCACTGTAAACTATGTTACAGTTGGAACATCTTTGTGTTGTGGAATGATCCAAACTCATTCAAACAACACAAAACTATGCTTTTTCCCTTACAATGCAAAGCAATAGATTCACTTTAAAGAGACACTATCATCTTGCCTATGCAGAGCAAAGTGACAGTTTCTCTGCAAAGGGCATCCCCGACCCCTTATACTCACCTAACCTGCACTCCCTCATTGATCTGCAGCTGCAGGTAAACCTGGCTGTGTTGGTGGCTCAGTGAAGCTGTGACATCTCTCTTCTGTCTATGTGGCAGTGTTTAGGCCCAACAATCTATTATTTATTATAGGTATTTACAGTATATAGTGCCAAGAATGTACACAGCTTTACATAGTTGCAATCCCTGCCCTCAAGAAGCTTACAATCCAAGGTCCCTATCTCACATGCATAAATACGAGGGGCAATTTGGACAGGGCAATGAACCTTTCAGCATGTCTTTAGTGTGGGAGGAAACTGGAGGAAACCCACGCACAGGGAGCACATGCAAACTTGTTGCAGCTGGTGTCCTGGCCAGGATTCGAACCAGAGACCCCCCAGTGCTGCAAGACAGAAGTGCTAACCACTACACCACTTTGCAATTGGCTGCTAGGTTCAGGAAATGTCACAGGGGAGCAGGTCACATGCTCCACCATACCCAGAAGCACCAGCTAATATTTACCAGCTATGCGGGAAAAGAAGTTGCAAGAGTGCAGCAATAGTACCCACCTAGGTCACCTTGTCACAGCACTTAATCACAAAAGGGTGAAGAGTTTGGAGAAGGCAGGAGAAGTGAACAATCTAGGACAACATAGCTGATTTGGAATAATTCTCCAATTCAGCTCACTTTCTAGTTCAGCTATGTTGTCCTAGATTGTTCACTTCTGCTTTCTCCAAACTCTTCACCCTTTTGTGAATAGCCCTGTGTGTCTTTTTAATAAAACTTTAATACATAAACTATAATCTAAGATACAAAAAAATGACAGTGATCTCCAAATATGTACGTTTAGATCTGTACTTATAGATTTTAAAATCTCTTTTTACCTCTGTAAACTTTTTTTTGCAGTGACACTCCAGCACAGTCAGCCATGCAATCACATAAAAATCTTAAATACAATTATTTATATGAAAATATATTTTTCCAGGAGCCGAGCTTGACTCAGTGTTCTCTGCGGAATCAGATAATACCACATGAGTCAGTCGTGATATTTTTCAGATAAGTAGAGTCAACCTGAGGTGACAAACACAGGTGACACAACTTACTGCTTTGCTGGATTTGTCAACAGTGTGCAATGAGAGGTAAAAATCACATTTTTGGGAATCTTATTGGAATTATTGGATCTTAGAATGCTGCAGCTAATGTTGGATATTGTATATTGAGATACTGACCTGAAAGAAGTATGAAGTCAGAACTCAGAACATGTATGCTCAATAAGAGCATACATGTTCTGAGTCAGTGAAGTGAAGTTATTGGATTAGCATGAATGCCAGGGAACTAGTGTTTTCAGAAGGAGAGGTCAGCAACCAGTCTTCATATTTCCTCACTGCAGGTTCCCGTTGAGGTTTTTTGCCTTCTTTGTCCCATTTGGGAGACTTTCCTTCACTTACTGTCCTGTAGACACTTGTTCTGAGTCAGTGACTTTGAAAGTACCAAGCCTATTGGAATAGCATAACGGTTAGAGGATAATTATGTATCCCCAGAGCCAAAACATTTTTCTCTCATTTTGCATAGAATATGGAATGACTAAAACCTTACCCTGTCAGGTTTTTTGGTTTTTTTTTTGCCATCTATGTCTTTTTCAAAAGACTTTCCTTTATTTCCTGTCCTGCAGACACAACAGACAGTGAGGTAAATACTAAATCCCCTCTTATATAGTCATCACTATTTTCCCATTATTCTTAGTCCCCATGACCACTGAGATACATCGGGATGGTGAAATGTGGGCTTCAGATACATTTTTAGAAATTGGTTTCTAAGCCAAGATGATGTTGAAGAGGAGAAAGATAATTCACATAATTCACCAAAACATATCACATATTAATGTAATTAACAATTTAATGTAATATTTGTTTAATTATTATTATAGGCTTATAGCACTAGTGTTGCTAATATTGCCTCTCACTTTCTGGTTGCTCTTGCTGTAGGACTATGTGTATTATTCATGGCAAATAATGTCACAGTAACTTTTGAACAGTACGACAAGGGTATGTCGTAGGCAGGCAGGGATGTACAAGTCGTTTTCCCCATTGTATTTTTCTTGTTTGAGTCGGAACACGGGCCAACAATGGCATTTTTCTTCTACAGCAAAACCAAACAACAAATGTTTCTGGACTCAGAGGTGGTTGTATTTCCATACATGAATATATAAATAGTCAATAAACAAGCATTTTATATGTAAATCCTTGTGAACAACATTCATTTCAATGCTAATCCCAGAATGAGTTAAAGAGGTGAGGCATTCTTCCGGAATGCGCCATTTCAAATGGGTTTTATACTGGATGTACGGCTGTTTGTATGTGTTATTGATGAATATTGTCTATTTTAGATGTCTTAAAGGTATATCCTTTTTTCAAAGTGGATCTCAGTGCTCAAAGTCTTTCCTTGAAATTAAAAACCTTACAATAATAACAATGTCCTCTGGTGCCATAGTCCTTGTGTTTATTCTACTCAAACGTGTTGGGAACATGTACGGAAGATACAACCACAAGACACAATCAGAGTAAGATGGTAGATAAATGATTTAAGTAGTTCAAAAAACAAATGAAAAGGTTGGATATGCCATGCATACTCACCAAAGATTAAACTTATTTTATTATAGAGTTAATGAGAAAGGCTACAGTCTACACATTTCAGGAAAAATAACCCCAGCCTTTCACCATGATGATTGTCTGAAAGGTCCCAACATGCCTTTTTGTCCTACAAGTGCCTACACGAGTCCTTCAAGGAATACTGATCAGAGGAGGGTGAACACTCCTCAACACACAGCACAATGTGCGGAGGTAAAGAGGATAAAAGAAAGGCCCTCTATGGTTTCCTTACACTATATTCTAATAACATATAATTGCCTGTAGTAGCTTAGCCATTATTGCTGCTATTTGTCCCTTTCATTCAGCATCACTGACATTTTAGTAATTTGCTTATAATGCATCCCACATGCGTGCTACAAGAAAAGTTGCCATACAGAACCCCCGCAGCTTCCTGCATTAGGCTTTTCAAGGCATGTTCCTGCTTGTTGACATTTACTCTGTTTAGAATAGCTATTAGGAATATATATTTTTTTGCATTTATTATATTTTACAGATTGTCAATCCCCATAGAGAAGGAAAGTCAGAAGAACGATCAGTAAAGCAATGTCTCACCAATGTATGCAGTTAAAAAAAAAGGTTTGCATTTTTTTAGTTGTATTCTTGATTAACTTATGTTGGTCCAATTTTGGAAGCTCCAGATGTGGGGCAGATATTATATTGGATCTGTTCATTACAATAGTTTTTTTTTAAAATTGTATTCCTTATATATTTGGCCATATGTTTTCTCCAGAAAATAGATTGTGTAATAGCTTCAGTTTTTCTCTTCAGGTTTGCTAATGTGTAGATTATTCCACTTTTAATATATGCAAGTGAAAATAATCAAACTTTATAAGACTCAAAACTACACAGTTTTATATTTGCAGTGTAATGAGCCATATAGGAGCCAGTCTATGTTTCAGAAGCTTAAAGGAACATTGTATTAAGAGAATATGTAGGCAGAAATTGTTAAACTGTATCTGAAAGTGCTAATTGCTTGGCTACCTCTGACTATAATACTTTGAGAAATTCCACGTGCACTATTTTTGCCAATGAAGCTCATCACAATGCATAGTAGTTTGTTACTGTGCATTGTGGTACGCTGCAACACCTGTGCAACGGAAATGTGATCCTTTAGTGTGTTAGGTTGTCATTCAAAATGAATGGCACCAGTTACATGTGCATGGTGTTCCTGTGCGCTATGGTAAGGAGTGCATTACAACAATGCACTGGTGTCATGCCAACCTAAGCATAACCTCTTTACAGGCTAGAGGTTTGTCAAACGTCCTGGTATCCATAGCACTAAGTTCATATATTTGATAGTTGGCTTACCTCTCATTGCCAAAAAATGCTTTCCTAAGAGACGTACAGGGAGTGCCATTTCTGACCTCCATTTGAAAACATTAGCTTAATGGTTGTTCTGCTGACCCTCTGTCTTAAATAGTTTCACGTGTATCAAGAAATTCAGAGAAAAGTCAGAATCCCTTATCTGGATACTTGTTATGATTCAGTGACCTAAAGTCTAGAGGTAAGAGAATCAGCATTACAGCCAGGCAACTGACATTTTCAGAATGAAAAGTCACAATTGGAGCCTCAATATTTCAGGATAGGTTTACTATATAGT
>NW_017306636.1:1300446-1315275 GCF_000935625.1 Nanorana parkeri | reverse complement strand
AGAAAAAAGGTTTTTTTAGGCCCCCCCCCCCCCTCCACAGCAGCACATACTGACCTTTCCTTCACTCCTATGCCACTGAAGTACCAGGAGCCAAGTGAAAAACCCAGTACCTGAACCATGATCCTGGCTTCCTCTTAGACTGGTCCCTTCAGCCTTGCTCCCCCATGCTCCAGCGGTCTAAGGGCTAGTAAGTCATCACGTTCTATACAGTGTATAGAACATGAGGACACCAAATGATATTCCGTTGCTAGAGCATAGGGGAAGACAGGCTGGAGGGAGCGGTGTAAGAGCAAGCCAGGATAGTGGTTCCTGCGGGTATAACTTGGGCCTTGACAAAACGAGAACTTAACCCTTGCAGTGGAGTGGTAGCCCCACTGCACGGTTTATTTGATTCGCCCAAAGTTCTGTTTTCAGCTTTCATACCTTTATACTCCTTATGGACATGAGCAATTTTTACATTTCCGCAATGAGCCTGTTTATTCACCTGGTTGTGCTGAGTGGCAATTCAATTAGCATACTGCCAACTTGAGTCCTATTGTCATGAAAGGTTACAGTAATTTGTGGTGGCTCTTTCCCCCCACATAGCTTATGGTTTAAGGATCATGCTTTTGTCTTATAACTTAGAACCTGGCTTCTGACATCTGCCTGTATATCAGTCTCACAGGGCAGCATTCTAAAAACTTTATGCAGCACAGCTCTCACGTCCTTCTGTTTAAATTGGCTTAAAAAAAATAAGTAGAATGGCTGGCAAATTTGTGGTGCTGTGATTAGGGTTATTGTAATTTAGAAGGGAAGCTTAACACATTATGGCGGCTACTATCTGCCAGTTACATACGTATAGTACTCTGGTGCCTAACCTGCAGCATGGGGGCGCATGCAACCATTTAAAACCTATTGTGTGGCCCTCGGGGTCCTACAAACAGTAGTTCGTTTTTCTAGCTCCTAACTCAGGTCAGTGAAGGAAAATATTATTTGAAGTGGATTGTAGTAATTAAGTGGCTTATTTTATTTCTTTCACATTTTCTTCCTTTTTTTTCTAGGCTGTCCATCCATTATATGAAATATCATATGTAGAACAAGTAATATTTAAGGGGGGCACAAATGTGGAAGCATTGGTCTGTAAAGGGACAGTAATAGCAGTGATATGTTTCTTGAAGCATGTCACTAGTCTCCAACAACTCCTACAGCATATTCACAGTCTCTGACCTTCTTCTGTAGCATGTGTGCAATCTCAGAGAGCTTTCTGTAGCATTGCCATTCATCAAATACTATGTGCATCCATTTGGTGATGTCAGGGGCTGCACTTGAGGCCTCCTATATCAAGGATATTGACTGCCACTGGTTTAGTAGGTTTTTTTTAATTTCCAGTACAGGTACACTTTAGTACTAGATGCTGCTCAGACTCCGCTTACCTGGGGAACTATCATTTATAGCAGACAACACAGCGGATCCACATTCAAATGAAAAAAGATAAATCTAAACTCTATCTTGCTTTTTTGCACATATGAATGACAATATAACAGAATAGCCTACTGGATAAAGATTTATATATGTTATTATATTAGCTCCAAACTATTTTGTTTAAATGCTTCCGTTACTGCAAAATAGCAACCTTTTGCTCATAATATTCTATTACTATGCATCATTGAACAAAACATATCTGATGCATAATCAATTTACTCAATTATGGAAAAAAAAAACCATGAGTCAATATACAGTACACACTGAAGGGAAATATTTAGCTATTGTTAGCAGTGAAACTACAGAGGTCATACATATATAACCATGTTCTACTGATAATGTAATACAATTACTAGTTAATAAATGTAGCAATAATGGCTTTTTTCAGAGAAAGCCATAAAAAATTGAATAACATTGTGTACACAATTCTCTGCAGTTCACGTTAATAAGAAAACAATTCAATTTGTTATGTTGCATCAGTTTTGTCCTCTGACCCATCTATGTCATTAAAACAGCAATAAATGTATATGTTTTGTGCACATCTATTTATTCATGTCAACAATAAGTTAATTATGTTTAAACATCAAAAACGGATCTCCAGGTCGGGCCATTCTTGTCCGCAAAAACTGCTGGGTGCCTGCCCAGCACATTGCTCAAGAATTATGTAATTAAACAATGGATGGTAGCACTCCAGTACTAAAGCCAAATTTTTTATTCCAGTCCATTAAAACAGGGTACAAAAAATAGCAAGGTCTCTTGAATGTTTCATGCTCATATGAGCTTATTCATAGAGTGATTCCCTGAAAAGCTAGATCTCTTTTAATAGATATCTCCTTACTTCTGAGGAACAAGCTAAATAGCCGTTAGTAATTACTTTCAAACCTTATAACAACAGTGTAACAACACTCCACAACAACATCAAGGTCCCGTTCACACCAAAATCAGACCTGAAACAAAAGTCAACGGAGGTCCATTGACTTGGAGTTTCAACCTCCATTAAATGACAAAAAGCTGCGCTAAAAGTGTGATAGTGATCTAGACAATGGACTAGCTGCAACAATCTGTGATTAAATAATCATGTATTGTGTTGCTAATTTGTTGCGCTCAGTCAAATGTGAACCAATGAACTAAATGACATTCACCTCATCAGGTGAACATGTGTAAAGTCAAGTGAATAATATCTCCGTGTGTCAATGCCTAAATAGTGTAACTCTAACCTGTGAAATCAAGTAAAACTAAGATCTTGCAGTCTGTATCCTAACCGCAATAAGTGTGTGTATATGGATACAATGTTGTGAATCCGTGCTTCCACTCAAATTGCTAGAAAATGCTACAAATCTATTCCTAGTGTTAAACATATAAGTGATGTACCAATTATCAAGTGCATAGAAAGGTGGTTGTGCTGAGGTGACACAATATCAATATCCCTCTGCTTCAATATAAAAATCCAAAGAAAACCGCAACAGAGTTTGTTTAGGGAAAGGAGAAAAAATGGATATACTTTCCTTTCTTTAGAACCAACAATATGTCTAAAAAAAAAGAAACTGTTCAGTTTATAGTTATACTGAGCAACGATTATGTTCCAACAGCGATCCGTTCTTTACTTAGTGATCGGCAGCCTCTTCAGTCCATTTGACTGAGCGCAACAATTTTCAACCTCCATTGACTTCCATTCCATTCCACTTCCATTCCATTTTTCTATTTCTTTTTTTCTTTCTTGCCAATCTTTGTTTTAATTAACACGTCCTGAGTGGACAAACATCTATGTATTTTTTTTTTTTATTCCGTCTCGTTGTGTTGTGATGACATTTTTCTTATGTTATGCTGAAAAAAAGTAGAGCATGTTCTATTTTTTTTTCCAGCGCACTGCAACTCAATGAAAGAGAGTGGTGTGAACTGGTCCCATTCACACCCATACATTTTTCCGGTTACCTTTCATTGGCATGTGTGAATGGGGCCTAAAAGATTTACGTAAATGCATTCCATAGGTCCTATTAGTAAGACTAATGTTCACACTACAAATTATGACTGATGTTCACACTGCAAATACCATGTAAGGTACCAGCTAAGGTAATGTACAAGGGATGTTAGGTAAGAAGTTACTGTTGATCGGCTTTAGACATATGACGTTGAGAAGATAATAGATAGGAAAGAATTTAAATATAAAATGAAATATGGCATAATAAATGAGAGCAGTGTCATAATATCTATAGAATATAGCTTAGAATATAATGAAGTGAGGAATATTGTTGCTGTTTAATTGAATATTTTTATAAAAGTGACCATTTTAGTTACCTCTGTCCCTAAGCTATTTTATAAATAGATGTCCTTGCTATTTTTAATCTGTCCCTAAGCTATTTTATAAATAGATGTCCTTGCTGTATATTTGTAGTGAAAGGTGCACAAGTAAGGTCAGTAGTAATGGATAAGCGTTTCACTGTTAAATCTTTCATAAATCACAATAGCCGTCGTGTGATATAGGTAATTACATGTCATGAATGCCCAATCACATTTAAAGGAGAACTATGAGGCGAGTGAAAATCACTCTGCCTCATAGTTCTAGCCGACCTGTGACAATGCAACTGTCATAGTTTAGCTCAATAGATCGGGAAGTGAGCGAACACATACCGTCGCTCGCTCACTTCTCGAACTATCCTTGCAGAGAGCCGTGACGGTCACTCACGGCTCCATGCAGGGATTCCCCCCCCTCCCCTGTCCGATCCTCCAGCACTGACATGCGGAACGGACGGGGGAGGGTACAGCTGGCTCTGCCTCTAGTAAAGTCGGGATCCATCCCGGCTGCGGCATCTCAGTATACTGTGAGCTGCAGCTCGCGGTATATTGAGCTTTGGGTGACGAGAGGACGCTAGTTTGTGTCCTCCCGTTACCCTTAGGAGAACTATGGTGAAAAGCCCTAACCCCATAATTCTCCTTTAATTTGTAAGAATATTTCTGAGGTGCTGGGAAGAGTCTCTTGCTATCCTTTATGATAGACCCAACTTGATTTGTAGGTAGCTTATTAGCTTATGGTCTCTAATAGGAGATACTGGAAACAACTCAGATACAGAAAACAGAAGATTGTAGTTCTCACGAGCAGGGTCCTTATTGTAGAACCCCCCACTATACTTACCTTTCGGCCAACACTCCTTCCACCTCCGTCGGTACGGGTGTACTATCTGTACCCCATACTACCGTGCACTATGGATTTTGAATTTCGCTCGCAAATGGTGAGCACTCATTGGTCAACATGGCCCCCATTGCTTCATAGCAAGAAGTGCTTCTCATTGGTTAGCGCAGTCAGAAGCGCTTCTCATTGGCCAGCATGGTCAGGGACTGCGCTGACCAATGAGTGCTCGCCTTTGGGAGCGAAGATCAAAATCCATTGCACAGGGCTACAAGGCAGTAAGGGAGAACGGGTAGTACACCCGTACCTGCGGAGGGGAAGGAGTATTTGCTGCAAGGTAAATATAGGGGGGGGGGGGGTTGGAAGGGTAATTCCACTGTCCCAGATTCACCTAGGAAAGTGGACTTACCCTTTAAGTAACACTTACAGGTCTTGCAACCCACCGTCAGCTTGTAACTGAACAGTGAAAGGAGAAGCAGTACAGTGATTGGTTCATCTCTCTGTTACTTTGCTCTCTGCTATCCACATGCTTCCTGTTAGCACACGAGTCCTGAAAAACAACTAATCAGCTTCTTATCCTGCTCCCAGTTTGAGCTCTGTTGTACAGGGATTGCAATAGGCTGATATCAAGTCAAATTCAAGTAGTTACACTGTTTGCATTAAAAAAAGAAATGTAATGATGTATTATTAAATACAGAGCTGCATTTGTTTATGCCTTATATAAACACAAACAGTATCAAGCACTGTACTTTTGGTATTTTTTAAGCACAGATGTGTCCATGCAGAAAACTACAAATCAGTTCCCAGCAACTAAGTTGAAGTTTTTAATTAAAGCATTGTGGATGGAGAAGTGTTCAACACCAGTGAACAACTATTCCCACTGCATGTTTAATAATGAATTCTCCTACATGCGTTGGATTATGTTAGCTTATTTTAACTGTGAAACATTCAGAATGCATTTAGCAGAAGTTTCTTGTTATCACAGAGAAAATGGGTTTGCAAAGTTTTAATTATAACTGCCAAGTTTGAACTACACCCCACATCTATATATATATACACATATATATACACTCCTATATTTCTGCAATATTAAAACCCACCTGAAGGAACTGTAAATCTCTCATCCCATTTACACCTCTACATGCAATCACAATTCTTCTGCAGGTCTCATGTGTTTGTCATCCTTCCCCAGTGTCAGTGACCTGAAAGTCAGTGAGTAACCTTGCCGGTCTGAGCAATTTATTTCATATTCCAGTGACAGCATAATGATTAATAACAGTCGTGCTATGTTGCGGATAAAAAGCGTGTTGGAAAACAAAAGATGCCATAGTCTCTTGCCGTGCCATATTTTAGAAAACAAATTGAAGCAACAAAAGTAGGCTTCCAATGAACAGACATAATTCTTTGTTTAATCTATTTTATGCCATGAAAACAATATCACAATGAATATTAAGTTATGGACCACAACCTGCATGGGCCCAATTGATATATAGTATGCAGTGCATGCAGTTTTTCTCCAATGGGATCACAAGGAGCTGTTGTTCACCAGGAATTGTATAGTATATCATATACACCGTGTTTTTAAAAAAATGTCTGAAGATCTTATAACTTTGGAATACACAACCATTTACATTCACTTATATGGGAAACTGATTTTGTGAAAATCTGCTATAGCATGTACATTTGCCATTTTGTCATTTAAAGCTCAACTCCAGACATATATAATAGAGATCTACATTATGTATGCAGCTAGGTATTGGTATATTGTAAATGCAGCCAGTATAAATACTTACATTTGACTTGATATCAGCCACTTGCAATCTTCTGTATTGCAGAACTGGAGAGAAAGGGGCAGGAGCTATCAGGTAGATGCATGCAAATAAGAAACTGGTTGATAGGAGAAGAAATACAAGTGATCAGAGGTATGACCTCATTAATCAACTGCTACTCTTTCAGCAGGTTGGAGAGAGGAAACCACTTTATTTCTTCTACATTCTAAAACTGTAACAAAGAAAGTGTTATCTCCATTTGGTTGTATTATGTGAGGGAGCTGTGTAAATCCAAACCCTTTGGCAGACAAAAGAGCTTCCTTACTGTGTGTATTTCATGTGTCTTCAGCTGTTCACCTGGAGTTTTTTCTAGTTTTAAAATGATATAGAAATGTTTGTGCCCCCTTTAAAAAAACGCCAGAGTGGCATGATTTCTTTTCTTTATAGCTTACTAAATGAAGACCCAATGCAGGATGAGGTTAACCTACCCTATATGCGGAAATGGGAAAATGCCCTGGCGACCACAATCTCACCCCAGCAATGGGAACGTATATATGGAGGATGGCAGCAAAGTCCTCAATTTGTTCGGTATATAGAGAAAACCAGTACAAAATAATGTACCACTGGTACCACACACCGGACTTTCTCCATACACTCAACCCAAAGCTATCACCAAATTGCTGGAGATGTGACTGTACTAGAGGCACCCTGTTCCACATATTCTGGACCTGCCCTGGAATTCAACCCTATTGGGGAGAGGGTAAACGCATCTTAGAACAGATAGTGGGTCAGCCACTCTCTGACCACCCCATACACTGCCTACTAGGATTGCCCTTTCCTGACCTCTCAAGGGCTAATAGGAAATAGACTGCGCATATCCTCACGGCAGCCCGCTGTCTCATACCACTACAATGGAAACGAAAACTCCCCCACATCTAAACTTGATCTTTTCGCACGAATCAAAGGCATACAGGTAATGGAATATCTGACAGCACGACTAAATAGTACAGTTGAAGCCCATAAAGGGGTGTGGAGACAGGGGATGCTTATGAGGAGAGCACAAACTGAGGGGTGTTGGAGGAGTAGACCGGGGGAGACTGGTCCAGGGGTAAGGAACCGAGAGGACCAGGGAGTGGGAGGAGCCCTGGTATACGTTGCTCATGTTGTTCATACAGGGCCGGATTTCAGACAAGGCCACCGAGGCCAGGCCTCGGGGCGGCAGTGGGTGCAGGGGCGGTGCAGGGGTGGCGCGCGGCAGCGGGGAGGTGAAAAAATCCTGCTGTCCCGAGTCCCGACCGGCAACCACTGTCAACCGTTACCTATCCTGATGTTTCGACCCGGCGTCCTGACCGGCAACCACTGTCAACAAGTCCCGATGTTTCGTCACGGGCGCGGCGTCAGGCAAATGGGAGGAGTCCTTTACTTTTCCTAGTCTACAACAAGTTTCACTTTATTGAAAAGCTTACTACACTGGCAACCAGTGATATACAATCTCAGGCTTCCAACCTATGTCACAGCTATCCTGATGATTTGGAAACGTCACTTCCTGATGAATGTCTGCACCTTTGTTCTTACTTGAAAAACATTGATAAAGGTGAAGCTTCAATTTCAGAGCTCTACAAAACATTCAAAGCAGAAAAATTGCAGGTTATATACCCTAATATTGATATAGCAATGCGTATTTATCTTTGCACTCTGGTTACTAACTGTTCAGCAGAACGATCTTTTTCATGTCTGAAACGGGTAAAGAACTATTTACGATCATCTTTGGGTCAAGAAAGACTGAACAGTTTAGCTTTACTTGCCATTGAGTCAGAACTTTTAAATACTTTGTCCTACGAAGATATTATCGATGAGTTTGCCAAAAGAAAAGTTAGAACTAAAAATGTTTAGGGAGTTTCTTACTGCTATAATCTTTAAAAGGCATTTTCTGCATTACAGAGTATTTTCAGTCTGTACAATTAAAACCAGTTATTTTCAGTGTTCTTGTGTGTGGAAATATGTTTTTAATTGATCTATTTTAGCAGTCATCGATAAAGGACGAGAATGGTGGTGTGTGTGGGGGGGGGGCGGCATTGAAGAACCCGGCCTTGGGGCGGCAAAGGGAGTAAATCCGGGCCTGTGTTCATACAGAAAGCTATCCTGGAAGAAGCTTACACACACTTTCTCTTCTTTTCTTCTTTCACTGCTATATCTTTGCTATGTTATAAAGATGTTAAGTTAACTGTAGATGCATCAAATTGGAAAGGTATTTGTTCGATATTGAACTGATTAGATAAGATACGCCAGAACGAAATTTTATATGCTATATAGCCACGATATACAGAAATGTTGGTTGACAATATGGGAAAATCCCATCTTTTATGCTATAGTGAAACAATGTCTGTATTGTCGGAACAATGTCTGTATTATGGTTTCTGGTGAAATGTTGATTATTCTAGATACCTTAAATGTCATAAGTTTTGTATCTCCTATATGCAACTTTAATAATAAAAAATTGTCAATTATAAAAAAAAAAAAAACGCCCAGGACACCAGGCATTTCTTTTGCAGGGTTTCTGTGAGGACTGAGGTCACCTTTCATAATGACACTATTTTTTATACTCTTCAGCATCAGGTGACTGTTTTAAGCCATAGCTAGAAGATGGACACCTTCTGAAATGTCAGCCTGGTGCTTTAGGGACCAATGTTGTTCTTCATTTCTAGAGTCCAGGAGGAGATGCAGGGGGTCTTCTGTCTTCTTGTCTTGTCCCACTTTGAGTCTTCTCTCTCTCTAAACCAATTTAGCTCTCATATCTGTATACCCTCTACGTAAAAAAAAAGATATACATTTTATTTCATATTTGTCCCATTTAATATTGTGTTTCTGGTAAAAGCATAAAAAAGGGTTTTGCAAAAGGTTTATTTTTTCAGTTTTCAGCATTTTTAAACGAGACTGAAAAAAAAATAAGCAAACTGAACAAAGGTAGAAGAATTAAAAAATGTATTGCAAAAAATAGCTATAATTTTTCTGCAGATTTTTTTATTTCTAACTATAGAAACATAAGACATTTATTAGGGATGATTCAGTTTAAGTAAGTGTTGTTAAGAGGTGACAAAATGACTACATTTAAATTTTTTTTCCCACTTTTTTTTTTTTTTTAACTTATGTCATATTCAGATCCAAGCTCCCATATATATGAATTAAATTGTATCTGTGGTGTAACAATATATTGTTATACTGTACTCATTGATATTTGCAGATTATCTGCCGTTTAATTTTACACAGGAGAGGCGGTATTTTGACAGCTGCTCCTGTTGTGCTATAGAAAGCAATTCCCGGCTGTCATTTTGACAGCCATTAATTGCTGGTGATAGATGGGAGAGAGGTGGGCAGCAGAGAAGAGCTGCATGTAAGAGATGCATCTTAAAAGCAGGTTTTTGTTGCAGTTTTTTTAGGACATATATCTCTTACATTCAACATCCTCATGTAGTTAAATAATCCTGTCCAAGCTTAAATTTGTTTAATTGTGAATTAAAGGTATCAATCTATGTTTTTTATCTTGCAGTAAATTAGTAAGAGGCCATTAGTGCCGTGTTGCCATACACCGGGGGGAAAAATGACCATCTTAATTTTGTTTTTGAAAATAAGGATTCTTATCCTAGTATGTTAGCTCTGGAAATTAAAACATTTTTATTGATGAGGATGGATATGCCTCCTGAAATGTTATATATTCAAAAATACATGAATCCATGAATCCTAATAATCTGTTTTAAGTACCCTGTACTAAATACTGAGACAACCATATGCAGAATAACTGAACTTTCCATGAGATTATTAGTAGTGAAAGTGGTAGTAATATAGTAGTATTGTAAACCAATAATAATAAGTAATTGAAATCATAATTTACAAGTCAAATGCATTTTTTGTTACTGTTGTAACTCAAATAAACCCAAAAGTAGAACTACAGTCAAAACCTTCTTACTAGTTGTGGATAAAGTGTGGAAGGGTTAGAAGCTCTGGCAAGTATTATGAGGTGTGTCTCCCCTTTGGGGAATTATACCCTAACTCAGTGGTGGCAAACCTTGGCACTCCAGCTGTTTTGGAACTACAAGTCCCATGAGGCATTGCAAGGCTCTGGCAGCCACAGACATAACTCCCAGAGGCAGATGCATGTTGGGATTTGTAGTTTTGGCACATCTGGAGTGCCAAGGTTCGCCACCACTGCCCTAACTATTTATCCTGATGACCAATGTAACCCGGAAAAAAAGAAAAGGGGATTAAAAAAATGTTACAGTCTCAGGAACAGGAATATAAGGAACATATTTGGGAGACATTTGCTCTGGTGACAACTATCAAAGGTGGGATTTATTGAGAGAGCTTTACTATCATCTTGTGTCAGGAAGAGGGAAGGGGCAATTACAGGGAAATTCCAAAGATTGGAACATACAGCAGACATTAAGAATCTGATAGAGATTCTAAGCATCCCACAAAATCTGTAATACTTTAAAACAAAGCTGTAATGGTTATAAAGTTGTATGCACACTGTCCTCCAGTTGCTTCCCATTAGTTATTCAATATGATAGGCAGTCTCACTAACAGTAAAGAATGGGAAGTATAAGGGGTGGGGCCAAAGTCAACTACTTGCATAAAATTGAGATTTAGGGGTCTAGATGAAATATGCTGTTGATTGGATGCGGCAATTTAGCAACTTTAAAATGACCATAGTTACAACATTTTAATGAAGCATTTTATTATTTAATTGTATTATTAACATGTTAATTTTATATTTTCAGATAGGATTGTAAAACATCAAGATAAGCACTGAAGTTGAAAGAAGTAACACACATTTTCAGCCATGGAATCTTGTCTGCTCCAAGTTCCAGATACTGTAAATTGTTTAGAGTAAAGTGTTCTGTGTATTATGTGTATTTTGTTAATTAGAAGATATATATCTTAAATACTCAATCAAATTTGCAATTTCAGTCAATAACACGGCACGTTGACTGTAATACTGGTGGGAAAATACTACTCTTTGATGGACATGTTTGATGTATTTTCTAAACAAGGCCAAATGAATAAATGATCCTGTTTGTCAAATGCCCTTAAACAGGTTAACCATGCTAGCAAGTATAAAAAATAAAAACATAAAAGAGAGAATATATAGAGTATATTTAAGTAAACTAAATAGCCTAACTGTATTAATTTGATGGAAACTATTTTGCTCATTAACATTGCATACTTTAAGTAAAAATATCTATAATAAAAATATTAAGATTCTTTTTAATGAAAACCACATCGCGGATCTAGGGATTTAGGAAATCTCTCGAGCCACCCTATTGGTGAATGAAGCCTCCCGCCAAAGGCCAATAGGGAGGCTCAGGAGGCAGGGGCATGGCAACAGGGAAGCTTTTATAGAGTTTAAGATATCAGCTGCCTATACCTCCAGGTTTACTGATCAATTTTTACAGACAGTAACCTCAAGTGCTCAATGATATCATATTCTCAAGTTAAATTGCACAGGTTTGTGACGGCTGTACTCTAAAGCAGAACTATACATAAATGTTGCTTTAGCTAGGTTATCAGTCTTGTTGGAATACATGGATAAGAAGTAATAGAAGGTTGGAAACATTTACCTTCCAGAAGAAAATGTGGCTCAAATCTTCCTGTATTGCTGGTCACATCTAAAAGTCTAGGCATTTGGTTAAATAATCTCTGCTGAAGCGAAAGATCAGCCAATCTAAACTCCATCTTCCTCTTTAACAGGCATCATGTGAGCACATGACTAGGCTTATGCTTTTATGTCCAGCACTGAAGGCAGCCTGGAGAGGCATTTCCTACAGGAAAGGAGGGTATCCCATTTCGCCTATTAGTTATTTTTTCACCTCAGCAAGATATATTGAATACAGCTTTAAATAAAAATGTTTTTGCATAACAAAACTTATGTTGTTATACATGGATGGCTGCTATGAAGCTTCATCACCAACTTGCTCCCGATTATCTGTTAATCTTTCCCCTCCTCCCCATTAAAGGGTTTCTAAACCCTCTGTTTTTTTTGCATATATCTCACGCTAGCAAGCAGTAGATATATATATGCAAAAGTTAAAAAAACCTTGCTTTAACAGCAGTTTAAACGTACCCTGTCTTTGCCGTGCGCTCATGCCCGAGAATCCGAAACTGCCCGGGTGGCCGCAAAGCCTCTTGGGGCGGGGGCATGTGCAGTTTGGATTTTCGGCCAGGAGACGAGGAGAGACGCAAGGTAAGTCTATGGGCGCGTGTACCCGTATGCAGACACCGTGGGATAGGAAGTGCAAGCAAGGAGAGGGGAGTCAGCGTTGGATCCGACAACCGCCGCAGCGCTGGAGAGAAGGCATGTGCAGATGAGGAAAGTAAAAAAGATTGCTTTCCACAAGTTTGGATAAACGGAATATTCACACAATTTATTAAGAGAAGATTTCCAACCCCTTTAGTAAATCAGCACGCGCATGTTTAGTAAGGAAGAGGGGAAGGCTTAACAGATATCTGGAGCCAGTGGGTGATACAGCTAAATAGCATTCTCCCACTTCTTAATTGACTGAACTTTCAAGAAGAAACACTGTATGGCTGTAAAGCACTAGCAATGCTGGTTGTAAAGACTTCTTGTGAAATAAAAATACCTATACTGGTGAATGTATTAGCTGATTGGAATACATGTGTAGTAATGTGTTTAAAAATAAATGGTTAAAATAGGGGGAAAGGTTCCGTGTTTTTTTTTGTACATGATGCATTTTGGATTGAAGATGTTTAGGCTAGACCTGACAGCCATGAGACTATTCTGCAAAACACCTGTGGCATAAACATACATGGCTATACATGCTTTATAATAGATTCAGAAGGTATCCCAGGCCCAAGCCTTTTTGGGGGGGAATTGTGATTGTCCTGGAAAATGCATTTTTCATTGATTTTTTTTTAATCATGAGATGGATTGACCTGGAAAAGTCTACAAGGAAGCAGTATGCCCATAGATGCTGTCCTTTATCCACTGATTATCAAGCACTGATCATCACATGTTTATGGGTACCAGTAGGAGACACATCTATCCATATTACTTCTACTATAAATTCAACACAGCTAACTATGCTGGAACTGGAAATTCTTAGTGTTGAACTTTTAACTTGGATTGATGCTGAATATCGCAAAGCATGCAAATACCCCTTGAATCTACTGTATCACAGTTGTTGGCACGCTTTGTAGAAGAATACAGGACTAGAAGATACAAGTTGAATCCCTTCACTTTCTTTTTCTCTAATACCTCCGAGAGGTTAAAGACAGCATTGACTGACTTGCGCAGTGTGGACACTCACACTGGAGACAAGGCATACCCACGAAGAGAGAGATAGCTTAGAGACCTGGGCTCTAAAGCTCTTCTAGATAAAACACTGTAAACATTGTACTCTTAGATATTCTCATATATTCAATGGTACAAACTGCACACATGTCAATAACATATTTAGTGGTACAAAGAATGTGTAAAGTATTTTTTTTTGTATGTATGTACCCTACTATACAAGTTTAGTATACATGCTCCTCTATATAACGCCTACAAAAAGGTTTGAAGTTTAATGGCCTCATCTTTCTGTTAGCAACAACCTAGACCCAGACTCTACAGCCTGACAGAAACATTAAATACTTTGTACAATGAAAAGCACATCCTACAGTAAGCATTCCAGGCTAAGGGTCACAACCTCATGCTCTTCAGACTGTTAGCCTACGGAAGTGAAATGTGTCTAACAGCCAGCTGTTAAATAGTTCTATTAATTAAAAAAAAAGGCACACAACTTTAACTTATAACCTAAGGCTGTAGTTGATACAAAGGGAGGCAAAAATCAATTTTTAAGCACAGTTCAGATTCCTTCTCTCCAAAGTCAATGGGATAACTCTTTGGGGTCATCATGGTATGATGTTATTTTTTTACAGTTATTTGCTGCCAGAATATTTTGGAATCTTTCTTATTTTCTTTAGCACTCAGGCATAGGTTAAACTGGATGGACCCTGGTCTTTATTCAACCTTACATACTATGCTACTATGTCTGTCATTCTAAAGATTTATTTTTGTATTCTTTCACAGAGGATGAAAATGTGCCCTTTTGTTATTATTATTGTTTTTTTTAGCGCTACAAGTAAGCCACATAGGTTTTAGATGTCTATTGCATTAACTTGCGATGTGTCTACAAACAAACCACAGTTTACGCAAAATCAGACATGTGCCTTTTCTTTCAGATGCAGCGCACCACAACATACTATATGATATATGTGTTACTTTGTATTGTGGTGCACTGCAGTGCAGGTGCATTTCATTAGTGCATTGGGGCACCATTCAAAATTATTTGCATCACAATGCACCCTGGTATCTATGTTACATATCAGTGTGAATGGGCACTCAACTGCCATAAACCTCCTCCATTTCAGGTGGGGTTTGTCTACTAAGAGGTGGGGGGGGGGGGCTGCCCGGGGGGG
>NW_017306636.1:1296551-1300311 GCF_000935625.1 Nanorana parkeri | reverse complement strand
GGGGGGGTTTTTCTACTAAGAGGGGGGGGGGGGGTCTGCTAGGAGAGGGGGTGTACGTCTGCTAGGAGAGGTGTGGAGGTATGTCTTCTGAGAGAGAGGTTGGGGGTTATCTTTTAGTAGTGCAGTGGGTGTGTGTCTGCTACAAGGGAGGTGGGAATGGGTCTACTGCTGCTATTGTACAAAGTTCCAACTGCAAGCCGCAAATTATATATATGAATAGAGTATGTTCAATAATCCATTTTTACTATACAAAATATTTTAAGCTGTTTATTTTTGAGAATTAAACATAAGAAAATATCTTGAGAAATACTAGAGATTCTCTAACAATAGAAAACAAAACTGCAGGTCTTGTAAATGAAAACTATGTTTTCCTTTACTTTCAAATTGTGAGATAAAGAAAGGGACATGAATCATGTAAATAAGTGGTCATCAAGGTTGATTAATAAAAATATTTTAAAAGTAAAGCTGAACTTATGACATTCTGATTTGTTTTTGGACCCGTTTGCAGTAATGTCACAGGTGGAAAATACAGTTTATCTTTTTTTTTCACAGCATTAACGGCACAAAAAGTTAACTTTCAGGAATCAGGTTCAAGTCACAACCACATGATTTTATTCTTATTAACAGAGAGGACATCAAAATGGTGAAAACAATTATAAATAACAGGAGTCACAACAGAGTCATTAGCTGTGGATAAGACAATGTTCTCACACTGTTTAAGAGAGACTGGTCCCAAAGTAGGAAATGTATAACAGCCTGACAAATTATACCATATGTCAGTTTAATGGCTAGACAGAATGGCAACAGTGTATATTAGAAAAAGATGGGTTTCAGCATCTGTAGTACAAAGGGTCAAAGTTATTTGTCTTAAAACCTGTGCACATGCCAAAAGGTGATCCATTAAATAAATTTAGTGGTCAAGCTGAACGTAAATCTCAGTGCAGTAAAACATACACAAATGCATATAAAGGTATCAAACCTGAATAAAGGCATCTTCTTCTTGAATTCTGTTTTAACAAAAATATAACCCTTCTCGGATCACTAGATTACTTTGCTTAAATTAAAACTCTAAAATCAGTTTTCGCCTATCTTAAAATGTTACACAAAAATGCTATTACATACTTCTGTAAATTTATAGTCTATGGATTGCCACTAAGGGAATTCTTATACACAGCTTATAAAGGAATGACAGTTTAAAGGAAACCTGTGCCAAGGATGACATTTTTTTACTTGTGAAAATGCTAAAGGACAGGCAATCATGTGGATACTCTTACTTCAGTACTTTGAGTCACTGATCGGCAACAGGCATGTAGCCAGTAAAGCCAGAACTGCTTATTTGCTTACATGTTCCAGGTGGCTCTGGGAATACTGAAGCACTAGCATGGGAAACATTTAACTAGCATTCACAGAAGAAGAGATCAACAATGGCAGCCTCCATATTCTCTCTGTGCAGGTTTCCATATTAGCCGTGTAATAGATTCCCTTAAATAAGGAAACACCCATGCTGTTCTAAAAGTGGCTGCAGCATTAAAAAAAAGAAAAGCCATGGAGGTAAAGTGGACCTTAAAATAGTAAGGCAGACAGTGCTTCATGGCTACCCCTGCTTGGAAAATATTGCCCTATAGAACTTCATGTTGATACAGAAGAAACAAATCTTATCAAAGGTAAGGCCTCAAGAAGCATGATAAATAAAATAAAAAAAACCCTACAAAATAGCCTACTAGGGCCACAGACAACATCTCTATTGTGCTACTAGATCAAAACATCAAAAAATTATGAATTAAGAAATCTCTGCAATTAATAAAACCTGTCTGCTTTATATTAAAACTTCTCTATAATTATGGAATGTCTAGTTCTCCTTGCAGAGGTTTACTTCCCTTTACATAAACCCATATGTACTAAATCTCTTAGTGCAACAGTGTATTCACTAGCCAGCTACTTGAGTAGGTTCTGAAGCATTGCTGTGGCGTAGGTTGGCCGAGCTTGTCTGCTTTCAATAGCATTACTCAAGTACTGGATCCCGCCGCAGCGCTCCCAAATCTCTTCAAATTGCCTGGGAAGAATTTCTGCACCTCGCTTTCTTGTTAATCCAGTTTCTTCAAGGTTTAGTTCACACATTTCCATGTCATCTTTGCCTGGAAAAAACAAACATTCCAAAATAAATTCTACAGATCACTATGTTCCACATACAAATACAGATGTGGACACATTTGTAGCTGAACTTCCACAAAAAAAGGACTGACAATTTTCTTGAAGTACCTTACAAAAGTAAATGGCATCCATCATTGTTTATTCCATATTTAATAAAAATCAGACTTTGCTTTTGATTTCACAGAATATGCTAAGCATTAGAGCAAATTAAAATGCCATGGACAAAAATGATGGGACCCTTGGCCTAATATTTTGTTGCACAACCTATAGAGCCAATCACTGCAAACATGCAATCTTTGTAGGTCTCAATGAGACGTCTGCACCTGCCAACAGGTAGCATACTCTTTTTGAGCAAACTGCTCTAGCTGTCTCAGGTTTGAAGGGTGCCTTCTCCAAACAGCATGCTTTAGCTCTTTCCAGAGATGTTCAATAGGATTCAGATCAGCGGTCATAGTAGGCCACTTCAGATGTCTAATGTTTTGTTCTTAGCCATTCTTGGGTGCTTTTAGCTGTCTGTTTTGTGTCACTGAGACAGAGCTTTCTGACATTGGGCAGTATGTTCTACTTCAGAATTCCTTGGTAGTCTTGAGATTTTTATTGTGCCCTGCACAGACTCAAGGCACCATGTGCCAGATGCACCAAAGCACCCACAAAACATAACAGCGTCCTCCATGTTTCACAGTAGGTACAGTGTTCTCTTCTATGAAAGATCCATCTTTATGTCTGTGAACATAGTACTGATGTGTCTATGGGACATTAACCCAAAGGCATGGGGCTTGTCAATTTAAATGTTAGCAATTTTATGTTTCTGTTAGGATAGTGGAATCCTCCTGGGTTTTCTTCCTTTGAGCACACTGTCATTCAAAAAGTGACAGATTGTGTGATTAGACACTGATGTACATTGACCTTGGAGTTCACAGGGGTGTGGAAATTTTTGAAAAAACTACTTGTCCAAGGGCTAAAGCGGGGGCCAAACCTACTTGTCCTTCATAACAATCTACTTGTCCCAATAAAAAAAAATAGTTTTAATTAAAACTAGGGATGCACCAATACCGGTTTTTGAGTATAGAGTACCGATATTTTGCTTTCGGTACTCACCGAGTATCGGTGCTTCCGTTTGCATGGAGCAAGCTTCCCGGCAATCAGGAAGCCGGGCAGCAGGTAATGAGATGCTACCCGGCTTCCTGACTGCCAGGGAAGCCGACCCCATGTTTGGCCAGCTTGATTGTGAATGGCTTGGAAGCCGGTTTCCCGGCCAATCAGCATCGAGCCAGCTTCCTGGCCAATCAGAAAAACCGGGAGGCGAGTAATTACCTGATTGGCCAGGAAGCCGGCTCGATGCTGATTGGCTGGGAAGCTGGGAGGAAACTGGGAGACGGGTCATTAGTCGCTGACCAGCTTCCTGATTGCACGGGAAGCTGGCTCCATGTTCCCCTCCGGCACTGCCGGTCAGAGGAAGACTTCCTCTGACCAGAAGTTCAGGTATTGGAGAAGATATCAAGCATTTTGGCGAGTACAGGTACTTGCCCAAATACTCTGTATCTGTGCATCCCTAATCAAAACTGTATTGGTCTGTGCTAAACAGCGCTTCTCATTGGTCAGCGTGGTC
>NW_017306636.1:1271721-1296531 GCF_000935625.1 Nanorana parkeri | reverse complement strand
GGGGGCCAAACCTACTTGTCCTTCATAACAATCTACTTGTCCCAATAAAAAAAAATAGTTTTAATTAAAACTAGGGATGCACCAATACCGGTTTTTGAGTATAGAGTACCGATATTTTGCTTTCGGTACTCACCGAGTATCGGTGCTTCCGTTTGCATGGAGCAAGCTTCCCGGCAATCAGGAAGCCGGGCAGCAGGTAATGAGATGCTACCCGGCTTCCTGACTGCCAGGGAAGCCGACCCCATGTTTGGCCAGCTTGATTGTGAATGGCTTGGAAGCCGGTTTCCCGGCCAATCAGCATCGAGCCAGCTTCCTGGCCAATCAGAAAAACCGGGAGGCGAGTAATTACCTGATTGGCCAGGAAGCCGGCTCGATGCTGATTGGCTGGGAAGCTGGGAGGAAACTGGGAGACGGGTCATTAGTCGCTGTATGCGTGTGTGTCCACCTAATTTTATTTCTATCACATAGGGATTTAAAATCCTCCAAGTGATAGTTTGGAGGTGACAGGTTCTTTTTATGGAACCTGCCCTCCAACACAGAACTGATGTTCTGTGTAGTTCCTGACAGCTGAGACAGGTGGCGCTGTGATAACAGCGCACCCTGTCTCAGTGATAACACAGAGCAGACGAAAAACCTCCGTTTTCGTCTGCTCTATGGTGAGCTCATGTTCCGTGGTTTTCGGGTCTGCTAGAGGAGCGGGGACAGAATCGCTAGAGGAGCGGTGTGGACAGAATCGCCGCCTCGTTTCATACATGTGATCAGATCACTTGAAAACGAGCGGCGGCTCCACACTGCACACTTAGCTCTGCTTGTCCGGAGCGGGGCTAAGAGTACAAAAAAACTACTCGCCCGGCGCCCGAAACTGCATGTCCTGGGCGTCGGGCGATAGGAATTCCACACCCCTGAGTTCAGCTGGTATATCTTTGGAAGTTATTCTTTGATCTTTGTCTACCATTCGCACTATCCTTCTGTTCAATCTGGGGTTGATTTTCCTCTTGCCACGACCATGGAGGTTATCTCCACTCCCATGGACCTTAAACTTCCTAAAATTTTCAACTGTAGTCACAAGCTACTTGGAAACGGTCTCATAGCCTTTACCTACGACATGTTGGTCTATAATTTCCTTCTCCTCAGACAACTCTCTCCTTTGCTTTCCCTAGTCTTTGTTTAATGTGCTGCACAGAATAATTCCAAACAGTAGAGAGACTACTTTTCTCCATTTAAATAGGCTTACTGACTGACTACAAGAGTAAAGACATGTGTAATTATCAAAAACAGTTGGTTTGAAATATCAGTATCTTCCAATTATTTATATTCTTGTCTAGGGGTACCAACAAATCTGTCCAGGCTATTTTATAATATCTTTGTAGAACCTCTTTCACACTTTCTTTGCTTTACTCTATGACATACCAAATGCATGTAGGTATACAAGGGACAATTGCATTGACTTTAATCCCTTTGCAGGGGGAATGAAACCTGGTTTCAATGAAGTGTAAGGGTTCCACCAAATCGATTCATGTCTGTGTGCTTAAGCAATTCAAATCCTTATTTAAATTCACTCCTTGCTCTTCTTGTACTATATAGACCTACCTCTACATACACCAGATCAACAGGCCACTTTCGCAAGGAGCTGGGTGGCACTTCAGGAGGAGACTTCCTAGTAGACAGTTTCTCCATTGGGGACTATGGACAAAAGGTCATGCATGCTCAGTATTGCACAGCCCTACCATAATGAAGGAGGACTAGATCACCACCAGACTCCTGATCCAGGTTGCTCACTGATCTAAAGTATGTGAAGGAGTGTGTCCATAGCATACAGAGTGTAAGAGGGGTTGTTAATTAAGTTATATGAAAGGACCGTTATCCTTTTAAAATACTTGAGATAGATGTCCAAGCCATGTCTGTTTTAGGCTGTGTCAGCACAACTGGAATGGTTCCAATTCGATGCTTTGCATTGGCTTTCAGGACCCTGAAAAAAGGAGCATACCTGCAACCAATAAGATGGGAGGTTTGTCTGGATGCAGTTCCATCTGACGAGCAATCCATGGACCATCAAAATGTGCATACCACCAGCCTTTCTTCTTGTTCTGAGGATCCTTATACTGGTCAGCAGGACGAATAAATGGAATACGGAAGTAACGCTGTTGTCTGTTTACTTCAACCTCCTGTTGCTTGGCAGGCAGCTGTACTACTGGGTTCTGTTGGGCTAGATACAAACAACAACCATTAATCCAAAAATGTCAATTTGTTTTTTCTGTTATCATTACCAGTTATATAACAGGTAAGCGGTTAATGAATCTGTACCATACAGATTGTGTAGCAGGTGGGGGGTTTGGTTTCTCTAAGCCCCCCCACCATAATCTCAATTAGGACAGGATGTTATCTTGGCGGTCTTGAAGCTCTACTTTATCTTGTATTGATAAAAGATTTAAAATGTGAAACAGCTGTATTCAAGATTGGTTTTGTAAAGTGTGCTTGTGTAAAGAAAAGCAGCACTTTATTCATTTTGTAATAAACGTTTACAGGCATACCTATTACAGCAGTACAAAGAGAACTAGAGCACTTAGGTCAACGACAAATGACTGCTGACTGGTAAATGCACTTTAAGAAAAAAAAGTCCGTTTTTGCATGCATCTTCTTCCTTGACTAACACTAACTGACTGCAGCCTGGTATATGTTCTGTGCATCCTATCCAGAGCATAAAATGACAATAAACATTCTCCATTCGCTACACTACATGCCCAGTTTCAAAACAGCCACCATGATTGCATTAGGAATTCATACAGGATAATGTAACTGTTACCTTTTTGGCCATTCTGCGGTATTATTGCCTAAAGCAAGCGTTTGTCATATTATGTAGCATTTACTATGGTACTTTATTACAGTGCTTGGCTTTCAAGTCTAAATTTGAAAAATGGTGTACTTTTAAAATGGATGAAATTACATTACATGGCTCAGTACTTTCCCTTCATATTGGCTGAAATAATATGAAGCTCAATTAGATCTTTAAGAATTTGTGTGTTAGGCCCGAGTTTTTACAGGACGGAATGAGGAAATATTCAGGAGTAATTTGTAGGTAAGCCATCTGTAGAAGGCACCCAAGGCTTTATTTGCATAAAGTTAGAATGTGCAAATTAACATGTTATATCTCTTAACATCTTAAGTGAAAATTAACACTGTAGTGCCTGAAAAGAAATAATTTCTTACTGCACTAATTCTGATTTTACAGACAACCAAATTATTCTTAAATTTAAAATAAATGTTCAAAAGAATACCCAAAAAAATAAAAGAACAGAACTGATGTGACAACTGATGTGACACCCGCGCCACCTTCTGAGCTATGTTACAGGACCAGCAATGGTTAATATCAGAGCTGGTTGGTAACAAAGGGTTTCCTAAATGAAAATGAATGGGAATAGGTGGGGTTTCTGGTCCTGGAGCACATGTTAGGTGCTACCCCAATAATGCAAAGAAGCATCGTGTTTAGTTCAACAACTATTTTTAAATAATATCCTGCATATTTTTATAGTGGTTCAGGTGAACTGAACTTTTGTTGAAGAGTTTAACATTTATGAAATAAGTTTTAGTCTAAAAAATGTTCAATTACAATCAGTTACTAATAGGGATGCAGCGATACCGATACTTGTACTCGTCCAAATGCTCTGATGCCCAGCCCGATACTCCCTGTATCAGGAAGCCGGGCAGCGCATCTTTAAACGCTGCCTGGCTTCCTGATTGGCCGGGAAGCCGGCTCCATGCTGCCTCATCACTTGTGTTATTACACACCGCCTGGCTTCCTGAATGGGACTTCCGGTTCTCTGTATTTGGTATCAGCGAGTACCAAAAAAAAAAAAATCCGTACTCGTACTCAGTAACAAAATACCGGTATTGGTGCATCCTTAGATACTAATGAATAAAGGCTTGGAGCATTTCACATTGTTCATCATCCCAAATAATAGGAGTATGTAGTGACACAATAAATACAGCTGCTCCGAGTTATCCCCTGGGATTCACAATTTTCCCCCCTTCTCTGGTGACAGGAAACATAATTTTTAATCCTGCAGACAGTGTAGGCTGACAGTGCCCCCCCACCATATGGAGGGATGAAAATAACAAATGTGTGTAAAAATGTCTATTGAACCTTCCAATGCTTCAACCCCCCCCCCCCCACACACACACACACATAAAGGGAAATCAAAATACACATATACAATGATAAAAGCTGTTGTCATGGCATTTAATGATGTGTTTCAATGTCATGTTGGCCAAAGTTCACCCGCTGCTTGTCAATATGCCACTTAAAGAATGCTAAGTTAATTTAATTTCAGACTTGTTAGGTAATCAAATTGCCCATAGTAACCAATCAGCTTCTCTCTTTAGTTTGTTCCGTTAAGCTTTGAAAATTAAAGACAGAGGCTAATTGGTTACAATGCACAACTGCTCCAGATTTTGTCTGCCCCAGTTTTGGTAAATTCCCATTTGGGTATTTATTACACAAAACATGCAATGCAAATCAACTGATCACAAAGTATTTGCAACCAAGGTGACTGGAATTTCATACATCAAACTGTCACCAATATAAATATGTAGACAGGAAATGCAATATGAATAGTTTGCATTTTCCTTTCTATTTTAAAAGGGTTAAACCCAAGGGCAGCAATGTTTTCTTAGCATGACACGAGGCAGCGTATTCATTAAGGAAATGGTGTTGTGCAAAGTGCAATTTGCTGGCCCAACCAGTGAGATTTTCTTTTTCTTTTTAAACCAGCTTTATATTAGAACAGTTTGCACATCATCACTGGTCCTTAAACTTCCTTACTCCAAAGGCTGATGATGTAAAGCAATGTATAGCACCACACCAAGAAAGTTAGAGCACCATTTCTGCTTCTCACTCCTCAAGCACTTTGCTACAGGTATGTCAAACAGTATAAATCCTTTCCATGCAACACATATTTAGCTGAGCATGTCTGTATTCACTTTTATGAAAAGTGGAAAAATATGTTGTAATACTATATGGGTGCAGTAGTAATGCATTTAAGTAACTCTTTAGGAACTTAGTAAGTAACTAACAGATGTCACTTACGTGACACTTAGGCTGGCCATACGGCAGCCAGTGGCTGTCAAGATACCTGGACAGAGCCGAGAGCTCATTGGATGCTGGCTCTTGTCATACGAAGATCAGCTGATCGAGGGATGCCGGCCTAAAGGGTGCTGACAGTGACACACAGTGTGCAAATTTCGTCTGGCTCCTCAAGAACCGGCCAAAATTCGCACAGTGTATGGGCACCTTTAGACATAATTTACATCTGTATATAATGATGCCAAACCTTATTCTCTCAGCATCTTAGTTCCGTTCTAGAACAGTGCAATGTAGAAAGCCTCCTCCATATATATGTGTGAAATAGAATTTTGTGCCATAGTAAAATCTAATACAAATGTACTAATGCTTTCTCTAAACACCTTCAGGATCATGATAAAAGAAATCGGAGTAAGAGCGCATTAGAAAAAAACTATTCTTGCCCTTTAATCCTTACTTGTCTGACCAATTTTTCCAGTTTTTTTTTTACACACATGCTAAAATGTGCCTTTTTGGCTGGAAGGATACTTCACTCAAATTCAGAGAGCAGTAAAAGTGTTGGAGCAGCTTTACAGCCTCTTAGATTACTTTTACTTAAAGCCTAGAGGCAGCAGAATAAATAAAAAAGCTCATGACTTCTATTGCAGTTGTGGGCTTGATTTTACCTCCTTAAATACCATGGTGTGTCGGACATGTGCTTGGCAGTCAAATTATTAAACAGCAACTCCAGGGAGCAAGAAAAATCTGTGAGAAGCTAGTGGTAATCATGAACCCGAAGTCAATCCATGTCAAATGTCCATAATCTGAGAGCTGTAGAGTACACTGCACTCTACCTACAGCGTATGCATTGATGGGCGAGTCAATTAACGAAGCTCACATAATTCTGTGCATCTGTGTATGTTAGAAAAACCAAAGGGCTTACACAGTGGGTGTGGGGAAATATCTGTCATCATTTTCACATGGGTAAGCAAAAAGGGGTTGCCTGGTCACCTTGTTGCACTATAGCTATGCCTCCATTACAACAGAAAGCATGGGTAGGCTAGGTGGTCCTCATATGCATTTTAAGGCTAAGCTATCAAGTTTTACTAGCGTGCACAAGCCTGACTAGTTCAAGTACAGCCCAGCTTGTGCTTGGAGTACTCACAAAACTACATTTTGTAAATAAATGTTTGCATGGTTTCCATAGCTGTAGCAAATGTCATAATGGTTAGTAGCATAAGCTTAAGACACCTTTCCCATCTCCTTCTGATTAGTCTGGTTACCATCTCCACACTTACGTTTGCTGTTCATAAATGGAGCAAAATCTGTAAATAAATACCAGTTATTTTGAATTCAACGGACCACATGCATTAGAATTTTGCTTTGAATTTATAATTTTAATAAAAATATATAGCATAAAAATTACCTAATAACAACAAGGCAGATTATATCAAAAGATGATCAGTTGTAAAACAAAAAACTTCTTGGTTGTTCTCCAATAATTACAAATAATATTGTGGCACTGCTATACATAAAGCTTTTGATAGTAATTAAAGTTATTTCAGTGTGTTTACTTAAATGTAATTACTCTCCACATAAGCTCTCTGTGATGAGAAATGTATCTGTATTCTGTTAGGACATGCAAATACATGAGTTTTACCCAACATATTCAAAATCTACCAGAAAAAAATATAAATTAGGTCACCAGAGCAACTTACATAGTCTGCCATTAATTCAGGTTTTAAGACTAGTTACCAGAACCTTTATTATTTGTTTTGCGCATGATTTTCAAGCCAATATCAAGGTTACACCTTACACTGATTTCAAATGTTCCCAATTAAACTGCTCTGGTTACTGAATAAAGCCTAGTAAAGTTCCAGGTGCTGATTTACAAATATTAAAACCAGTACTGAAACTAGGATAAAATGGATGGATTGCATTTTTGAATATCTTAGCCCAAACTGTACTGAGAAGCAGTCATCTGTGGCTGTTACTCACAAATGGGTTAAAAGCATCAAATGCAATCATTGGGGTATGGCTACCAATATAAACCAGATTTCCAAGCCCTGTGGGAATTTGGATCCCCTGTTAGCAAGAACCTGATGTCCCTCACCTTTGAAGTTAAGCCACACCTCAATCCCATCCCATCCCATCCCATAAAATCCCATCAATCAGTCCAAAGGCAGCACCACTGTGACCAATAACAGAGTCTTCATTAGCTTGGGCATTGGCAGGTAAGCAGTGTTTTAGATCTGGACTTAGCTCCAAAGTGAAGTTGAGCACTTAGCAAACGGGTGAAACCAGAAAAAGAGGGGGACACAGAAGGAACATCTTGTAATGCCTGCTCTCCCTAGTATGACTTTTAAAGATGATGAATTCATTTAAAATCAAACAGGGTGTTTACTTTTAATGGACATCAGAAAGGCATATTCCTTTATGTCCATGCATGGATACAAGAAATATTGATTAATGCAACAGACACGGCTCAAATATAGAGGCAGCTGTCCAAGTTCTTACATATTAGGCTTTAAAATACTGTATAATCCAATTGTCAGGATTCACAGTTGTCCACAGGGGCATAAGGAGGAGTTTGCATGCCACTGTCCAAAAAACATTAGCTAAAGAACAAACAGATTTATTTACTAAAAATTGGAACATGAATTTGTTCTAGCCAATGAACATCCAGTTCATAGTATTTCCCAGCAACCACCATTTCCTTTTAGCCCAGCTTACAATAACCTAAATGTGTTTCAACATAGTTTCTCTTATAAAAACAAAGAAAGAGATATGTTCATAATACAAGTAACATGCTATCATCCAAACCTTGCCCACAGAGGATGGAAGAATTAAAGTAAACATCGTATGTCAACCAAAGTGAATACACAAACATAACTGATAAAGTACCAATGCTCATCTTCAGAAAGGTTTGTATTGTGCCTTGGGAAGGCATTGGATTCTAGGCTAAGCACATTCTGTAATACCCTTGGCACTCCTCTACTGCACATACAGACTAGTGTGATACTCTCCACACTCCTCTCCTGCACAGTATTTGCCCCCTGTAATACCCTCTCCTGCACATACTGCCTTTTCCAATACCCTGCACACTTCTCTTTTCCTATTACTGCTTACTGTAATACCCTCTGCACTTCTCTTCTGCATATATTGCCTACTGCGATACATGCTGCACTCCTCTCCTGCTTATACTGCCCACTAATAAATTTCTTCCGCATTATTTGCAACCTTGCCATTTCTGGAAATGCACACTTTTGCTAGTTTAATACATTTTCAATCTTTTTAAAAATAAAAACTGATGTCTTGCCTACCTAGAAAAATTACCACGAAAAACCCATAAAGACTAGTGCAGCAGCAGGACTTCATATCCTGCATCCCTTAATGACTTAGACTTACCATAGTCTGTAACCGACTTTGGAGCTCGTTGTTCCGTCTCTGTATTGCGCTTCTTGTTCTTGGATTTCCAGGCATGATAAACTTTGAGCCGCCTGTGAAACTCCTCTCTGCATGCTGCCAGCAGCTCGATGTCTGTTCAATAGATTTATGGGAAAACATATTTTGGTTAATGCTACCAAGAAATATCAGAGTGCCCAGATAATGTCAGCAGTGCTAGGCCAACATTCTTATTTATGCTTTTTTTATTCTGCTGTTATAAGATAGATGTCATATCCAGGTAGAGTACTTTATTTATGAGACATATTCATGAAAATGACAACAGGCTCAAAATATTTGATGAACTAAATGCATGTACCTGCACTTTTTTTTTCTAGAAATGAAGTATCTTCATGAATAAATGATATTCTACATACCACATTAACCTACAAATAACTTTGATATTAAATGCATTTGCCATTTCCCATCGCTTATCTATTACTAGTTGCACTGGACTTGCTGTTTTAAATGGTGTATGTAAAATATAACTCCACACAGCACAATGAAATATCCAGGTAAATACACATAAGTGTATTAATGGCATTCATTGATTGGAGGTCCATTATCCACTTTCCTATTTTGCATCAAGGCAAATTAGTATATATAGTTTTCAAAGGGGAAGCAGTTTTGTATTGGGAGTACACATTTCCTATAATTCTCTTCAGCTAGTGTCACTGACTGTCTACATTTAACACCTCCCAGCACTGTATAGACAATGTTTTGATGTAATACAGCTCACTAGCAAATGTGATCAGTGAGACCATGAAAGAAAAAAAATCACGATCTGCCAACAGTAACTCAATCAAATAATAGCACACTGTACCAAAACTTAGACTCTGTTCACAATTTAGTGGTGGGAGAGTGTAGGTCAAACCTTATCCAAGGTTTTAACAGTATTTTTGTGAATCCTCTCAAGACATGTTACTTTTTTCGATAGTGGAAGGTACACTAGCAGTAAGTCAAAAACATAGTGGGGTTGATTTACTAAAGCCAAATAGGCACTTTGCAACAGAATTTTGCCTTAGCTTAGTGAATGTGATGAAAACTTACTTTGCAATGAATATCCAATAAAGAAAAAACAGTATTTTGCTTCTGCATGATTGGATGATGGAAGTCAGCAAATCTTCACTTCATTCACTAAACTAAGTGAACATCCCCTTGCAAAGTGAACCGTCTATTTGAGATAAGCAATATAAAACCCAGTACATCCTGCTGAGCACAAAATACTTCAATAAATTGTATTCTTGGCCAAATCCTGTTTAAGAAACATTGAGGAGGATGACAGTAGAAGATGCAGGCTCTGTAGTTGGTTCTTCCAACCATGAAGGATCTTGCTTAATTTTGTCTTTTGTCCTCTATGCTTCCATATTGCTTAAACATTACTATCACAACACAGCAAGGATTATTTGAGAGCTATGGGAGAGATAGTGACAGGCTGACCTCTCACTCAGCACCTCAGAACAAGATCTTTTACAAACACATGCATACATAACCAATGTGTGTAGCTCATTTATATTGTGGAAGGGCTTTGCTGGGACAGGGGAGAGGTGATTTGCAAATATTTACAAATGAGTGCAGTATACTGTATTCTTCTGAGAAATAAAAATATGTATCACTTTACATTACTTGTTATACACAACCAAAACCTAGAGTGTAGCAGAATCTTGTATGCTGGGATTGAACTTATTCTAAATACAGGGAGAGAGATGAGTTATTCTGCCAGAAGTTCACTATTTAATTTGGATATGATGCTGTCAGCTAAATGACATTGCAGCTATTTGCAAGAAAGAAAATTGGAAACAGCACCTTACTGCTAAACAGTGCATCCGGAAACAAAAAGGAAACACAGGTAATCATGAATTATATTACGGAATGCAGTGTTTGTAGTGAAGTTGCCCTTTTATGTTTTTGAAGATTCCCAACTCATTATATCAGTATGTCTAAAATATTTTCTTTACCACAACAAAACATGAAGTAGTATTAGACCCTCCTCACTAAATTAACATTTCCTTTTAGATACAAAGTACTTGATGCACTATACTGTTTTTGTTAAGTATTGCTTGTAAACTGTTGTTTTTTGTAACCATTTTTTAAACTTGTCTACTACTGTCTCTATCTCCCTGTGGTTCTCTTAAATTTCTGCCCTGGTTACGTGCTCAGCACAGTCACAGAAGGACCACCTGACTTTCTGGTGTAGGGTAAGTACACAGGATCAGAGATTAGTCAATTCAGCTGTCAATTTAGATCTGAGGGGGTGGAGGAAGAGCCCTCTTGTAACCTGTTACTGAGAACATGCACACAGAAGGGGGATTTATCAAAACTGTAGCAGACAGAATCTGGAGCAGTTGCCCATAGTAACCAATCAGTGTCTCTCTTCAGTTTGTTCAGTTAAGATTTGAAAATGAAATAGAGAATGCACAGCTGCTCCAGATTCTGTCTGCTCCAGTTTTGATAAATTCCCCTCAGAGTGTTCTTGTGCAGCTGTAGTTACGTTCAAGGAACATGCACATAGGGGAGGGCTCCAGAGAGACCTCACAAGGCATCAGAGCCACCCAATAGACAGAAGTGCATTTTGCCAGATTTTCAAGTTCATCTCCCGCAGAACAGATGTGAAGGAGATCATGCAGCAGGAAGCAAAACATTTAGTTGTAGCTAACAAATTATAAATACTGTTTCATGGGTTCATTAACGCTTTAAATGACTTGGTTAATTTAAGCAACAGAATATTAATCTTGAAATAAAAAAAAATTTAAGGAAAACTGTCAAATTCAGAGAGTTATCACATATTCTGCCCCAGTGGCATACTAGCATGAACAAAACACTTTGGAGAATACAGAAATGGCATAAAAAACTCCCAATCCGTGTTCCAGTCATTTGTTTCCTGCCAGTAAGCTGCCCTTTCTGTCTGAGGCATCACATCTCTTGTCAATCTATTAGGAACTCTGTGGTCTTCTCTCTAGAGGTGAGATGGAGTTCAGCTCTGCGTACAATACAGCTAGATACCAGCACTTTTAATGGGAGCACAAGGGGATGAAGTGCCAGATAGCAGAGGTAGTTGCCTACTAACAAAGCTATTTTTTCACACTAAACAGACTGACATAAAAGTTATTTGTGTGAAGAGTGTGTAGAGATCCATTAAAAAAAAAGTGAGACTGTCTGAGCTGTTACAATATTTTACGTGCTAAAGATAGCACCAAGATGTTATGCTTGAAAGCCGTACCGGAAATTACTGATTCATTTTACTAATTGGAATTTTGCTTATTTAGAAGAAACCAATTTACATTCGCTTTGGGATAATTTAATCTTGCATACATCTTGGGTATTTTTATTGATTTTCTAAAAAGTGCCATAGGCATAATGTTATTAAGAAGTGGGATACCTGACAAGAGCAGAATGGCATAAAAAAGCACATATTATACATGGCATCCAACACAGTCTTAACAGGTAACCAAAAGTGGGGCACAAGAAGAAAGTTAAATGGAGCAGGCAAAGGAGAAATATAGAGGGAAACTTGATTCATTTAGGTGAAAGGATAAATCACAACTAGCATTGGAGCAGAACACAGTCAAACAATATAGTGACAATTCCTATCAGCTACTTTTTCCCCAAAGAAAGTGATTTCACCTGTATATGTAGTGGTGGAACTATGACTATGGTATAGATATGACTCACACTATGTATACTGATCTGAATGTCACAAGTTTCCAAACAGGCTTCCCAATCCCATCCTCCAGAAGCATTAAAATAAATGTAATTGCGAAGGGTCCACAGCAGACTCAGCAGCATTTCGGGGTTTTTTTTAGGCCTCTATGTGTTAAAAAAGCATTTTTAGAGCTGGAAATAGATTTTGTAAAATAATAAATGTATTAAAGGCGTGGCGATGCATTAAGTGGTGTTAATCCTCTTGTACCCAGAGGGGGACGTTAATCTACAGATTGAAGGAGGGAAGCAGTTAAACAACATCAATATTTTGTGTGAAAAGAGTTTTGTCTGTTAGAGTGGGTTTTTGATAGCTAAGTTATGGTAGTATGTCTCCACTAATACTTGATTACAGGAAACATGTAATAAAAGAAAGAAGGAAAATGTTCCTTTTCTAAAATGCGGGTCACTAACCCAAAATAAGTATACAAATCAGGTGTTATAACTCCACTGTCTGAAAGCCTTTTACTAGCTCAGTGACTCAGAAGGTAGTAAATTCAGCCAGGCATCTATCATTTTTAGAAGAAGGTCAGTAGTGACAGCCGACATATTTCTCTCAGTCCATGATGTCTATAAGGCTGCAGGAACTATGAGATATTTGTATTTAATTTTTTGCCTCCTGTAGTCAATCATCAGATTTGGTATTTAGAATTATTTTCAACATGCTAAATAACATATAATAAGAAAGTCTTTGTAAAGAATGCTTATACCTATACATCAACAACATACACCCTCATACAGTGCTCTCCTTATAAAACTGGACATGACTGTCACTTGGCCGATAGTGATTCATGACTAGATGAAAAATTGACTCGACAATTCCACAAGGCTAAAGACCCAGGTGTTCAGACACCTCACCCTTTCTCAAATTTCGTTACACCATATACATTACTTCTAAGCATTATGGGGTTTTATGAGGCAGACTTACAATTCTATTAAAAAAATCTAAATCTATTTATTCCATGTAGTTCAAAAAACTACATGGAATAAATTGATTTTGATTTTTAACAAAAAATTAAGTCTGATGCCTCATAAAACCCCATAATACTTGAAGTATATGGTGTAAGTAATCATGACTAGATGACAACATTTTTTTCTTATTCACATGCATCTCCAGGTCCCACTACAATCCTCTTTTATTATGTGGGAAATACTTCAACTATATTGATGAAAGGGAGGAGATAATGGCTTTTGAAGGCGATGCAGCTACCCTTTGAAAGTTGAGTGTTCAAACAAAAAAACCTATGAACTGTTTATACATTATTTAATTAATAATTTTAAGAGAAAAAATTTCACAAAACTGGGCAGTTTAAACACAGGAAGAGATTAAAATAAGAATAGCCAGAGGATACATTCAGTAAAAAAACAAATAACAAAAACAAACAGGAGATCATACTTATAGGCAGATGATATTATATGTAGGTTTAAACTTGGTTACACCTTCTTCTACCCTCCAAGCTTCCCCAGTGGTCAATGAGGATATCTTGAACTTTAAAAGGAGCAACACAGAGGTTCAAGAGGTGGAAGTAGTTGAGGTTAAACTTGGCTTCTATGCACTTTTCATCATTTACCTTGGTTTGTGGCAGGTTTACATTATTGGAGTTAAATACCACAATTGACCAATTTCTTCATTTGCAGCTACTCAGCAAACTTACAAAGCTTATATCTATTCTCTCAGCATTTCTCTGTGCATTCCTTCATACACAGCAAACAAACGGGGCCACTTGCTAGATACTGTTGACCTCATATCACTAAATGAAGGTCCATGCATGCTTCTGGTTGGTAATCTACCAGGTCTGTGTTACCGGCAGAGGATCTGTAGCAGCTCAGGATTTTGGTTGTTCCTCTACTTTTAAGGAAACTAGAGACCACTAAGGGACCCCAACCTAAAATATTAACACTCCTACAAATTTAAAAGGTGCCTAAAGTGCATGAATATAATATTAAAAAAATGATTCAAAGATCAAAAAACTAATAACTTCTAACGCTACGCATGTAAGTTATTGTTTGCCGGCCAGCTGCTGTTTGCTGAGATGTAAGTTCTATTATTTTAATAAAGAGTTTTTATGGCTTACTTCACTATGTGGAATCTTTTTTGATCCTATTTATGCATAACAACGTTGATGGGCATGTGAACTTAAAAGGATCCAGTCTGAAGATCTGTCCTCAAGAAATTGGCTGTTTGGCTTTCAGCCATTGGGACTTGGTGAGTGCGTACCCCGAAGGGGCCCACGTCTGTGTCAACACTACGGACGTTTTTTATTCACCCATGGGTGGATTTCATGTGGATGAACTTTATGATTAAATTCACTAGCACAATATTTAATAATTTTTATTCATTTGGTAGTTTGGGACCCACCTGATTCACTGTGGATGATTTATTTATTTGCATGTACAGGGATATTTAATATTGATCACATATTTATTGGGTTATTTGACCCTTTCCTTCTCACTGTGTGTGTCATTTAATCATCTTGTTTATGATACTTATTAATCATGTATTAGTTTTTTGATCTTTGAATAATTTTTTTTATATTATATTCATACACTTTAGGCACCTTTTAAATTTGTAGGAGTGTTAATATATTAGGTTGGGGTCCCTTAGCGCTCTCTAGTGTCCTTAAAATCAGTGCTCAAACCGTTGGTTTGTATTGTTACAGCAGCTTAGTGACCCCTAGTGGCATTATCCAGTAGATCGGAATTATAGTTTACGTGTTCCTCTACTTTGCTGAATCAGCATTTCCATCCACAAGGAGGGGTAGCTTTTGAGAAGCGCTGCTTTCCAGAAGCTGTCGATCCGATCCGTAAGGTTAACAGAATCCAATAAGTGACCCTGCTTGTTCGCTCTGCATAGAGGAATTTTAAGATTAGTTCTCCTACACCAGTAGAGATTTATGTTATGTCCAACCACTTGACAATAACAGCTGAATTATCAGCTGGGAGATCTGCTGTCTCCAAGTGCTAGGCATTCAGTACTTAATATATCTAGAGGATTGCAAAAACTTTTCATCTATCACATGTCAGCCTCAAGCTAAAGCATCATTTTGTCTAATGTGCTAATCCTTAATGACTTCCTTCCATTTCAGCAGTAGTCAGTTTTGTTGACTTACCACATGAGGTATTGATTGCATCTCTCAGCTCCGCGTATTTCCATTTACTTAAGTCATGCTTTTTGACGGTAGCAGCAGATTTTGTGGCTTGAACTTGCACTCCCCTGAAATAGCAGAGAAGGTATTTTATATAATAAATAAAAAAAATTAAATACATGGCAACTACAAATTTAGACAAGGAACCTTGTTGAACTCTTGAAGGCAGAAAGAAATGCAAAATATGAAGAGAAAGCATACAAATATCGAGCTATCACACAGACGGTCTATTTTAGTTTTTCACTTTTGATAACATAATGAAAAATCCCCTTGGACTAAATTATTTATTTTAGGAGCACAAAACAGTAACAACTTTTATAATGACAAGTATTCAAGAAACAGTCATTGCAAAATTTTAGCTGACAAAAAATAAAATAGCTGATCCATCTAAACTAATACTATACAGTGTAATCATAACCTCTTAAATGACTTTACCAGGACAATTTATTGTACCACATTAAAAGCAGGCAAATGCAGTCCATGATGGTAAATGTGACTTGTCTGGTAAACAGGCAGTCAGCAAATGTTTGTAGCAAGAGATACACGAGGCATTCTGCAGCCAGTAAACAGTGAATGTTCAGTGGACTGATCAACTGCTGCTTCATAAATATGTTTCTTTGCTTTGCTTAGATTTGTTTCCATTTTTCTTTTATCAGCGGACATCACTCTCTCTATTAATTAGTGGGCATTACAACTCCATGCCATGTTAATTAAATACCTTTATGAAATAATTAAATATGAAACAGGTAAAGCTCTATTATTAAATATATTACAGTGCTAAAGCACTGTAGCCTGCCATTAAGAAACTGCCATTTTAAAACATAAAGGAGTAAATGTCAAAGTATAAAAGTGATTTTAATCACTTGTAAAATGATGGATGACAGAATATAATCACCATTCACAGCTCTGATTATATTCAAAGATAGTACCTTGGCCATGAGCTACTGCTAATTTTTGAATTTTCATTAGTCTAAGCATAGAAGGTAATTGTAATAAAAACAGAAAAAAAAACCTAATAGTCCAGTAAGAATATAGAAAAGTTCTTAATGATGTCTAAACCAGTCAAATTAATGCCAAGCATATGTAGCTAACCAGAAGCCTTAACGTCATCTCTTTCAGGAGTACATAATCTTTCTGTGAATTCCTAAATTTGTGCATCCAATTTTTCCTGGTCTATTTTTGCTATGCGCCCATATACAGGTAAAACTCGAATAATTAGAATATCGTGCAAAAGTTCATTTACTTCACTAATGCAACTTAAAAGGTGAAACTAATATATGAGATAGACTCATTACATGCAAAGCAAGATAGTTCAAGCCGTGATTTGTCATAATTGTGATGATTATGGCTTACAGCTCATGAAAACCCCAAATCCACAATCTCAGAAAATTTGAATATTGTGAAAAGGTGCAATATTCTAGGCTCAAAGTGCCCCACTCTAATCAGCTAATTAAGCCATAACACCTGCAAAGGGTTCATGAGCCTTTAAATGGTCTCTCAGTCTGGTTCAGTAGGAATCACAATCATGGGAAGGACTGCTGACCTGATAGTTGTGCAGAAAACCATCATTGACACCCTCCATAAGGAGGGAAAGCCTCAAAAGGTAATTGCAAAAGAAGTTGGATGTTCCCAAAGTGCTGTATCAAAGCACATTAATAGAAAGTTATGTGGAAGGGAAAAGTGTGGAAGAAAAAGGTGCACAAGCAGCAGGGATGACCGCAGCCTGGAGAGGATTGTCAGGAAAAGGCCATTCAAAAGTGTTGGGGACTTTCACAAGGAGTGGACTGAGGCTGGAGTCAGTGCATCAAGAGCCACCACACACAGACGGATCCTGGAAATGGGCTTCAAATGTCGTATTCCTCTTGTCAAGCCACTCCTGAACAACAAACAACGTCAGAAGCGTCTTACCTGGGCTAAAGAAAAACAGACCTGGTCTGTTGCTCAGTGGTCCAAAGTCCTCTTTTCTGATGAGAGCAAATTTTGCATCTCATTTGGAAACCAAGGACCCAGAGTATGGAGGAAGAATGGAGAGGCACACACTGCAAGATGCTTGTAGTCCAGTGTGAAGTTTCCACAGTCTGTGTTGATTTGGGGAGCCATGTCATCTGCTGGTGTTGGTCCACTGTGCTTCATTAAGTCCAGGGTCAACGCAGCCGTCTACAAGGAGATTTTGGAGCACTTCATGCTTCCTTCCGCAGACCGAGCTCTGATAGCTTCCATGCCACGCCGCATTGAGGCAGTAATTGCTGCAAAAGGGGCCCAAACCAAGTACTGAGTACATATGCATGCTTATACTTTTCAGAGGTCCGATATTGTTCTATGTACAATCCTTGTTTTATTGATTGCATGTAATACTCTAATTTTCTGACATTGTGGATTTGGGGTTTTCATGAGCTGTAAGCCATAATCATCACAATTATGACAAATCACGGCTTGAACTATCTTGCTTTGCATGTAATGAGTCTATCTCATATATTAGTTTCACCTTTTAAGTTGCATTAGTGAAATAAATTAACTTTTGCACGATATTCTAATTATTCGAGTTTCACCTGTAGTTGTAAGTGGACAAGTTTCAGGCGACACTCTGAAAGCGGGAGCTTTGTCTTCATATATCTTTATATAGGTCTGGCAAAATGCCTTTTCTCACTTTGTGTACTTTAAGCCTAACTGAAGCATTCATTTAAATCAGCTAAATACAAATCAGGTACACCAAAGCAAAAGGAGTAAAATGTCCTATAGTTTGTTTTTTTTCTACAGCAGCCTGAGTAGAAAAGCCTGTCCTCTTCCAGCAGCTGCAGAATGGGACCCTTGCTCTCTGTGGACAAGCAGTGATCGCTTTTCCATAGCTCCAACATGCACCCTGCTGAGTCAGAGCTCTTCAATTAGTCAGAAGCATGAACTTCACTGATTACAGAGTTACTTTACTGATTGTCGCCGTTCAGAGGCGACACCCGGAGCTTTAGGAGTAGCTGCAGGCTCTCTACATCCGCGTCTTGTCACCGTACTGCTCCACAAAGATGGCGCCGGTGTAGTCGGCTGCCGTCACGACTGCTCTGCAGTCGTGTAAGCATTTCACTGCATATCATACTTGTAAGATTGTGTATGTGACAAATAAAATCTATCTATCTATATGTCTGACTCAATAAGAGGCATGTCAGACCTCTGCAATGAGATCACTGCTTTCACACATAGAGCAAGGGTATTTCTCTGCAGCTGCTGGCAGGGGACAGGCTGTTCTATTTGGGCTGTGGCTGCATTAGAAAGAGAAAATACAAGCTGTAACACTGCATTTACATTAGTCTCCTGCATTCGGAAATGAACTGGAAAATATAAACAAACATGATGCTTCCCAAATCGCATTTAAATGGATATATGTTAATGCCAGTGTGAATGAGCCCCAAGACTCTGAACACCTTTTGTTTTGATGCACCTAGAATGTATTGAGCAGACTTAAAATGAAGGGTCAATTGGGCTTTAGCCTTTAGCTGACAACATGACTTTACACAACATGTCCAAGTCATATTAGTACTACTCTTATATTTTAGTAATAAACAAAAGGAAACCTTACCAACTCACCATCCTTACAAATCTATTATGGAATTATTGCTTAATACTCCCACTTTTGGTCACATATTTGCTATTTCCCTCCCTGAGACCCAAGCCAAGTTAAATATATGAAAGAAACCAATCAATGGGCGAAATGCATTGACGTAGGTCACCGAAGGGGCCTGTCTACCACTCATCACGGCCTCTGTGGACGCTGTCTTGCTACACGTGATAGCATAGATGTACTCCGTATTATGTGGATGCACTCCATATGATTGTGCAACGATCCACATTTGAATATGTACTGGGAGTGGTGAGATCCGGATTTGTATGAAAGTAGTGTGGTGCTAAATGTTGCAGGTATATTTCCCAGTCAGCTGATGTATGTGATGTCATGGAGCATTTTGAATAATGCTTTCTAAATGCTTGACAGCTCAGAACTGATTTAATCCTTGATGCCAGTAATGAATGATTGCTGCTGAAGCTTTTAGCTGGAGCCCGTTTCGTGCATGCAAATTTGAGTTAATGCACAATGTCCTGATATGGAAACATAAGATAACTATTGTGAATTAAACATTTCAGGGGGTCCAGCTATAGTATGTTACAAACTGAGTGGATACTTTGATTAAAAGTATTTCCGGGTCATGTTGGAGTGCTCTGTAGCAAAGTGTTGTATAAATTACACCCTGGCATTACTTGGGAAGTAGTGTGAAATCCCAGTTATGGATGCTCTATCTAGTCTCCTTAAAGGAGAACTATGAGATGAGTGATTTCCACTCACCTCATAGTTCTAGCCGACCTGTGACAATGAGACTGTCACAGGTCGGCTCAGTAGATCGGGAGGTTAGCGAACACATACCAGGTTCCCTCACCTCTCGATCCTGTCACGGCTCTCTGCCGTGACAGGGGGAGGGGCTGGATTCCCCTCTCCCCGCTCCGATCTGCCAGCGCTGACTGGCGGAACGGACGGGGGAGGGGGGGTACAGCTGGCTCTGCCTCTAGATAGGCAGAGCCAGCTGTCACTCATCCCGTCATCTACGACGGGATCCGCTCCGGCTGCGGCATCTCAGTATACCCTAAGCTCAGTATACCGCGAGCTACAACTCGCGGTATACTGAGCTTAGGGTAACGGGAGGACGCTAGTTTGTGTCCTCCCGTTACCCTAAGGAGAACTATGGGGAAAAACACTGACCCCATAGTTCTCCTTTAATATCGGACCTCTAACAACAGTTTTTCCAGCTTTATGCAAAATTAGCTATTTATCCACAGTGCAGTTGTAGTCACGGAGGAGGTTACTAAGGTTTAAAGAAACAGACCGTTGGATTATTTAAAATGTGCATGAGTGTTATTGGTCCTGATCTTTGCTGATGCATTGTTTTTAATGACAACGCTGTTCTATTTTTAACTTGTGGTGGTATAGTGGTGATGTATTTTTTAAAGTTAATATGAATAAAGTTATTCATTTGACTTATTTTACTTCAGACTCTCTGTGTAACCTCTGCGGCCCAACTGCGTATCAGTGGGCCATCCTTTTTGGTTTGAAATGGAATTCTATTCCCCTAGCACAGGGGTCAGCAACCTTAAACACTCAAAGAGCCATTTGGACCTGTTTCCCACAGAAAAGAAAACACCGGGAGCCACAAAACCCTTTTGACATCTAAGATGAAGATAACACTCCATATATCGTTTTTTACCTTTATGCTATGTATATAGGTATATGTGGGCTTAGTAACGCACTGGACTCTGGGCTTAGTAACGCACTGGACTCAGGGCATAGTAACGCACTGGACTCTGGACTTACCCGAGACCCCGCAGAGCACAGCTGAGAGTGACCCTGCAGAGCACACCATAGATCCTGCATAGCCCATCTGAGACTCTCTATGGTGGGCTCTGCAGGGCCTCAGGTGGGCTGGTCGCCAGGGTACCTTTCCCTGTACCTCCTCCCAGCTCCTCTTACCTGCTGCTGCTGGGGCTTGGCCTCCTCCACTCCCTCCCCTGTCACCTCTGCCATGCCACCCCTGGTACAGCTGATACTTATGTAAGAGGCCACCCAGGCTGCTCAGACCCCTCACATGGGTACCGGCCATACCCCCCTGATGGCGGTGTTCTATCAAAGTTTGTGACTACGTTACAATGTGCGACCAGTGACGTGGTCACAAATTTCAATGTAATCCCGCCCGTTGTTTTTTACGGTGGAATGTGTGACCGCCAATAGGTCACACATTCCAACGCTTTTTCAGCTGTTCCAGAGCAGATCGGCGTAGCAAATCGTATGTGCAGGAGTACCAATCTGCCCTGGTACAGCTGTTCGGTCCTGAAATGTCACTTCCGCCCCTGGACAGGGAGCCGCAGCAGAGGGATGAAAGAGCCACATGCGGCTCCGGAGCCGCAGGTTGCTGACCCCTGCCCTAGCAGGACGATGGGCTTTCTTTGTTGAGAACATAGACAACAGCTACTAGAACTCCTAATTTCTTATGAGAGGATGCTTTATAAATGCTTGGAAGGTGCTACTCCGTTTTCCAAGAAGCATTTGGTCTATTTTGGATTAAAGGTAAGGAAATGAAGATAGTATTTACATGGGAAAGGGATTACAAATAACTAAAAATGCCTCTTAAGTCCGGCATTGCTCCAACTGCCTTTTAAAGAGTTGATGTTTGTGTGTCATCCTCTATCTTAATGACATCCTATTTTTTATGGACAAACCTGACTGATCATCAGACTTTGCACAGACTGTACTTCAGCATCTCACACAAAACAGTCTTCCCTATAAGTTGGCTAAATATAATGCCTTAACAACTGTATCTACGTTCTGGAGGTTTAAACTTTAGAGGCTGGAAAGGTCATCCTTCATCAGTGTAGTACTGGTACACTAGACCCTTGCAATTTTTCCTCTGAAACATTATCAACAGCTAAGAAAAAAAAATATTATTGGAGATCAAAAACTCCTAGCAGTAAAACACACCATGGATAAATGGAATTACTATTTAAAAGGGCATAAACCACCCCTTCCCTATGTATACAGACTGCAAAAGCCTCCAGTACCAGCTGTCAGTAAAAAAAGATAATTAACACCCATCTGTCCCACTAGGCTCTGATTTGATTTTCTTTGACATATTGACAGGCAGAAACAACACCAAGGTGTACTGCCAGTAATTTTTATTTTACCTGCAAATCCCCTTTATGATTGACACACTTCAACCTAGTATCAAATTTCCCAACCCCTCCCCCCCTTAGGGCTTGTGTACTCAAGGATTTGTTTTCTGTGTTTGTGTCAACTGATTCCGATTTACATAAATTATGCAGTTCAGTTCTGAGGAAGCATTTGACCTGCTTTGCCTGTAATTCTCTGGAAATAACAACATGTCCTATGGAGTGTCCTGTGAGTGTGCAGCAGGATTTATGCACCACTGTTTAAAATTAGGGATGCACCGATACTTTTCAGATACCAGTGCCGATACTTGGCATTTTCATGAGACCTACCAGGGTTGCAGCTGGGACCTGGCTCTGGCACTCCACCACTGTCCTGAAATCATTAGTCTGTATTGGTTTAGAAAAACTGACAATAAACAAAAATGTATCAGTACTTGTATCTATGAGTACTTGGGCAAGTATCAGTACTTGCAAAAATGGTATCGATGTATCCCTTTATATTTTTAAAAACAAAATCATACATTAAAACAGAGATCTACAAATCCCAGGAGCCCCGTATGATCCTTACAAATGACAACTGCCTAATATCTTTTGAATTTTCCTCTAGTCTAGTCTTGGAGCTCGAAAAGTATCTGTACTTGTACTGAGTACAGCATTTGGTCTTGGTGCATCCCTACTTAACACTAATGTTAATATTTCAGATAATTAGATGCATTCATTAAATCGCACACACAAACAGCGAAAGCTGGAATCTGACTGGTTGTTTGGAGCAACATATCCACTAAATTTTCACTCAAAATCAGTTCAGTTCTGAATTAATTTTTTACACACTAGCAATGCATAAAGCAACATGAATACAACAGCACAAACACATACACACAAAATCAAGGATACACACATTTTTATACTGTGAAATTAAAACTGTGAAATGATTGATGATTGTTATTGACTGTGCCAATCGTGCTAAACACAATTCTTTCTCACCAACCTAGCCAGTATCTGTGACATTTCCTTAATCATTTCGTCCCTATTAAAAGATTAATAGAGCACAATATTGACATAATGGACCATAAAGGTGTTAACAAAAAGAAATCATTTTAGTTGGGGGTAAACAAAATATATTCATACTGTGGGTAGTCCTGTAAAATGTGGCTACTTGCATAGAGTTCCACAGAATAAAAATATTTAGTATATTACTAAGTGAAGAATCTCTGTACATCCCACGGTGTTGCTCTATGTAACAACTAGTTCTAAGGCACTCTATAGAAAAAGCTACATTTTGTTGCTTTCAGTTAACAGCATAACACAACTGACGTCCCCCCTTGTATTGTTAACTGCCAGGAATGTAATGCGTCATCCTGTTTGAGAAGCTGTTTTGACCTTGTTTGTAGTATTTCTATTCAGAAGTGTACTGTTTGGCACAGGGTTTTCTAACCATACAATATTGAAGTCCAGCACATCCAGAGTAACTCCTACTGATGGTAATTTTGTACAATACCAAGAAAAAAAACCTGACTTTGGTGACCCGAGGATACAGTTGACACCTACCTGGCACAGTGAGTTATTTTACAGGAAGGGTTAGATGCTAGCAAGTAGCTTGCAGTCAATGCTAGAAAAATCAAAGTAGCCTTGTACTTTGATTCTATCAGGATTGGAGGACTTGGTCTTCATTTTACGGTCAACTAATTAGCCTGGCTCCCTATCTAAATGAAGAAAACGTGGCATATTTAGCACACAAAGACATTTTTTATAGTGATCCATGGTGTTACTGTAGTACAAGTTCTGTAGAGTTAATTAAATAGATTTTGCCAGAGTTTTAGATAACCTTCTGATTGGACATTTGTGTTATCTACAGTATATGGTAAGGAAATATTTTGCTTCACATGCATATTCTTGTTACTGACTTCCCAGAAACTGAAGGAAGGATACGATCGACAGCCCTGATGCATACATCTGCACTAAGCAGTCAGCAATGACAGCTCCCTTAAATCTATCCTGACTACTGTACACACACAGTGGTGTGAAAACAGTGAAAAACAGCAGTAAAATGTGTTTCTTCCCATGCACATCAAACCTTCTGCTTTAGCATGTTAAAATTGCTAGGACATAAATCATATTATTTTGGAACATGGGAATAAGGGAGTCCTCTAAAAAATAATAGTCAGGATTAGGGAAGTATAATATGTATTAACTACAATAATTCTGAGCAAAGCATTACTAAGTAAATGCTATATAATTACAGTAGATCTAACTTTCTGGTTATCTGCATTTTAGAGTCACCAGCCATGTTTTTTTATGTGGACAAAAAGAGCTGTATAAAGGACAATTTAGAGTGAGTGCTTGTGAAGACACTTTCAACATTCTCTGGAGAGTTCATTATACATACTCAGTTCTTGATTGGCTTTTGTGATAAAGATGCCAGCTGCAGTTCAAGTACCATGTACTCTGGAGGTCATTTTCATGAACATAAAAGATGTCAGCAATGTTTTGTTGAGCCAAAAAAATTTCATTTTCTGGACTTGGTATGTTTTAAATTACATGCGACTTTTGTACTTTTTTTAGTACATTGTTATTTCTGGCACAAAAGCTGATGAGTAGTAAATACCATTTTGAAAGCATGGCAAACATATTGCTGACAACATAAAGCTTTACTATTCTATAAGAAGGCAACACAAACATTCAAACATTAATAATTTAAAGTGCAACTAATTTGTGCCGACGCTGTCCTTCCTTGGGGGGGGGGGGGGTGTTTTTTTTGTCCCCGTGGCC
>NW_017306636.1:1126134-1270292 GCF_000935625.1 Nanorana parkeri | reverse complement strand
GGGGGGGGGATACTTTTGTTCCCCATGGTCCCTGTGTGTGTTGTAAAGAAGCCACCACTACAACTTGCTCACTCCCTTGATGGACTACAATCTCACATTTAGTTTACTAGTTTGTTTTGAGATTGTAGTCCATCACAAGCGAGCTTGGACCGGTGGCTACTTTGCAACACACACAGGGACCATGGGGAACAAAAGGAGCCACCCTCCAGAAGGAAGGACAGTGTCAGCACCAATCCAGAGATGATTTGAGGATCTACAGCTGTGTGATGCACAAATAAGATACATTTTTGGTAATAGTTAAAGTACTTAAATGCATTTAAAAGGTTTAACTTCTGAGTTTAGTGCCACTTCAGTTGCAAATTTGACTTTTTTGTCAAAACCTTCTATAACAGTATTTTTCATTACATTATAGCAATTTCCAAATTAAAAACACAATTGTAATGGGGGTTTTCTAAAACAGGAGTCAGTACGTTGGTTATCTGGTATCTTTGAGCAAGGAGATTTTGGCCCCCCTAACAAGTGTGAATTCTGCAGCTTTTTTCACCATACTGTAAAGTGTCCCTAACACTAAACTAAACCTTTATGACCATTAACAATTAACCTTCAACACTTGTCCTTCTCCCTAAAACCTAACCCTTTCATTAAAAAATAATACAACAAGTTATTGCTACCCAAGCAATTTTATATATTACAGTTATTAAAAGCTACACTTCTATTTCAGTGTGCAGTCTGTAGTTATTCAAAGTTGTAAAGAAATTAAAATGCACCTTCTTTGCAATATGTCTACCTATAGGTCTTCTGTAGATGACTGATGTACATATTGCCACCAAAAACAGACATTTTCAGAAGTCTGCACTTAGATACAAGTTTAATTTTAGGTATCCTCTGCAGCAGGAGATTCATTATTAGGGCGATATCCCCTAAGGCCTGTCCTCGCTAAATGGATGCAGGCATTGCACCCTTTATCATTAGAACACTGAAATATGTCCAATTTATAATGAGGTATACCCCCCTATTCAGAAATCAGTGTCAAAAAGGACATGGTGAACTAAACAGCTATTTATTTTTAAGGTCAGTATGAAATATGAAAGTATGAATCTGCGAAAAGCTTTGCAATGTATATAGATCACCTAAAGGGATTTTTTGTTAACACAAAATACACTTTAAACCTAAATTAAGCCCTAACCCAAGTAATATGCCATATTTTATGTTCCCTGCTAACTCTAGTGTTGTAGGAGAAAATTTAGAAAACTCACTTAGACCAGTAAGCCACGCTCAGCTGGACACAGTTGTGATAAAGTGGCTGGAAACAAACTCAAACCCGAACTTTTCTCCCCACAACAGCAGTGTTTCCAAACCCCTACAGTGTTCCCTGAGTGGAATTTTATGTGGCCCTCCTATGATAATATACAGAAATATATACACCATTTTTACCCACAAAGTAAATCTAAAGGTTATTCAAAAGAAAATTAACAGATCACATGGAAAACATACATTGTCATGTTGCTCTTTTCTCCACCAGTCCTGAAAAAAAAGACAGACTGAATAAGTTTAAACTGCTTCAGAAATGATTTGCTAGTCTCAGATCTAATAATCCACTCCATGCATTTCACCCTCTTTCAGTATAATAAGGTCTTTGTTTGAACATAGCAAATGATTGTATTTTACAGTTCACTTTCATCTTTTCAACTTGACCACTGAATAACATGATTAGCAAAAAAGAAAATTAGCAATAATTAAGAATCTCACACTCTATTAATTATTTCCAGAACCCCCACAAAGTATTTAATTCCGCTGAAATTGTGTGAATTCTCTAAGTGCTTCTTCATAATTATTTTCTTCATAAATAAGTTAGAAATTTTACATTTCAAATTTGTTCAAAATCACACATGCAGTCGGCATATAGTTAGAAAAAGAATGCAGAAGGCGACATGTCTCCTTACTTGGCATGAGCTGCAGAGGGTTGAATGAGGTCTGTTTTTATGCTGCAGAGAGAAAGTTCAAGGCAAGTATAACAGAGATATTCAGTTAACTACAAGCAATTACACAAAGAGCAGTGTCATATAAAAGACCATTTGCATAATAGTTTTTCCTGCTATAGATCATACACATGTAAAATGAAAATACTCACTGTAAAAAAAAAAATATCAGTTAACTGGAGAGCTGCACAACAAGGAATCTTCAGTGATTGCCAACTTTTTCCTGGTTATTGGATTTATTAAAATGACTTCTGGTCAATGACAGCATGCCCTGCCTTTCAGTGATTATTGTCTGATTGCCAGCCAGCAATGAATAAATGCAGACATGACTAACACTGGGGTCTGTTCACAGCATCAAAATATATATTATGCGATGATCAATGTTTTTTTATAATGTAAGTAGCTCACCAATGTTAGCAGCACCAACATTAACACATTTTCAGTGCCCCGTTGACAGTCATCTTTTTTGTTCTGCATATGCTCATACCTACCTAACAAGATTCATGTTACAATCTTTCTTACTTAAAAACCCACAAGGCACCTACAGTATATTTTCCCTATAATCACTTTCTTCTCAATCCCCCTATTTGATGTTCCATTGGCTCTCTCACAACACCTTCAGGATCACTGCCACATTTTTGGCATCAGTTGACACATCCCTATTCTACAGTAGCTCTTTAAAAATGTGCATACTATGCTCTAAAACCTCATACAGATTCCTTTTGACTCTATACCACCTGATTGACCCGGTGTTCTTCTGGACCCATATACATTTCACAGGTACTGTAATGTGCAATGCCATATTAAATTCTTTGTCACTGATAAATTAATTAAAAAATTACAACAAAGTTAGTCTAGAACTAGTTAACGGCAAAGTCCACCATTTAGAAAAACAAATATTAAATGCACAATTCTTTATAAAAGAAAAAACAATTATCAATGGTGCAATGCTCTGGCTACTGTGGATCCCAGCCATATCTGTATTATGGACAGGAGGAAAAACGAATGGACTACAAGTATGGCAATGCAACCCCACTTGTACGCCAATGAGAACTAGAAGTCATTCTGCCGCTCTGGCTGATGGGACTTATACTTTATCCATTCACAGATCCTGTCATAGCAGCTGTGAATGGATATTGTAGCTGTGCGGACAGAGCTGAATTTAAAAAAAATGCCACAAACCTGCAGGGAAAAGTACCCTGCAATTCAGATTAAGTGGGGGATTAGGGGAGTTTTAAGGTTGCAATGTGAGCATGCTTCATGTTACACCCTGATTATGGGTGAAACATGAAACCTGGTCAGAAGAGTAAACTTATCCTTATATGATCTTCAATCTGGTGCTAAATGACAAAGCCCAGGACTGATGGGCAGTATTAACTTTGGGAGGGGCATGATAACTCTACTGTTAGTAAAAACTGTGTAAAACCCCCCCCAGAAAAAATCAATATACCAGGCAACCCAGTCACCTAAAATGTACAGTCAAATAGGGCCACTACCAGGGAAGCTTACAACACATCTAAAGAAGACTCTGGACTACAGTTGGCATATATTTTCAGTCTTTTATAACGTGTTCAGACCCGCTATATCAAAGCAATTTACCTGGTGAAGCCTGAGTGACTAAAAATGTTGTATAACACTTGAAAAAAACAATGTGCATTATCTGGGTGCCTGGTCTCAAAGGGACAACACAGAGCAGATAGGTGGTAACTGAAGAACAGGCAGTATTAAAAACCTACAGTCGTGGCTGCACACAAGCAAACTTTGGAAAAACAAGGAAATGTAATAAAAGAATGAACAATGTTGTATTGGCTACAATATAGTACTGTTCTGTTTCTGACTGTAGCTACATGTATATAAGGTCATGTGGGTATTTTGTATCATGCCATATTGCCTAACAATTTGCTGCATGAATTCCATAATGTGTATTTGAATTCTACTCTACTTCATTACATTATTCGCTTCTAAGTCAGAAAGGTCATGATCTGTGTACAATGAGAATAAAAGATGGTGGTCTAGTAAAGAAAAAAGTAAAGCAGGAACCAAATCGGCCATGCACCATAACAAGACTGGAGTTTTACTGAATAATATAGCACAGGAAAAAAAAACTGTCAGATTCAAGTTTAAACAAGAAAATGACAGCTGGAGGAGTAAATTGTTAATGTGATCGGTTGCGCTGGAACTATATACTTCTTATAAGAAGCCTGTTAATAAATAAGGACCTGTGGTTTCAACACACAACCCTGGTAGTGTCTATGACATGATGGGAAAACAAATATATAGAGCATTGGTTTTTCTCATTTGCATAGCTCTATCAGAAAGGAGAAGGTATTTGCTTTTAAAAAGCTAAATCTTCAAAAGTTAAAAGTGAATTCTATTCTGAATCAGAATAAGTGTCCAGTATGAGTTTATAGCAAGGTTTCTGCATAAATGCTCTTGTTAGGCATGCTTTTAGTAACCAAGGTATAGCAGCATCTGATGACATGTATTCCTTACAGGTTTTCTGTCCTCTGGGAAGAGATCAGTACTCTTAAAATTAGCTAAACATTTTATTGACCACATAATGTTAGAATACCAGGAATTCGCAGTGAATGTTTAGAAATTGCACAGAACACACCCTCATCACACCACTTACAAAGTCATACTGAACAACAGAGCTCTTCTTCTGTCGCTGAAGTTGCTAATGAGACTCAGGCAAATTAAAAACTATAAATATTAATGGTTTACTAATAGACTTTCGCCTTGTGGTATCATTTGCCTAACATAAACAGGAGATATTAGCATGCATACGATTCTTCCTGCTAAGATACACTACATAAAGTTGATTTGTAACAAGAGATACAGCCATCTTATTTAGTCTTGCTAAATCACTGCAACTAATAAAACTGCTCTGCAGATTTTTTTCTGCTTATATTTGTTTGATGAATATACCTACATACTTCCTATTTATCATTTCAAGCTATGATTAGTTTAAAAGAAAACTATGGCCAAAACGTTTTTGGCAGTGATTCTCTTTAGGGTCACAGGAGGACATTTACTAATGTCCTCCTGTGACCCAAAACTCAGCTATTAGTGGGCTATTGCCCACTATAGGCTGACAGTGCAGAGCCGTGCTGCAACCTGGAAGGATCCCAACAGTATTGTCAGAATCCACCCTGCTACCTGATTGACAGCTGGCTCTGCCACTCTCTGCCTGCCCTGACCCCGCCCATCCCTCCATTCAGAGCTGGAATAATGAAGAGGGGAATCCCTGCAGGGAGCAGTGACTGACAGTCACCGCTCTCTGCAAGGAGAAGATTGTGAAGTGAGCGATCAGAGGTTTGTAATTGTAGAGCGGACGTGCGACAGCTGCAGTGTCACAAGTCAGCTCTAACTATTGGGAAGAGCGTATTTCACTTATTTACCTGCAACTGATTTTTCCACAGCAATCATTTAGCATGGGTACTATCTAACATACAGCAAACTCAGTCCTAGCTTAAATAATGTTCTTTAGCTTCTTAAAACAGTCCCATCTAACTAAAATAAACAGCAACAGTGAAAAAGTGATATACTAGGAGTGTCAGATATTTAGCTAGTCCCTCCCTGCACATTCTCCATTCACTAAATCCCTACTGTGCCTGTAGTAATGTTGGAGCCTGCAGATGGAAGCATATCTAAAAGGGGGAGGTCACACCTATAAGTGTATCTGATGCTGAACATTCCTTGGCTGCTGAAGCTCTTCAAGAGAGCAAAGTTTGGCAGCACAGATGGCAGTACTGGTAAGCAGTAAAAGTTTTTTCTACAGCGAGCAGTTGCTTTAAACCAGACCTGGACAGTCTGCGGCCAGTGGGCTGTATCCGCCCCTTGGTCTGCACCTGTACCAATCGCCAACCTGCCCTCATTTATGGCTGGCTGACAGTGGATGCACTGGCCTCAAAGGCCAGTGCATCCACTGCAAGCCATAGCCCAGCACAGGATTCATTGCATTCCTCTTCAGTCCTTGGATGCTAGGACTGCTGGGCAGTCCTAGTAACCAATGATGTCAGGTGTCCTCCTCTCTGCAGTTACTGGTTGCTAGGACTGCTGAGTGGTCCTAACAACCAATGATAATGTCTTTCTCCTCTGTCCTCTCCTGCACCTCCAGCTGGCTCCAGCATGTGAAAAAAAAGGTATGTGGCATATATTTACTTACAGTACAACACATACAATGTGTTGGGACAATAACGGTTCATTAAGGGCCACCTCACACCTATGCAGTGCATTTAAAGCACAGTACCATGCAACACACCTACCTACAGCACCTACAGTGCGACAGGTGCGCTGTGTGGCACACACTACTTTTTTAAACCGCATGACACAGTATTACAGTACCACGCGTTGTGGCGCAGTCTGAATAGCAATGCAACGTACCTTCCACACTGTAGGTGCAATACATGATACCATGCATTAATCATATAAGAAAATGGGACTGCTGTGCAGGGATGAACCAATAGGCCCCATTAATAAATTGCTCACCCCTGCTTTAAACAAGTCACAGGAAAATCTAAAGGTACCCATAAGCATGAAGAAATGTTGACTAGAATTGGTCATTTATGGGCAGATTAGGAAACAGTTATATCTCTGCCGGCTCCTCCACAATCCTAGTGGAGCCTGCTTGGGGGAAATTAAGCTGGGATGGTTGTTCCTGGCTGATCGATATTGTTTCTCTTAAGGCCTTTAGCAATCCCTCTTCCTCCTTCATAAGAGTTAAACTCATGCGATTTAAATTGCATGTTTAGAAAACTATCCCTATTAGAAATATCAGTTAGCAGCCAAGTTGTGCAGGCATGGATAGCCGCCATCTAATGTCGGCAGGCATCTTTTGAACACTCTTTTTCACTCTACATGGATGAGCAGGAGATGTGACTATTTGTCATATAAGTATGCATTACCAGTGAAAGCAGGAACGTGACCGCAAAGAAAGACATGACACAGTAAATTAAATACGAACAGTGAAATGTGTAAAAATGTCACGGTCATCACAGTGTGGTCCCAGAGACATGAATATATTCCAAGGACAACACAAACTAACAGCATAAACCATGTCAAAAGTTTAAATAAGTAAACAGAAAGAAAAACATGAATCCTTGTAAACTACATTCTAGTTAATTGAGTCCCTTTGGTTTTCAGGAGCTTACAGATGTACTTTATTTTCTTTTATCAAGACAAGGGGGCTAAGAAGTGCAGAGATTAAATCATTTTTGCTTTGTACTGGGAGATCTAGAGCAGATGATAGTATAAGGTTAATATATTCACTGAAAACTGGCTTCAGGCTCTGTATAATGTGCAAGTAATTCCTCACACAAGTGCTAGAACTTAAAATGATTGCTCAACAAAGTGACTTTCAAAAGTTGAATAACTCTATTGTAGAGCCATCAGACGTGATAAGAAAAAGATGCATAAGTGAAGTACCAGGGATGTATGCAAAAGAAAAGGCTACAGATACCCTTGTAATCACACTGGAAGCACAGCCAGGAACAAATATGGGTAGAGTCCCATATCAAATTATATCATACCAGCTACAAAGATGTTATGATGCAAACATTCATTGTGTCGTGTTTATGAAGTGACTATGTTACCAAGTCAAAATGACTGCTTTAACCTAAGATAATGTTGAAAATTTCTTTTCTGCAACCCTTTCCTAAACAAATTTAGAACATAAAACTTTCAACAGCAAAAACAGGAAAGACTACATAGACCACAGAGAGGCTTTAGGAAATACAGACATTTTGAATTTTGCTATTAGCATACATTTTAGCGATCATAATGGAATACTTATGGGAACAGTTTATCAAATAGAAAGGCTGAAGACTTCAAACCCTGATTGCACACTTTTCCCTTTTCCTTGGCTGATAACCAATAGGGCTAGCAAAACTAACCAATACAAATTAATACCCAGAAAATAATATGGGTTTGGCAGACACCTAGTTCACCATAAGGCTCAATTCACAAAGCTAACACACCAGGATAAGGATCTTTAAAAAAAATACTAACAGTTTATTTTTTAGCTGACTCAACCTAGATTTGAAAATGATAGTTGCATAGCAAAAATGTTAAAGGATTAGTTCACCTTTAATGAGATATTAAAAAACAAAATCCATATACACTGCCTGTCCAAAAAAAGGTCACACACTTATATTTTGTTGAACATCCTTTAGCTGTGATTATGGCACACATTAACCATGACATCATTTTGATAAGCTTATGCAATGTCACTATTTCCATCCAGAGTTGCATTTATATTTAACCAAGATCGTGCAGTGATGATGGGAGAGTTGGACCACTGCATAAAGTCTTCTCCAGCACATTCCAAAGATTTTAAATGGGGTTAAGGTCTGTAATTTGTGGTGGCCAATCCAAGCGTGAAAATTAATGTCTCATGCTCCCTGAACCACTCTTTCACAATTGGAGCTCAATAAATCCTGTCATCTTGGAATATGCCTGTGCCATCAGGGAACAAAAAATCCATTGATGGACTCACCTGGTCATTCAGTATATTCAGGTAGGCAGCTATTCCCAATTTTTGGGCACATAACGTTGCTGAACCTACAACTATTATCCAATTGAAGAGTTTTACCTATTTGCTCAGCTAAATCCTGGTGGTGACTTTTTTTGGACAGGCAGTGTACATTACAGTTTAGATTGTAAGTTAAAATACTGTCTGCCATTTTTAAAAATGATTCTTACTTTTCTTACTGCTGCTACCATGGTATTCCCACCTCCGTGAATGCACAACCCCAGCTACTTACAAATAAGCACTCGAACTATGAGAACTGGGCTTGCCTAACCATGCATTAGCAGTCCGCTTTCTCTCACACTCGCTGATCACTGAGCTCAGCCGGTGCTGCAAGAGAGAGCAGACTGCACATGTGTGGTTAGGCATGGGCTGGGACCATCCATTGGTCGCTCTGTTCTGCCATGAAGGCGTGATGGAGAGGAGGAGCCCTCGGTAGCAACAGTAAGGGAAAGGAATCATTTTTAAAAACAGAAGACAGTATTTTAATGTACAATCTAAGTTGAAATGAATGTGAATTAAAGGTGAAAGAAATCTTTAAAGCTTTGGGAGCTAAGCCTATAATCATATATCACAACAGGAAAATGCTGAATTTACAACAAGAACAAGTTGGAATATAAGGTAAACACAAAAGGTTATATGTAATGCTCTCTATTATTTCTCAGATTCAGAAAAAAAACTGCCAACATATGCTGCCTTTGATGATATAAAATTGTAAAAGAAATTAGATCTATATACACAATACACAAGCTGCATGTTTAGTGCAATAACTAAGATAACCCACAGAACAAAAAACTGGAAACACATATATGTACAACACATGGGTACCTGCGTAATGCAGAATCTGTGCCAAATTCCTCATTGATAAGCTCTGCCTCACTCTGAGCAATTCTCATAGCAAGCTCCCGATCTCTTCGCTCTTGTTCAAGTATAGTCTGCTGCTGTGACTGCTCCTCTCGTTCTTTCACCATCTGCATCTCCACCTCGACCTGCATGTAGCACATGTTTACAAAAACATATCTGCTCATCATTTTTGAATTTTACATTAAAAATGATGCATGTCACTATTAAGGCATTTAATTGAAAAGGTATTAAAAAGACCTGGGGGCAAAAAGGGCATTATCAGGAAAATCACAGTATTAAAACCTTTGAATAATAACATTGTATGTATTTTGCTATGTTTGTTGCCAGATCAAGTAGTCCACTGCTGTGTTTTTTTAATCAAGACAGACCCTAAAGCAAGCAGTGGCATGCTGTTTGATTTTAGCAATTTACAAAATCTGATAATCTACTGAAAATTCATGGCCCTTGTGACACAAATGTAGAAGATGTAGCCTTATTGCTGAAATTATATGCTTATTGTAATCAACCTTTTAAATACATTGTTGAACAACATTCAGAAAAATGCATTATGCTTTTTTTGAGACACAACTTTCTATGCAGTCAACTGCAGCAAGAGGCAGAGTAAATTAAATGGAGATTTAATACATTTTCCCAAACACTAGTCCCATCAGTGATTCTCTCTCCATGCCATACAATCACCTACCCCTACTCCACACAAACCAGCTCACTGTGCCATTATTAGCCCTAGCACAGCATTCATACGGAAGTCTTAATTGTGCCAAAGGCCGCAAAATATGTTAGCTGATTATACTATTAGAGATGATTGTGATTGAATCAAATGCTTCATTATATTGTGAGGCTCTTTGACGCCTAACTCCAGCCACATTTTTTTGGGATAGAGTGAGGAAAGTTGGTGATACTTTCAAAACTCTTTCGAGTTTTGCCCATTTCCTGTTCAATCATCCGGGTGGAAAATTGTAGGCTAAACAGTGACTGCAGCCAATCAGCTATAGTCACTGAGTACCCCGACAGCCTCGGGCACCAGCTGTCAGAATACATTAGCAGGTAGGAGGTGTTGGGTAGAGTTGGGCTTTAAGTGCAAATGTAAAGTAATTCTTAGTCTTCAACTTAATTTGACAATGCATTTTGTGTCATGGATTGTCGCCATCACCTGGAACACTTGCATTGGAGGTTCTATTGGGAAAACTGGCAACTACAAGAACCATATATTTCTCCAGAAAAGTAAGCAGAATTCAGACAGAGCTGGGAATTGCGTCACAAACAGTTAAAAAGACCCTGTCACCAGGTCTATCTTTTTCGTTTAAAGCATGGTAGCAGTAGAGCAAAGACTCAGCTTACAGGATTCCCTTTTGTTCCTTTATAACCTTCTTCCTTTTTTAAAGTGTATGTAAACCCTAAAAATGAACTTCTCCTATTTGTTCCCTTTGACTTGTTAATTATATCATGGGAAGCATTTTGTTACATCTGTCTGAACAAAAACCTGTTGATCATGTCTTAAATTCAGAGCTGCCCTGTGTCTTATGCACACTTTCTGTACTATCTTATAGAGGCTAATTAGCCCTCCCAGTTCTTACAGTGGACTACAGAATGATAAGCCTTTATGTTGTAAAGATCTGAGAGTGGTAGTGGTTGAGTAGTTTAGCAAAAGACACTAGGATGACAAGAATATTGTTTTTTTAAATTAATAATCTGGGGACAGGGTCTCTTTAAGGATCTGAGGATATTTGTTAAATACAGTTGAAACAGTTTAGAAAGAATGACAATGGCTGAATGATGAAGGGAGAAAAAAAAAGAGACAGAAAATCCTTACTATGGGGTTCATCACTATTTGGGTTGAGCATCTGGCTTATTGCTTTTCAAAATAATCAAAAAAAAAAGCCATAAGGGGAATCTTGCCTATATCTCCAGTCACACTTTCAAAGGCAACAAGTAAACCCCCCCCATGAGCCCCAGATTTTTCTAGTATCTTTCGCCATATGCAATTACTATCACCACATGTTAGCTTAAGGCCCCTTTCACACTGGCCGATCAGGAGGGGATTCGTGCACATATTCCCTCCTGAATCGGAGTGGTACGGATCGGATGTCACCCCTGTGACATCCACGTCAGTCCAATGATCAGACCGCATGTCAGCCTATGGGGAATCGTATATAAGTGGACATGTGTCGGTTTACATCAGATTACCCCCGATTCGGCACGATCAGATCCAGCGAAATGGAACACTGTTCTGCTTGTTTTTCCTGACCTAGCCGAAGCCAGGATCAATGATGTTAACGGACACCCATCTGTTTAGATCTGGCTGCCCAAAGACTTACATTGGGCATCTGATTAGGTCCACCTAAAAAACTGATAGGCGGTCCAATCATGGCTGCCTGTCTGAAAGGGGCCTAAAGGCTTGCTTCTGTAATATGATGTAGTATTATTCAGTGATTGTTCTCACAATATAAAGGGAAACATATGTAATATTATTTAACAATATAAATCATTTCACTAACAGGTTCTCAGATGATAAGAGTACACTTTACACAGACCTGAATTCTTCTTTCCTCCTCTTCTCTCTTTTTCCGGCCTTCTTCTTCCTGTTTTCGCTTTACCTCAATCTCAGCCTTTCTACATTTCAATAAAACATGCAAAAATTACATTTCAGTTTAATAGTTTAGGCTGCTAATTCATGAAAGCTGGCAGATATAAAAGTTCCAACGAATGCAGTTATGTATTCATTAAAAAAGAAATGTATTTTTAAATGCAAATAGTGTAAGCACTTGACTCGGTTTTGATATCAGCCTCGTAATCTCCTGTATAGCAGCACTTAGACTGAAAAAGCAATGGTCAGCATTAAGGGCTTGTCAGGAAGGGGACCTCATCAGTCTGCTGCTTTAATGTCCAATCAGCAGGTTGTGGGTTTGTTTTCAACCAGTGTTTTGGGGCAAGCTGTGCTGCTGCAGAGGTGGTCCACAACCTGGCTATGATGGCTCGAAATGTTGCTTCGATTCCAGGGCATGTGCTACAAATTCCTTGGCAGATAAAACAATTCTTATACATATTTCAACTGTTTGTTTTGGGGTTTTTTTCAGTTGCCTATAGGGAGTTCAGCTGTAAAATGTCAGGTGTATATACTCACAGCCTCCTTTCATTTTCCTCTTTTCTCCGGAGTTCCTCCTCTGCTTCAAGTCTCTTCCTCTCTCTTTCCATCTCCTCATGAATGCGACGCAAGCGTTCAGCCTCCTCTTCCTCCTTCTTCCTCTTTTGTAGAGCATTAAGGAGCTGACCTGAACTCTTGACAAGTGCATCATATTCTTTATCTATCTGATCACGATACATTATAGTGTTCTGAAAAATAAAAACAAATTAATTCAATTATTGATGTAGATGTTTTGCTATAAAATACTAGTTCCCTTTTTTTCATCCTTGGCTGCATCTCAGTGATTTTCCTGCAGCCTCTTTGAAGCAACATCCTGTCTACATGCACTCCATTTTTCAGGGAAGGTTTTCTGATGGTGACAACATTGGACCATACCTGCGGTAAACGGCCACATGTAGTCTCCATCAGAAACCCATGTAAAGGGTGACTATGGAAGAGAGCAACATTGGGGACAGGGATAGAGCATTGTCACGTATATATTAGGTAATCTTCTTACAGATAACATGTTATCTCCTCTTGTTGTAACACTCTTGAAATAGCCAGTAGCAGGCTGGCTGTTGTACCCGCCCACTGGGCAGAGGAGTGGACCTGAGAGAGAACTTTCTATTACTATAAACTCTCAAGCAAACAGAAACTACAGTTATCCTGGATCTACCGATCCCTGTGGGTGCCAGATAACTGGGAATTTACTGTAACTATGTTTGCTTAATTCAAAAAGACCTTTTCTATTGGATTATGCTATCTATAATACCAGTGGTACAGCAGTATATAGATTAAAACTTTATTTACCAATATGGTACTTGTGGGCCAGGGCTTAGGGCAGTAGGGTAAGTGGGGGCAGCACATAGCCCCAGGCAAGTAAATTGAGGAAGAGGTGAGAGATTTTAGAAGACTTTCCATAGTCCAAGAAACAATAATGCCATCTCACCTTTGTCTTGCTACTTGGACTGTATAGTAAAAAATAGCTGTGACTATAAATCAGTCCCCTCGTGGATAGCACACACTATCATTACCTTTTATGAAATTAACTGATCCTAATAGGTTGGACTTGATGGACTAATGTCTTTATTCAACCTCAAATACTATGTAACTATGTAACCGCAACGATACAAGGGGCTGAATTTCAAGTACCTAGAAAGGCATGAAGTCTAAATAGTCCTACATAAGATGTTACACATATATACAAATATAAATCCAAAGAAATAAGGGCTGATTTAAAAAGTAGGAGTATGGCCATGCTAGAAAAAAGGGCCTGGTCACATAACCTGTCAAAGTCAAATGACTGGCTCCTGTCCAATCATTGAACACCCTCTCTGCTGCATTCAGTAGAGAGAACTATGTGGGGTATCGCAGGTACACACTGCGGCCTGTATTTTATGAATGGGTTATGGTGTGTGGGTACCAGCAGAGTATAATGGAGAGGGGATAGTGTTATCTGCTCTCCAATATAAATGTGCTCCACTAATGTAGTAACCAGTATTTTAAAAAAATCCAATACACAGTATCGGAAGAGAATGCCACAACAGACCTCGCCATTTAAAGTAGGTTATATGAAACCCCAAACATACTTTTTGTGTATGTTTACGACTCTAGCGATAAAAATTACTTGATAAAATGTATCATATTTGGCTCCTATGAAACAAAAAGAGATTTATGTGACTATTAGAGTTTGTGTTGTAGGCACATTTAAATCAATGGGACCTGAGGTACCAACAATCTAACAATTTCCATTATTCATTTTGTTCAATATTCTGTTGTTACCAGACAAAAAAAAATCAAAACCAAATTAAAAGTACAAATCTCGGCCGCACAGACATCTGACACAAATAACAGAAATATACCCTGCAGAGAATTCTTACATTAATAGCTGGCGTGTTGTGGAAAGGCACCAAAGAGAAAGGTACAACTTAAAGCCTGGCAGACATAAAATAAGAGAACAATTCAACATAAACTAGTTGCTGCTGCTAAATGGATGAATAAAGTAGCTTACTTAAAGGGAATGGAAAGTGGCTTTCTACACATTTTTGAAAATTAAATCATTAAAAAGAGGTTTTCTTTTTTATGTATTTAAGTAATTATGAAATAATGTGTATAAGTATTTTTTACTTAGACCTAGCCAGCAGGTGGAATTTTAAGCTTCTTCCTTTTTTTTTTAAGCGTATATATTTTTATTGAAAATTTTCAATAGTATAATACAGAATGCATGATGAAACATCTGCAAAGTTCACAGCATAAATGGAAACACATCAATAAAGACATCATAAATGGAGACTTGTTACGTAGTCCCATAAAAGAACTACCTACCACTACATACGATGTGTATGGGCAAGGCATATCAGGATGCAGTAGAAAAATACACAACGACATATAACTGCAAATTATGAAGCACAAGGACAAAAAACGAAAATAGAACCTCAATGGACTGATAGGGCAGTGGAACTGGGGGGAGGTTGAGGTCCCAACCAAAGAAAAGATAGAGAAAATAGAAAGTATGTTCGAAAAGTGTAAAATTTGTCAGTTGATCAAGAGCTGGAAATGATGTATTCCATGTGGGACAGAAAGGACATGTGAAAGGGTGTCAAAGGTGTATGGTGTATCAGGTCGGCAGCGTGAAGCATGGTCAGGTGGGAAACTAGGGAAAATCACCTCTGTCAGGGTGGCAGATGAGCTGTCTCACAGGACGTCCAAGGCCCCTAACTTTAGCCATGAGGTACCAGTGCGTGTTTTGGAAAGTGTCTAAAGAACAATGCTCAGCAGGTACTTCAAGGTAGCTGGCTAACACATTAACACGGTGCAAAAACACGAATTGTGCCTCAATGTTGCCGCCTCCTTTGCTTGCACAGAGAGATGGTCATGCACGTCCTCGCACTTCTGAAAATTTAAGACAAATGTAACCTTACCGAAAATACATGCAAACTTCTGCCACACTCACAGGATGACAGTGCCATTTACCAACACTTTGATCTTTCATATTTTTAATTGCATTTCCAAATATGAAAAACAGGTCTGTTCTGCTAAAATGAAGACAGCTAAGTGGTAGGACTATAAAACGTAAAGCTTATGTAATTGCCCACATGAACTGCTATCCACTGATTGTGCTCTCATTATCTGTGAACATGGAGCTGACAGGCTAATGATCCATGCATTCTTTTTGATAGAGAAAACCCTCTAAGAGTAATATGGTTAAACTGGTATTGGCAACAGCAAAGGAAACCGAACAACTTTAAAGAAAGTACAATACACAGACAGACAAAAATTGCTACATTCTAGCTGGCATAGGAAGTTTTCTACACCAGAGACTGTCCATTATCCACTCAATGAACTGGTAAGCAACAACATGTCAAGGTGCCTACAGATGAGCCTTTTATTATCTAGGAAATCTTTTCTGCAGAAATTAAACCTTTGGGGGTTTTTTTTCTTTTTATGATAAGGAGGCCTACACATGATTTGACTATTGTTCTTTAATTTCAGCTCCACAGCAGCTGAGGAGATACCCATGCCATGCACATACCCAGCTGTGACCTACGTCAGCTGTGTGCGTTCATAGACACACACAGATTGTGGCAAGCCATGCCCCTGCTCCCTCTACTGCTCCCAACAGTTTGACTGACAGCCTATGGCTCCTCTGCCCTCAGCCCACAACCAAGAAGTTTAGGGAACAACATATATCTTCCTGGACCCGGCGGAGGTGACAAGTGACCACAGGTGTTTGTGAACTGGTACATGGAAAGGTACTGGGCATTTTCTACCTTCATGAAGAGAATGCATTAAGGTAAAAAAATAGCTTTTAGTACTACTTTAACGTCTAAAAGATTTTTTGAATATTGAACACCTGGGATGGTTGTGTAAAGGCCATGTCAGAATGGTTGTGTGTTTCTATCATATGTACTGCAGATAATAGTGCCCACAGGGGAAATAACACCTACTGGGCACTCCAATCTGCTTATAAATGGCTAGCTATACTGTATTAATCTGATCCCACCATACCTAGTAATCCTATACTCTAGCCATGTGTGAACAGGTTGACAATATTCATCTAATATTTATAATCTGCACATATATTGCCAGGTTTACAATATTCATCCAATCTCCATCTACCAAATATATTTGAAATCTGTCCATGTATGGTACGCATTACCCTCTTTGTCTGAATGCTCTCTACCAAGTATACCTACAGTCTGTCTATGTATATTCAGCTTTACTGTATTCAATTGATCACCTCTACCAAGTATACATAAGGAGGGGGGGGGGATTTATCAAAGCAATTGCAACAGTTTTAGGCTCTTAGATCATTTTGTTTTATGTGCAAATCTGTCTTTCAACACGTACCCCTGTTTTGACCTGAGCTTGCACTACCTTTCCAACTACACGTGTTTTGCACCTGTTTTTACCAGAGCTTGCACTACTTTTTCAGTTGCACCTTTTTTGCACCTGTTTTCATCTGCACTTGTTCTGCGGCTATCTGAAACTGGAGCATCACCTAAGAAAACAATCACAACTTAAGAAGTCCCCATGACTACTTCTTCTTTAAGCTTTTTGCCTAAAGTCTTCTTTCCTGGAGTCTATTAAACCTAATTTATCAACAACATTACACTAGCATCATAAATCTGGTGCAAATATATTCCGTGCAAGTTCAAACACTTGCAATTGCTATGATAAATTCCCACCGTAGTCTTTTCATGTATGGCCCGCTTTACGTTATTCATCTCATTCCTCTTTAATAAGTATACCTATAGTTTTTTTTTATGTATGGCTCACTTTACTATATTCATACAATCCCCATTTACCAAGTATATCTATAGACTACAGTAAAGCTTGGGCATACATGAGTAGTCATGTGATCCCACTCTACCATGTAGCGTCTGACCATGTGTGGGAAAAACTGATAAAAAAGGCTGTTTGAGAGTAGCCTGCTCTGCGAGTCAAGAGTGGGGAGAAGACTTGGGAAACACCGGGGAGCGACGCGTTTTGCGCAAACCTCTTTCTCAAGCTCTAACGGTGTTGCTAATGGCGGGAATTCGCCGGTTTTAAAAAGTAACAGCTGGGTGGGACTTAGCGGCAACTTCGCTAGCGCCCAGCGAAGTTGCCCGCCCAGCAGGCTTCTAGTGACAGGACCGCTCTCTGCTCCAAGCACCGTCCTTACAGCTGCAGAGACAGGTGTTTGTACAGCCGAAGCTCCACTAAGTTGAATCCAGCTTTTCACCCACACACCGTCCCCATTTCTGTCCACACAGGAGTGATACTGATACAGTCCCTGCACTGCCTCGCCTCTCCCACCGGCCAGCAGTTCTCTAATCTCCAACTGCGGCCGACATCTCCTGCGACTACTTCAATCTCCGATCCTGGACCCCTCGATCCTCCTAGAAAGCCGCCCCTCTCCTGGTCCTCCCCCACTCAAATGAAAGTGTGTGTTTTCCTTTACACAATTTTTTTAATACAATCTGTCAGTACCAATGTTTTAATTAGTTACCCTACAAGTTTTGCACCCTGTTGTGAGTTTTTATTTTGCAGCAAGCACAGGTCCTCCTACTGTTTCTCAGGGCAGCATACTGCATATTGTGTAGCTTGAGCCCATTTCTCGAGAGCGCTGTTTGTCCATTTATACCATGTATAGTGTGTGACCATGTAGGCAAAGCATTACTGTATTTATCTGATGCCTTTCTGCCAAGTATACCTAAGGTCTGGCCACGTATAGGCAGATTAACTGTATTCATTTGATCCTTCTCTAAGAAGTATCACTATAGTCTGCACATAAATGGTCAGTTTTAGTCTACCTATAAGTCTATAGTCTACCCATGTATCGTCAGTTTTAATGTGATCATCTGATCCCTCTACCAAGTATATGTATGCCAGCTCTATAACAAGTAAAATAGCAATGACAAACATCTAAGAAAAAGCATTGCTTTCAAAGCACCCAATACATTTTTGTTCTGGTACAATAGCAATCACTTCAAACATTACTGTCAATGTGACTTGCAGAATAAAAAGCTTTCTGCTTCATGAGAATAGAAAAAAAAAGTATACAATGCAGGTGGGGAATGAAGCCGATCAACTTCCTTTTACACTGATGATGGTTTACAAATGGGATTATGCTGATTAGCAATTACAATCCTGCATTATAACAAATTGCATATATGCAGTCAGTATTGGTGTTAATGTTGCTTCATTGAAATGTAGAAAACAAGCACAGCTGTTAACGTGATCTGCCAGAAGCTTCACTTGCAGCTGTGTAAGGGATGACTGTGTCTTACATTCTATAAATCCTCATCTGGCAAGCTGTACATCTCTCAGTAATGCATTATCAGAATCCATGAGTACAGCAGTGAAACTGTATCCAACCATCTATCTAGTGGCGAGGAAAAAAAACCCAGACGAATCGCTATCCACTGATTAGCAACCTGTGCCTCATTATCTGTGATCATGGAGCTGACAGTCTAATGATGATCTATGCATTCTTTCTGATAGAGCAAATCCTCTGAGTGTAAAAGGCTTAAATTGGCACTGGCTACTGCAGAGGAAATTTACTGCAACTTTATAAAAAGGTACATTACTCAAAACAGAAATTGCTAAATTTTAGCTCGCTTAGAAAGTTTTCCGGATCACAGAGTGTACTTTACAGCACTTTAACCTTTCCCAAATATCACATATACCAAGACTTGCATAGACATTAAGAACGTCTGTAATTCAGCGAAAGACAAAAGATAGTTCATACATTTAAAGGGTTGCAAAACATAAATATTTTACGCAGCAAAAGTTAAATGTTTAATTTTTAAGCATATTTGGATCTTTTACATATATAATGTTGAATGTCCCTATTAATAGCTCTTTCACAATGTCCTTTTTGTGTTTCATGTTTAGTTATACTTTCACAAACTTAAAAAATATTTACGTTAGGACCCATGCTCATAAGCCTTTGCCTAATGCTTCCATGGATCTCTATTCTGAGAAGAGTAAAAATAATACAGAATAGCATAGGTGTCACGACTGCTGTATAAAAAACGTCATGTTTTGCTAGCATTGCATAAAAAAACTGCATGACTAGCAATATTTGCATTCTGCAGTGTGTTCACAAAAAAGAGGTGAAGGGCCTGATCTACATAATGTGCTGCAAAGTAAATGTGAGCAATGGTGGGACAGTCACCTACTGACTAAATCAGAGTTTCTGCTTTGAAAGATAAAATCTAAAAGCATCTACTGAATGTTTGTCCCAGTTTCCTCTGCCTTAACCACTGTGACCACTCTTGTGCAATAAAATCCGTGCTTTTAGATGCAGAGATTTTTAAGCAAAGAGTGTATTTTAAAAAATCCTATAATCGTATAAATTATATAATATGTTTGTATGTTATTTGTATATTTGTAATATATTTATATAATTGTTTCATAACTTTTGGCACTAATGATTGTATAACAATAAGTGGGACAAAAGCTAGAGTTAAAACTAGCAGTCCCAAAATCACATTAAGAATAAAGAGACCTCAGCTCTTTACTTGAATCTGATGGTGGATCTGACAGTGTGATCATAAAGGAAAATAAGATTACCTTCTAGATGGCTGGAGGATGCAACTACACTAGAAACTTTAGGTATCACTACTTAGTTTGAGGGTTAGGGATATCTACATCTATAGATTTGTTTTCTCTACAATGTCTAACTTGACTGATGTATGAGGGTTTCAGGACATACTGGTCCTCCCCATGTCTTTAATTTCAGTGGCAGCTGCATAAGCCACTATGCTTAATGCTACATACCATTTACCGACCACTGCAAATTAAAGCAACCAGTTACAACGGTGACAAACATTTGTAGTGAATGCTAAATGCACCATTCAGATTAGGTAAAAGGATGCAACCTAATGCAGTGTTTCTCAATCCAACATTACTCTGTACCCCTTTCAAACAATTAATATTAACCAGGTACTCTTTGGTGTGTGCTAGAATACACTTTATCTTTATTGCTATTGACTTGTGATAAAAATGCAAGTCATTCCTATGGACAGCGGAGAAGAAAAGAGAGGGGCACTGGCAGACACTGATGACAGGTGCTTTCATCTCAGGAGGAAAACATGCTGACTGTAATTTGCCTAATCAATGTTCTTCTTGGGAGAAGCTGTGAGAAGTGCTGGTCTAGTGACTGTCATTTCATTTATTGGCAAACCGAAAGTATATCACAAGTACCCTCTAAAGCCTTGGTTCTCAACTGGTAGGTCGTGACCCAAAAGTGGGTCGTGACCCCGTGTTCAGTGGGTCGCCGCACGCCTTCCACTTTTCTAGGTCAGAGCCTCCCCCTATCACAGCAGTGTCTGTTCTAGCTCCAAGCAGCCATTCAAAATATTCTGCCCGGCACCGAGTGTCAGCTTGAGGTGGGGTGAGCTGCAGCTATGGCCGCGAGGGAGCTCCATCCATGCGTGCATTTCTTACAGCTTCCTTGAATGACCTGTAGAGGTGCCTGGACCGGAGCGATGTCACATTCTGGCTCCAGGCACCTCTACAGGGTGCACAAGGGAGCTGTACAAGCAATGCACATTTGGATGGAGCTCCGTCACAGCACAGCAGCCCACACTGGATCCCAAGCTGAGGATCCACTCCAGTTCCTGTAAGGTAGGGAGACTAGGTGGTTCTTAAAAAAAAAAGAAGAGAGAAATAAAAATGTATTTTTTGGTGTATATGTGTGTGAGATTGTGTCTTTCGTTGTGTCGATCTGTCAGTGTTTTTGAGGGCCCGTTCGCACTAGTACAGTGTGTTAATTGAACAGTCCTGTGCCATTAAAGGACTGTATAATGCAATTGCACCTACTATGAGTTCTGGTGCGGGAGGTGCGTTGCCATTCATTTGAATGGCACCCCAAACACATCTCCCACCCACAGTTCAATTGCCTGCACCGGAATGTGCGACCAAGGCCAAATGTGGGTCCTGAGGTTACACAGGTTGAGAACCACTGCTCTAAAGAGTGTATTGTTAGTACCTCATACGTTTCTCTGCAATGCTTTACATGTAAAAGAACTACAAAACAACAGTATTTTTTTCAAAGAAGTAACACTAAGCGTTTGTTAGGCTGGGTTTCATAGGCTGGGTTTCATTTCACACGCATGAACACCTTGGATCCATTGGGGTAAAATAATCAACTCTGCCCTGCTGAATTCCTCTCAATGAATTTCATAGTTAAGTATCACCAGCATCATGACTTTCAATAAACCTTATGGCAGTGTCCATTTAACTAGACAAGAAAGTGCGCATGAATAAAAAATAAATACAAAAAACCCCCTAAAATTCCTTCGAAACCCAAGAAAATACACGTTAGATTATAGATTATTTAAAATTTCACACTTAACTGAACCCTTCATTAATAAAAGGACTAATAACATTTCCTCTTGACCAATTACTAAAGAGTACAAATCGTATATGAACAGCTCTGATCAGATAGTACTCACTTCAATCTAAACACAGTGACCGCACATCAAAAATTCAAAGGCATTCTTATCAATGTGAATCATTCCAAGCACAGTAGGCATATTATCTGTGATGGGCCTTTTTACGAGCATCATTGAAATTAAAAAAAATTTTTACACAATTACAGACAGCAAGAAGTCTGTCAATAAATCTGAGGCAGTAGTGTGAAAAATACTCATTTTTTTTCCTGCTTTATGAAAGTCTGTTTTGCATAATGACATTTTTAGAATACAGAGCTCAGAACTCGTGAGAAAACAGAATGGCTAATCACGTCAGCTCACCTTTATCTTAGATAGAAGAGCATCGATGGACAACTCCAAGTCCTTTACTTGTTTGCTCATCTCTTGTTTGCCTTCCTTCAGGGCATTGACTACTTCATTAAATTTGTCCAGCCTAGTTTTGAGTGTCTTCACCTTCATCATACCATCAATTCTATGACAAAATGAATTACAACATTATAATCTTAAAGGCAAAGTACAAACTTGGAACTGTGTGTATACAATACATCAATATATATCTTGACTCATTAACGTCAGCCTGTTGGGGTCTACGGCATGTGTAGCATAGCTAAAATATAGTACATAGATGATTTTTAAGATAGCAATAACTGTGCTGAAAAAAGTAACTGTTCTTAAGGGTGGAGGATCAGCTTCACAGCTCTAGTCATACAAATGGGCGTGGTCGGCAGCCCTTGAGATGACAGGATTGCTTAAAAGGAGTAACTCTACTTTTGTATAACAATTTCAAAACACAGCCAGCTTTTTTCTAAAATTAGCACTAAATCAAAATAGGGCTCCTTTATAGGTGGGCATTTAACACTGTTGGTTCCCAGCAATTTATATCTTACTACAATATTAACCACCTGCCGTACGGCTGATGTAATTAAATGGCCGGATGGTGGCTACTTAAATGTGGGTGCTCGTTTTTAAACGTCCTTTCACACCCCGTTTGTGTCTGCCGCCAGGCGGGGCGCATGAGCAGGAAGTCTGTTAGAAATGTAAACAGCCAGCTATAGAGCTGCCCGATCACTTTTATTATGTGATCCGGAGCTCCACTGTGCCGATGCACATTAACAAATTAAAGTTGCAAAAAAAAGAAAGTCGCATATAAAAATGTTTTTAAAAAACAAAAAAATGTTTAAAGTCCTCCACCCTCACATACACTTGCAAACATGCGTCTGGTGTGCCTACGAGCGAAAATGATTATTGCGCCCATTACGCCACACATTACATATCACCGCGAAATTCAAAGCGTAAGAAATCATTCTAGGGCCATCAATCACTGATAACACTAAATTGATGAGCAGTAAAAGCTTTTGAAGCGTCGCTATGGCCAATTTTGGGTATGGTAGTTTTTTGCAATTCCGCGCGTGCTCAATGTTATGGCTTGACAGGTTTGGTGTCTATTTACCCAACATAGTCCCATCTTTTATATTTTACCAAAAAAATTGGTAATAATAAATGTTTCATAACATAGGGAAAATAGTTTTTTTTCTAAATTTTCGGTACTTTTTTCCGGTCATCGACTGGTTAAAGGGTCTATTAATAAATCTTCTGTCCACTAGAGCAGAGGGGCATAGGAATTCCATGTGTTTCTTGGCTCTATATAGTTGTGGGAATGCTGTGCGAACTGTATCTGCCCAATGTATGGCTGAGGGGAAAATTTAAAATAACATTTAAATAGACCCCTAAGACTAGTTGTGTAACTGTGCCAGAAGACCTTCAGATTTTGCACCCATAATGTAGCTGAAAATAAGTGGGAATCCACCTGTAAATTCTAGTACATGTGGCAGCAGGTAGGACAGAAAACCCAAATGCTCACTTATATTTCATTGTCTTACTATTTGCACTGTTATTTTGTTTTCGCTTTGTATCTCAGAGAAGAGCTGCATCTCTGGTGAGTCAGTGAACACTTTATGACGCAGGTATGTCTTCCATTTGACATTCAGTTTTATATTTGCTGGTATTTGTGGCCTGGAGGTGTCTGCAAGCTTTACAGCTATTAAGACTTTCTGAGATATTATTGGCAGGTAAGAAATCCTGCTTCAATATTATATGTATCCAGTCTAAATGGTAAATGTGTATATGTATGTGCTATAATTATAATTTATATTAGAATTATAATGCAGTTAAGATTTCTAAAAATAAGTGTATATCAATCTTTCCATTTCCCCTGTTTTGGGTGAATCTTTCCATTTCCCCTGTTAAAATTAGCAAACTTGTGACTACAAACACCCTGACAGATTGTTTGCAATGCTGTAATCATGACTGACAGCACAGAGCAGGAACGCCTTGGTTTTGTGAAATGAGGCATCACCAGTATCCATACTGATTGCTAATATGTGATAAAATGGAAACTTTTAGTTTCTCTGGGACAAGTAACAGAATATTTTGTTTTTAGAAATGAAGTTTCCCGTACTGCCCTGCAGTCTGTTGGCTAATGTGGGCTGTCTATCTATACACTCCATAGGCATCTCGGAGGATACTACCCTGGCAGGCACATCTCCTAAAGTCCTCCTAAACTCCTTGTAAGGATGAGCCTAGACATTAGATGGCAGTTACAACAGATGAATCAAGAGAACATTTTGAGCCAGCTAAAATTTATCAGAGCAACAAGTGAACAGATAGCTTGGAAAACCTTGTTTTTCTCCTTGATAAGCCAGTGGTGTTGATATTTGCAGCACACTACCCTAATTTCCCTCCACCTTCCTCCTTTCCCTCAACATTAATGGTCACAAGATTACATTTTCTTTCTAATGTCTAGCTTGCTCTCCTCCTAAAGGTGCCCATAAACCAGGGATGGCCAAACTCCGGCCCTCCAGCTCTGGCGAAACTATAAATCCCATGAAGCATCTCTCTCCAGGAGTCATGTCTGTGGCCGTGAGAATCTTGCAAAGCCTCATGGGATTCGTAGTTCCCACCACAGCTGGAGGGCCTCAGTTTGGCCATCCCTGCCATAAACCATTGAAGTCCCCCTAATGTGTGCAGCATGCATATTAGCAACTGACTTAGGGGTGAGAGACAAAAGTCTTGTCAGTCTTGGCGCATATTAGGAATGCCCTGGTAGGGCCTATAGGTATACAAACATTCCCCAGGCTAACTGTAAATGGCTGGATTGGTGATTAATTTTTCATGATAGCAGGCACTTTAAAGCCAAACTCCAGGAAAAGTCATAGTTTACACACTGCATTTGGTGTGTAAGTTATTGTTAAAAGCTGTAAGTTAAGTGTGGAGGGCTGCTGCAAAGTGTAAGATTCTTACCTTGTAGCATGCTGGCGCCTACACATAACTCTTGGATTCCAGGTGCTGCGGGAGGTGAGGGATGTGACTCAAGCAGTTAAGTGCTCTGGTCGCAACTTTTGCCCCTCTTCACTACGTGCCCATTCACAAAATGCCTTGTATTTTTCTCAAAGAATACAAAGCATTTTTTGAATGGAGAAGAAATTATATTACATCCCCACCCCTCCTCTCTTCCTTCAACCACAGAATACCTTGTATCCTTTGAGAAACATACAAGGCATTCTGAGAATGAGCAAATAGTGAGGAGGGGCGAAAACATGTGATCTGTGGATGGGAACTCCCACTCATGCGCCCATCAAAGCATACTGATATTTCTATAATTCTTTCCGGGAGACAGCCCACTGCTTACATCAGGGCTGATGTAAGGATTACTGAGCATTACTGAGGCTGGGTGATTCCTCGTTTGCCCACCCCCCCCCCCTCCCCCCTTTCCCAGCACCACAACCGGCCCTGCCTGCACTGCAAATAAAAGTATGTTGGCATGTTTATAAGGGAGGGGGGAGGGAGGAACCAAGGAAGGCAAAATATAAGCAGGGCTGATGTTAGGATTACTGAGGCAGCGTGATGTCATGTTTCAAGGAGCTATGTGGAGCATCCTGTTCGACCCCCCCTCCCCCTTTCCCAGCACCACAACCGGCCCTGCCTGCATTCCAACTAAAAGCATGTGGGGGGGGGGAGTAAGGAACTTGGGAAGTAAGGCACATGGGAAGTAAGGAGTAAGGAACCTGGGAAGGCAAAATGTAAGCAGATTAAACTGCAGCTTTAAACTAGTTTAGAGACTGCACTGGTATCTATGGAATGCTTTAGAGCAAAGCAGACACCACTAGCCAATTAGCCGTTCTTGGGAGGACAGCTGACAGGCCATATAAGGACCTATGTTTCATGCCTATGTTTTGCAACTAAAACAAAAAAAAATCATCTTTATGTCATGCCATCTGATGATTATGCTATGATATAAACTGTTAGGGAAATCCACAAAAAGCTGTACAATATGAGGATTTTCATGCATTCATGTTCCAATGAGTATCACACCTGTACGCATAAGCCCGAAGGTGGAATGCAAGATGAATGTCTAGTATTTCATTCTCCTGATTTTCTTTATGAATGCAAGCAGTGATCTATGCAATGCAAACTATGAAACACAAACAGCATCTGCATCAATAAAAGCAGTTGTTAAATTGTAAAAACAAGATGATGGCAGCTTCATGTTTATTTTGTTTGCAAAAGGAAACATATAATTCAACCTGTCAGCTGATTGGGATGAATCGCTCAATCTAGAAATCTTTGATGGCTGCCTCATTTCATACAGGTATTGAACACCTGTTTTGGATTATAGCCCTCCATACCCCCAAAAAATCAATCCGTGATTGTCAGAGCCTCACATGAGTACAAGTCGCTGTATCATTTTGGTGAGAAAATAAGGCACATGTGACCAGAGAAGGAGAAAATAGATTTCATTTTGAAAGCAGCCTCCATCCTTACCGTGGTTTGTGTTTCTTTCTGCAGAGCCACATCCGAATAGTCTTTTGCATTTTAATGCAGGCAGTAGCTCGGTACTTAATCTTGTTTTTCACTTTAAATCAAAAAATAAGAAAAGTATTTTTAATAAGCAGTTATTATCGTCTGAATTCAAAACCACAACATTTCAGGAAAACAAAATAAATAACTGAAACATCCTTCACCACACACTGTATTTCCAGGGCCAAAGAAATCATACACCCAAACTGATGTATTCTGGGGCTGATTTATAACAATTGGCAAAATTCACTGAGAGTTGCTGCCCATAACAATCAGTCAGGATTCTTGTTTAATGTTTAACTAACATTAAAGGTGAAAGCTAAGCTTAAAAGAGGAAAGTCTGTTCATTATCACATTGGATACAGTTTCGTCCCTAATAATGGCTGTTGCATGTTGTGATACTGACTCCAAAAGTGTTCTATAGTTTCTTAGTAGCAAAGTCATCCAATGAGATATCATTGGGTTGTGTCTGATGCCTAGTCTATTGATGCTGTGTTTAAATATATTCCAAAAGTGTTACACTGCAACTTATATCCACCATCACTGTGTAGTTTGATCTAGAATTCACTGAACAAAATGTTTTTCTTAAGTCCCAGTGCTGATATTCTTAAGCCCATCCCAAATGTTTCTGGTCATTTAACATGCATCATACCCTGTGCGGTCATGTTTGCTATTAGACTGTTAATGCCAATATTGCCACTCATTATGCACTACACTACTGGTACAGGTACACCACAGTGCCACTAAGATGTGAACTGCTGTACTGTGGACTAGTTATTTGATATTACAGCTTTAGTTGCCCAGCACTCCATATTCATTCACCAAGGGGCATCTCCCATAGAAAACATAGTTGATCATGTGTCTTCTGATCAACGGCCTATATGTTTTAAGACAGCAGTCTTATAAAACCTCAGAAATCGTGTTGTCCTGCTGATGCACAAGGTCACCCACTAAGCATCATGGACCACACTATTCACTGTTAGGTAACAAAATCTGTTAGGTGACATTCATCTGATCACATGCACATGTGGAAATGTAGTTGTTGCATAGCTCAGCTTAGGCTGTTAAGCAGTTCTAATAGCACATAACAGTAAAAGGCAGAAAACTTCTTTGGCAGGTCTGAAAATTCTATCTTTCTGGCCAATTAGTGGTAGTGACCATAGCAGCCTCACAATTTAGGTTCATCCCTAGGAAATGAAGTGGGTGGCCTCACTGACCAAGAAATACGCACAGTACAGGGAAGGAGATGGGCAAGGGCTTGACTGCCCCCAGAGAAGTTGGAATTTGCATATTAGAAGACAGCAGTGATACCCATGAAGATATTAAATGGCATGTGGAGTCACCTCCGCATTTTATTCCTGTAACCTCTTTGGAATGTTTTGGAAAGATGCAAAAAATATTTAGCTCTTGCACAGGTCAAAATTAATAGCATGATATAATTGTGGAAATTAAAGCAATGGCTGTAAGATACTTTATCTGGCTCAAACTATTTTTTAAATACATATTTTATGTACTGTATGCGAAGGCAAAACATTCTAATTTTGGGTAGAATGGGAAAGTCAAATAGATAGACACCATAAGCAGACGTTGTGATCCTTCCCTCCCCAAAACAGAAAAAATGTCCTGGCTGGAATTTCACTCAAACTATAAGATTGTGATAGCTACCAAAGAGCCTGCAAAAATCCACACATTTAAAATATTTACCTAAGAAGAAACCCAAAATGAATGAATGAATTTCAATTAATACTAAATAAGCACTAGTGCCCAGTAAAAAGAAAAAATGGGTAGCTGCCTCATTTCCCACCCTCGGCTTATATTCGGGTCAATACTTTTTCCCAGTTTTTTTTGGTAAAATTAGGTACCTCGGCTTATATTCGGGACGGCTTATACTCGAGTATATACGGTAGATAAAATTATTAAAGTTCATTGTTTTTCTACTTGTTTGTTCTAGAATCTGCATTCTGGCCGTTGTGAAAACAAGAGCAGGATGAACTGTACAAGATGTTTTAGTTTTAGAGTGTCAGACAAGTACAAGGTAAGAACTGGGAATTATAGCTTTGAGTGGCCCTCTTTAAATGCCTCCTGCACGATGATAAACAATGTTTTCAAGTGCTTTGATTTCAAATGCAGCAGAGCTGCTCACCTTGAGCTAAGCATGTTCCGAACGCAGAAAACTTTTCAGATTTTTAGTCTCTGCACTTAGCTTTAAAATGTTATGCATTCATTACATCAAGGAGATATTTTTTTGCACAGCTCATTCGCTCAAATATGTTGTTTATGAGAAGGTCTCTTTTTTTTAACTGCAGAAAACCGTTCAACATGCTTACAGACTTTATAAGATGCCTCAGGTGCACACAATTTAACATTTCCACTCTGATATAAACAGGGAGTTAAAAGAGAACTATGACATAACCTTTTTTGGCCATAGTTCTCTTCAGGGTCACAGGAGGACATATACTAATGTCCTCCAGCGACCCAAAACTCAGTAAATAGCGGGCAATGCTGAGATCGCAGAGCCGCGCAGCAGCCGCAACGGATCCCGACAATACAGTCGAGATCCACCCTACTGGCTGATTGACAGCAGGGTTTGCTTCTGTTCTGACATCTCTTTATGTATCCGACAGATGTTTCTATAAACATGCACACTTGTATTACGCATGTATCAAGCATGTTTATTTGATGGGAGAGGGACAATAAACGCATCTAGATCTGGCTTATTTTACTGAAACAATAGTTGTCAGTTGAAAATATCCAAAACACCCGATTGTGTTTTCTTTCAAATTCGGTCATCTATAGACTTCTTTTTGATGCACCCATAAAAATGTGAATTGTCACCTGATTCGCCCAAAAATCAGACCAGGTGACAATATCAGGTCATCTCATGTCTGACTATACTGCCATGGGCAACTGTGAGGTATTAAAGCATCACCATTAGCTAAAATGTATTTCTGTTCATTCATAGTACACAGCACATACTCTACTGACATAACCACTAAAAAAGAACTGCTTGGGACTTAATATAATTCAGCTAGTGTAAGGCGAAAAAGTACTTTTAAAAGGATCATAATAAAAGTCTGCATGGTTCTGAATAAGTAACTTTATGCATTCACATGTTATGTTTCAACAAACCATAATGCACCTACATTTTATGACTGAAAGTGCACACCACTGGACCTTCTTCCAACGACTGCAGATAAGCCAGTGATTGACACGTTTTATCAGTTCCGCCAAATGTTCTGGATCAGACTTCATAATCTGATCAAACTCAGCAAACTAGAACACAAAGTGCAATGTAATTTCAGTGCACAAAAACAATATAACTAGTAAAGCTTAGTGAAAAAAAACATTGATCATCATTACAGAAGATATGCTGGAAAGCTTTAATAGCATCAAGAACTCTTGCATTAAAAACTATATGATAGATGTACATATACTGTACATGATCTGTCAGAAAAGTGGGCAATTCAAGCTGAGCACGTGATAAGAAAATGCAGTGGTTAGCTTCAGTAAGAAATATGTTAAAAGAAAAAAAAAATCAGTAGCTTCAGCCATATAGTCAGAAGCAGATATATAAATGTATACTTCTCCTGGAAAAGTCAATCTTGCCCCCACCTCGTCCCGATATCCTATGAAATGCACCAATACAGATGCTTTGGAGGCAGTAAAAGCGGGGCTAAGCTCATATACATTAAATTTCTCATATATAACATCAGCTGCTTGCATACTCAGATCTACTCTACTGTTCATTTAACACGAGTGCAGCATCATGTGCTTAGTTTAACCCCTTCGTGACGGGAGACGTACACTGTACGTCCAGCCACAAAGGGACCAAATGACTCGTCACGTACACTGTACGTGACGAGTTATTTGCTGCACTAGAAGGCTGCTAACCGCTGAGAATCAGCGGTTACCTTTCAGTAATGGATGTCTAACTATCTAGAGATCCATTACTGAAAGGGTTAACCTTTTTCAGACACCCGATACCTTAATATCGGGTGTCTGAGAGTCACAGCAAAGCAGACACACATGTCGGCTTTTGCCGGCATTCTGACAGCTCGTATAGATCGAGAGATATCTCTCTCAAGCTATACTGGCTTTTTTTTTTAATCTTTTGACTTTCAAGAATAGATACAAAATGTTATGTATTAGACACATAATGTATCTATTCTTGAAAGTAGAATGTTTAAGTTTTCTGAAACATTCACTGACAGCTGAATCCTGAACTGCTGCAGGATCAGTGTCACTAACTTATTATCGGCTGTTCTGAAGTTTGAAGCAGCCTGATAATAAAAAAAATGTATTAATTTATCAAGCAGTAATAGTGAGATTAATTCACAATGACTGCCTGATATAATTAAATAAATAAAATTTGTCAGTATAAAAAAAGTGAAAAGTGTAAATAAATAAAAAAAAATAGTGAAAAGTGTAAAAAAATTAAAAATAAGGGACAAATAAATGAATGTATGTATTGCATTTTTTTTTAGCTGTGCTGGTTTTGTTAAAAAAAAATACTACAAATCAAAACTGGGAAAAAAAGTTTTTTTTTACGTTTTTTCCTCTTTTTTTAATTTGTATTTGTCCTAAGTGAGGCGTTAGACACACATATGTGATATAAATATATAGCCCTATCTGTCCTCAAAAAACAATATATAATATGTGTGGGTGCACTTTGTAAGAAAGTATATTACTGACGTGGAAGAATCACACAGCAAAAATGTCAAAAGTGTGTCAGTCATTTACGAACAGAAACCAAAAACAAGCTCAGTCATGAAGGGGTTAAATCAGCCAGATTAGGGGCAGCTTTATTTAAAGATGCTAAAAGAAATCGTTCCCAGAAAACCGATGAAAGTTACATTGAATTCCCAACTTTCCAAATGTTGTCCTTTATCCATTGCACAACACAAGTCTAATCCATCATATCAAACATTTAGTGCAGTCCTAGAGTTATAGGAATGTCAAGAGCTCCTTAAAGGTATCTAGTAACAAATGGGGTGGGGTACCAGGTGAGCTACTGTCAACAATATAACAGACTTTAAAAACCAAGATGTACCAGTCCTCTCATAATAGATAAAAGGCACCCATAGACTTACAGATCATATATTGTTTTTACTCTGCTACTTGACTTATATTAAAGCCCAACTATAACTTCCTCAGTAATTACACAATGATACTTAAGGTGCTAAAAAGCCCCAATTCTTCAAGCTTTAGTTGTGGCTGGTAAACTCTTAACCACCTGTTTCAAAGTCCGTGGCTGGACAGGAGGCTGCAAAGAAGACCACTGCTATTGTGAGAGAGAGCTCCACGCTGGATTAAGCTGGCCATACACTATTAGAATTTTGTTCCAACATTCACTCAAAATCCTTCTAAAGAGCATTTGATGTTGCCATCGAGTCAACTAATTTAAAAGGCCTTACATTTTTTTGTATCTAGACCTGCTACCTGAATGGAATCCCAGATGTATTAAACAGGCTTATTTTGTGCCTAGCACATGCACATTACATCATGTATAATTTTTCCCAACCGAAAAGCACATTTACGGGTAGAATTTTGTTTGTTTAGAAACAAGAAAACATTTTCATCCTGCTCCTTCGATTTTTCCTCCTCATTACTCTAGAAAATGAATGTCAATAAGACCCCACCAACCATTAGAGCCAGAAAATCAGCATGGAGCATGAGCTCTCGCCCTAGCTCTGACTCAACAGAGGAGAGTGATAGACCACTGCTCTCACAAAAATAGCAGGTCCTCTCTGCAATCTCCTGTCCAGTCACTGAATTTGCTACAGGTGCTTGAGATTAATAATCAACCATAAGCAAAAGAGTAAGACTTGCAAAATTAGTATTTTTAGTACCTTGGGTCTAACTATGTAATCTTTGATGAAGGTACAGTTGGGCTTGAAATTGATTTAGCAATGGGATGTCCTGTTTTATGGACAACAAGGCACAAATCTAATCAGTAATCTTGATTGTTGACTGCAGATGTCTGAATTTTTTGACCTCACTGCTGTCTGCATTGCTTTAATAAAACTGATCCCGGACTTGAAGCAGAGAAGAACTAACACAACTGAATACTTTCTGGATTCAGTTCATCGTACAAATGCCACAGACCTGCCATTAACAGTAAGTTCATACACAAACATCTAAGGACTGCTGTTTGAGTGCACTAGTTCCTGTCAGACCAAAAACAAGATCTCATAAAGACTGGAATATTATGCTACTGTGTGCATTTTTTTCTCTTATGCTGTCTATACACAAACTCTAAAAAGTAAAAAAGCCTGGTTTAACAGGGGTGGCATGGTAAAATGGATCACACTAGTCTAAAAGTTCTCCAACAAGGCCTCCTTCACAGTTTAATGATGTGATTTCAGAGAAAGGAGAAATCAGTGTAATCAAATTAGGTTAATTATTGCTATAACACACATAAATGTTTTGACAAACTATGCTTGATGCCATCTGTGTGCTTGCCAGGATCTCCTAGGTCACATAAGCACTGTGAGGGTCAACCTTTCGCCTAAAATTAACACTTTCAAATAATGAGCGGCAAATCCGAAATGCCTTTATTTTTTATATGATGTCTTTATACTTCTCTGTCCTGACACAGCCCTGCTGAATCAAGTTATGCAATTTGTGATTGATGCATCACTAAATCCTGTGTGAGCTTCTTTTCATGTAAGCATGCAACATGACAGCTGTAGAGCATACAATATCAATGCACCCTCAGACCAACTAATGATTCCATTCATTTACAAGCCTATTCTGAAATGCAAGAGTAAAAAGAGAAATATTTGCACATGAAAGAAAAGGTTAAAGCCACAAGCTGAATAAATCATCTTATGATTTCGAATGCCTGGACTGCTATCATGGACTCATCACATTTAATATTGAAAAAGGCACTTACCTTGCCAGGCCTGAAAAACACCTTAGTTAACCCAAATTTGTAATCATTTTCATTTAAGCCCAAGGCTTTGAACAGAGCCTGTAACATAAAAGAAACATATTAATAGGCTTGAATTTATATCCCCTAAAAAAAGCTTCAAAGCGCACAATAAATTATTAAAACATGAGCAGTTTAACTAGATGATTTTGCACAGCATGAAAAGGATTTTTGGTACAATTAAAATTGCTGTTTCTGTAGAAGAGATACCTTGCAGAAAAGTCTGGGGTCCAGACGAGACAGCTTAGCAGGCATATACTTTTTGTACATGTTATAAAGTTCATGGAATGAAGCTCGAGATGGGAAGCCTCCCTGCATGAGATCCAGGACAGATACCATTCCTGGAGGGGAAAGAAAATTCACTAGATGAATCCCAAGACTAATACAGGTTAGAGTATTAACATATCCCAGAATGTGTTCATATTTAAATCAGTATTCTGGCATTTGTAACATAAACCTCAATATAATGATCTGTTTTAACCACCTAAAGCACCTCTGTAAGCCAAACAAGCTTCAAATCAGACATTTGATAGAAAAACTATGCAATATTTACAGTAATTAAGCCTTAATTTCATGTGCCATGATGTTTTACACTTAGTCTATAAACCACATGATAGTCTACGTCCTATTAAGCCACACGTGTGCTGAGCAGAGTATTCTATGCTTTTGATAAATATACACTATATTGCCAAAAGAATTGGGACACCCCTCCAAATCATTGGATTTAGGTGTTCCAATCACCTCCATGGCCACAGGTGTAAAAAAATCAAGCACCTCAGCATGCAGACGCTTCTACAAACATTTGTGAACGAATGGGTCTCTCTCAGGAGCTCAGTGAATGCAAGCGTGGTACCGTGGTAGGTTGCCACTTGTGCAATAAGTCCATCCATGAAATGTCCTTGCTACTAAATATTCCACGGTCAACTGTTAGTGGTATTATAACAAAGTGGAAGCAACTGGGAACAACAGCAACTCAGCCACCAAGTGGTAGGCCATGTAAAATGACAGAGCGGGGTCAGCGCATGCAAAAGGGTTTCCGTGGTCGAGCAGCTGCATCCAAGCCTTACATCACCAAGTGCAATACAAAGCGTTGGATGCAGTGGGGGAAAGCACGCCGCCACCGGACTCTAGAGAAGTGGAGACGTGTTCTCTGGAGTGACGAATCACACTTCTCTGTCTGGCAATCCATAACACTTTCAAATAATGAGCGGCAAATCCGAAATGCCTTTATTTTTTATATGATGTCTTTATACTTCTCTGTCCTGACACAGCCCTGCTGAATCAAGTTATGCAATTTGTGATTGATGCATCACTAAATCCTGTGTGAGCTTCTTTTCATGTAAGCATGCAACATGACAGCTGTAGAGCATACAATATCAATGCACCCTCAGACCAACTAATGATTCCATTCATTTACAAGCCTATTCTGAAATGCAAGAGTAAAAAGAGAAATATTTGCACATGAAAGAAAAGGTTAAAGCCACAAGCTGAATAAATCATCTTATGATTTCGAATGCCTGGACTGCTATCATGGACTCATCACATTTAATATTGAAAAAGGCACTTACCTTGCCAGGCCTGAAAAACACCTTAGTTAACCCAAATTTGTAATCATTTTCATTTAAGCCCAAGGCTTTGAACAGAGCCTGTAACATAAAAGAAACATATTAATAGGCTTGAATTTATATCCCCTAAAAAAAGCTTCAAAGCGCACAATAAATTATTAAAACATGAGCAGTTTAACTAGATGATTTTGCACAGCATGAAAAGGATTTTTGGTACAATTAAAATTGCTGTTTCTGTAGAAGAGATACCTTGCAGAAAAGTCTGGGGTCCAGACGAGACAGCTTAGCAGGCATATACTTTTTGTACATGTTATAAAGTTCATGGAATGAAGCTCGAGATGGGAAGCCTCCCTGCATGAGATCCAGGACAGATACCATTCCTGGAGGGGAAAGAAAATTCACTAGATGAATCCCAAGACTAATACAGGTTAGAGTATTAACATATCCCAGAATGTGTTCATATTTAAATCAGTATTCTGGCATTTGTAACATAAACCTCAATATAATGATCTGTTTTAACCACCTAAAGCACCTCTGTAAGCCAAACAAGCTTCAAATCAGACATTTGATAGAAAAACTATGCAATATTTACAGTAATTAAGCCTTAATTTCATGTGCCATGATGTTTTACACTTAGTCTATAAACCACATGATAGTCTACGTCCTATTAAGCCACACGTGTGCTGAGCAGAGTATTCTATGCTTTTGATAAATATACACTATATTGCCAAAAGAATTGGGACACCCCTCCAAATCATTGGATTTAGGTGTTCCAATCACCTCCATGGCCACAGGTGTAAAAAAAATCAAGCACCTCAGCATGCAGACGCTTCTACAAACATTTGTGAACGAATGGGTCTCTCTCAGGAGCTCAGTGAATGCAAGCGTGGTACCGTGGTAGGTTGCCACTTGTGCAATAAGTCCATCCATGAAATGTCCTTGCTACTAAATATTCCACGGTCAACTGTTAGTGGTATTATAACAAAGTGGAAGCAACTGGGAACAACAGCAACTCAGCCACCAAGTGGTAGGCCATGTAAAATGACAGAGCGGGGTCAGCGCATGCAAAAGGGTTTCCGTGGTCGAGCAGCTGCATCCAAGCCTTACATCACCAAGTGCAATACAAAGCGTTGGATGCAGTGGGGGAAAGCACGCCGCCACCGGACTCTAGAGAAGTGGAGACGTGTTCTCTGGAGTGACGAATCACACTTCTCTGTCTGGCAATCCAATGGACGTGTCTGGGTTTGGTGGTTGCCAGGAGAACGGCACTTGACTGACTGCGTTGTGCCAAGTGTAAAGTTTGGTGGAGGAAGGATTATGGTGTGGGGTTGTTTTTCAGGGGTTGGGCTTGGCCCCTTAGTTCAAGTGAAGGGCACTCTTAAGACATTAGCATACCAATACATTTTGGACAATTTCACGCTCCCATTTTTAAATTCCACTGCAAAAGTGTAAGTGCTTTTCTTTTTCTTCTGATCATGAGCAATCATTTCTCAACCTTTTTTTTTTCCAGTAATGACATCCATTAAAGGTATCCAAAATCGCGAGACAATCCAGTCTAAAATATAATGACTGTTAATGGAAAAACAATGTTGTATGGACCCCCAAAATCAATACCAGACTCTTATCTTAGATAGGGTATGGTACAGATTTTAAGGAGTGACCCCATGCAAAACACACAAAAAAGTGTGGCCCCCCTTTCACATCTGGAGTCCACAGCCCCCTTCACATTGGAGAGCAGCCTGTGGCAGCATGGCATTGGGCAGCAGGTAGAGCAGGCCTAGACGGATTTTAATTTGTCTTTTTTTTTTTAATGGATATCACCCTCCCTGGATTAGTGCTATTGGTTTCCATGGTGTTTATGGCCAGCCCACCTGCACCATTGAAATTGCGCTGTGCAAAAATTGTACTGGAGAAAAGCGCATTAGTGCCCTAACTTTGGTGCTTGCTCTCTTGGTAAAACTAAACCTGTAATCTCCCCTGTAATGTGCATTTTGCTGGAAAGGTGTCAGTCCTTGTAAGTCCTGACTTGCTGCTCTATGTTGGTCATCATAACTGATGACATGAGTTATTGGGTCTGCAGTCTGGACATGGGTCTGCATTCTGGCGAGCTGCACATATTCAAATTTGAAGCAAGTTTAGGTTCTTATTTGGATGATCCAATATGGGATCATTAAAGAAAAAACGCCAGGTATTTTTCAAATTAGTCCCTTGCAGTGGAGCTACCCCCACACTGCAAAAGTTAAGTGCTCATTTTGGTCTAGGGATGAAAATAAAGAAAATATACTTACCTGATCCTTGGTCCTTCGGCAGTGGCCGCTCACCTCTCTCCCCCTCCACTCCAGCTGTGGTATGTTCCTCAGCATCCTCATGTCCAACGGATCTGCATCAGATATGATGTCACAGGCCCTTAGACCACTGGAGCCCGGGAGAGAAGAGGCTGTGGGGACTCATCTAGCAGCCAGGCGGGACTGAGGATCAGGTGAGTATCTTCGTCCCTAGACAAAAACGAGTACTCAACTCTTGCAGTACGATAGCCCCACTGCAAGGGTTAAATTGAAAAATACCTGCAGTTCTTCTTTAATTGATTTCTTTAGTAACCACTTCATGCAAATAGCAGAAAGCAAATCGTATAACTACATCTTAAACAAAGTATACAGACCAGGTCAAGACTCCCGATCATCACTCTGAACCTTAAAGTGGCACTTCCAGCAATACCACAGTACCCAATAAGCAGAAACAATGATAAGCTCTAAACAGCATAAAATTAGTTATTAGCAGATGAAGAAGTTTCACATTAAAGAAAAAGTCTCACCATTGTATTATTTTTCACAGCTCAGTTACCTAACTCTCATAGTGTATGTTGCTTTTTATGCCATGCTTCTGTGTGCAATACAAACCGAGTTACAGATTTGACAGTTCAATCCTTCATTCCCGACCACGGTGCACAAAGGAGACGGCTTGTTGATTGACAGCTCTCATATCACTGTCCCTGCACATTCCCAAAACAAAACAAGGCTCCCCTTTTAGTTGTAGTGCTGGTGCTGATTCCTGTGAGAGCATGCCCCTTCCCTCTGCATTCCTGTGACCTCGATTGTGTCTGAAAAGTGCAGATCAGTGGGATAGCAGATGTCAATAAAGAGTCCATTTACTTTACAGAGTGGGGTCAGGAATGAAGAGAAGTGAACTGTCAAAGTTTGTATCTCAGTTTCTACATCACACAGAAGCATCAGAGTTAGGTGACAAATAATACAAGGTGAGACTTCTTTAAGTTCCACATCCTATCACACTGCTGGCTAGCTGCTCCAAACATATTTCTTTTAATGGAACCACCTGCATAGCTTATACCACACGGAACGTGTCAGGAATAGCAAGCTGGCATTTTGAGGTACCAAATTAAGGATCTTGGAGTCCATCTAATAAGGTCAACAGTGCACCCTTCTCTCCCCCACTGCTGTTCAATCTTGCTGGTGACGAATATCTAATGAGGTGTGATCTAAAGAATCTCTGGCAGTACGCGAGTGCTGGAGAAGAGCAGGCAAAGGGAGCAAACACCGATCTGCACTGTCTGCACAAAAACTGCTCTAACTTTTGTTATTACAAGCGTTCTAGTAGGATAAAAATAGAGCTGTAGCATTGCACACAACACACAGAGGAGAGGGGGAAGTAGCTACATTGCTGTGCTGTTGCTACCTACAGAAATGTCCCAAAATTGGGCTTTAGCCCTGAGTGGAGATGAAAGCCAGCAGAAACAGAAAAATAAATGCCTTTTTATTTAACAATAATAGCCCAGATCAGAATGGGACCAAGTACTACCTCTACTTGATCCCAGTAAAATTCAGCAACATTTTTAAGTTGTGGTGATAGTTCCAGTTACTAACTGAAAATGCTCTCAGACCTTTTACAATTTAAGCATCTACCTGAATCCTAAATTCTGTTTACTGTGGAAGGTGAAAGCAGAGCACTGTAATGTATGTAGATGGAACTGAGCACATTATTGATGTAATATATTTAATGCCTGCCCTGTACACGTGCTCCAGACCGTTAACATACCAGGAAGTATTTTAATTACAGGTGAAACTCGAATAATTAGAATATCGTGCAAAAGTAATTGCAGTAAGTGCTGCAAAAGGGGCCCAAACCAAGTACTGAGTACATATGCATGCTTGTACTTTTCAGAGGTCCGATATTGTACTATGTACAATCCTTGTTTTATTGATTGCATGTAATACTCTACTTTTTTGAGGTTGTGGATTTGGGGTTCTTGGGGTTTTCATGAGCTGTAAGCCATAATCATGACAATTATGACAAATCACGGCTTGAATTATCTTGCTTTGCATGTAATGAGTCTATCTCATATATTAGTTTCACCTTTTAAGTTGCATTAGTGAAATAAATGAACTTGCACGATATTCTAATTATTCGCGTTTCACCTGTATGTTGGACAGAAAATAAGACACTGCTGCTTGCACACAGCACTATATAGCACTAATATGCAAATGTTGAATTTTTCCTAGGAAGCTGAGCTGCAACCTTCTATAACTCCCTTTGGACATTGTGTATGTGCTTCCCCTGTAGGTCCAACAGAGTGCTGTGGCAGGGTACAGACCAACCACAGACTACTAAAGAAAAAGTCATACATTGCATATAAATCAGCACCAGGGTCTGCAGTTCCAGTTAAGCCGAAGACACTGAACAGAGGTATGTGCCTGATGCATGCATTTAGGTACGTATGTGAATGTACATGGGGAGGGGGTCTTTTTAGAAAATATGGGGGTTTTTAATGTTATTTTAAATATTTACATTTTTTTTACTTAACTTTAGTGCGAATAGACCCCTATGTGAGAGCACATAATAGATGACAGGTTCTCTTTACGAAGACATTAAGCATCTATTAGATCCCTAATGACACCATTCTACTCCACTGAAGCTGATCAAACACAGAGAATGGGAAATGTGACAAATGCATAGTCATTTCTGGGTTCAGTCACCAGAGGGGACATCAGCAATTGGATGTTCACTGGCTCTCCTCTCCTCTACCAGCTAACACTTGTCATACCGATCTCAGGTCCACAGGAGGGGCAGCGTAGCCCAGAATACATGACGGAAAGAAGGGGGGGGCATATTCCTCGCTGCCCAATTCATAGAGCAACACAGCGGTGTAGTGGTTAGCACTTCTGCCTTGCAGCACTAGGGTTCCCAAATTTGAATCCCTGGCCAGGTCACTATCTCCAAAGAGTTTGCATGTTCTCCCTGTGCTTGCGTGGCTTTTCACCAGGTACTCCGGTTTCCCCCCACACTCCAAAGACATGCTGGTAGGTTAATTGGCTCCTATCTAAAACTGGCCCTTGTATGTATGCATGTGAGATAGGGACCTTAGATTGTAAGCTCCGTGAGGGCAGGGACTGATGTGAATGTGCAACTATGTAAAGTGCTGCGTAAAATTGGCAGCGTTATATAAATACCTGAAATAAATAAATAAATTTCCAACCCAAAGCCAACAGTCGGCATGTGTATTTGAAAGCCGCAGCCACGTGCCATATGGCAACGGCAGCGAAAGGGTTAAAACTAGCAAAAGACTATGCCAGAAATTCAAACCTCAAAAAATGCATAAAACAGAACTATTTATATTCCCCAGTAACTTTTTTTTAAAGCTCAGAGTGAAAAGAAACATTAAACAGCAAAATTCAAAGATTAAGAATGGCCTCCTTGATCACAGCAGAAAAAAAATCATAAGCCATATCTCCAGAAAATGTGACTTTAATTATAGCGATTCACAAAGGGTAATGAGTGAATATGCTCAGAGCACCAATTGAATACTCCTAGTAAGCTTAAAATTGTGAAAATCAACAGAAATTACTTTTCTATGAAGCTCTTATTCAAATGCAGGTGAATGCATTGGAAATAAATTGCCTGGGGCATAAGTATTATTTCTTTTGATGTCATCCTCTCATCTATAGCTTAGCTAAACTGAAACAAATCCTATAGAGGGAATATGACAGTGAACCGTGAAATAACCGTCCATATACACAGGATGCAAGGCCAATAAGCTATCCTTAGAAAAAGTATTATTTCATTCAGTAGCCAAAACAGTACATTAAACAATGTTAACCAAGAATAGTGTTACTACGGTAAATATCAAGGTGGTGTCCTTAAGTTAATATTATTGATTCATATTTATCGATCTATCCATGATATATTTATTTATCGATCTATCGTTCTTTTACACTTCTATCAAAAATCTATATGGTTATGCTTTCTACTTTCATTTTAACAAGACATACAAACTTGGGGCTACTTGGTTTGTAAATCCTGGGCTACAAGGTGTCAATTTCATATAAATATGAGATAAGGTGATCTTGCTATGATGAGAATTTATTTACATTTCAGTTAACCTTGGGCAGTAAATTAGGATTCGTGTTCTTACCGTTAAATCTATTTCTTGGAGCCCATAGAGGGACCCAGGAATTAAGAAACTGTCAGGTGATACAGTTGCCTACAGGAGGACTGCAAACTGGCAGACGAAAAAAAGTTGGACCGGGCCAGTATCACCCCTCTCTTTTTCCGGCACACCACAGTTTTGTCAAGAATCAGTACCAAGAGCAAAATCACAGACTCAGAGGAGTGGGACCTGTGTCACTCAAGGAACTCCAAGAAACAGATTTTACAATATGTACAAAAATCTTATTTTATTTCTCATCTATTGAGGCACTCAGGAATTCATAAATTGTCTGAACATCCAAAAGCAGTCCAACTGAGGGGAGGGCAACAAAACACTATCACCAATTCACAGTGTCTATCCCTCAACAACCATTCTGTTTAAGGAGAATTATGAGGCGGGTGATTTTCAATCTGAGCCGACCTGTGACAATGAAACAGGTCGGCTCAGTAGATCGGGAAGTGAGCAAACACATACCATCGCTCGCTCACTTCTCGATCTATCCCTGCAGAGAGCCGTGACTGTCACTCACGGCTCCGTGCAGGGATTCCCCCCCTCCCCTGTCCGATCCTCCAGCGCTGACTGGTTGAATGGACGGGGGAGGGGCGGGCACAGCTGGCTCTGCTTCTGGATAGTTAGAGCCAGCGGTCAATCCAGCAGCTGGGTGGATCCGTTCAATCCAACAGCAATGTCGGGATCCGTTCCGGCTGCGGCGTCTCAGTATACCGCGAGCTGTAGCTTGCGGTATACTGAGCTTTGGGTCACGGGAGAACGCTTGTTTGTGTTCTCCCGTGACCCTTAGGAGAACTATGGGGAAAAGCCCTGACCCCATAGTTCTCCTTTAAATAAAGTAACTGTGAAGCAGGATAGTAAACCTGTCCTTGAGACAGAAGAACGGGATGATCAGGAAAAGCCCATGAAGCATTTGCCAGGAGTTTGATAAGGTCAGACAACCACATCTGCCTGGGCAAGTCCACAGCTATGAGGATCACTGAAATGCCTCCCCCAACTCGTTACTGCAAAGCAGCCAAGAAAGGAGTTTCAGGGTAGAAAAGGCTGTACTAATCACCTAAATCAGTAAAAGCTTGGTAGAAAGTTGTTCGTTCTCCAATATAGTTTTCTGTCAGTGCTTTTTATCAACAAAAGATGTGTCACACTGTATAGCAATGTTTCGGAACCGAATAGGTCCCTTCTCCAGGCAAAGAGTGTACCCGTCAAGCAAAGGTGCATATATGGGGATGAAAAACTCTGGCTTGACCTATGTCGAGGAAAAAACCCAGATAGTCTAAACAAAGTGCTGACTTCTGGAGTTTCAGGATGCGCCCAAACTTCTGCGGGGTTTAAACAGTCAAGGCTATGTTGCTTGCCCGAGGCTGTGCTGACTGTTACCTAAACAGAAGGTTGTCCAGATATCCCACAATGGGGATGCCCTGGGAGTGCAGTAAGGCTAGTACTGGAGACAGCACCTTGGTTAATAATACCTAAGGTGCAAAAGATGGGGAGAATGGCAGGACCGCAAACTAAAAATGCTGTGGACACACAGCAAAGCGAAGCAATTGCTGCTGTACTGGAAAACCAGGGACATTTATGTACACGACGATGTCCAGAGAGGTCAGAAAGACTCCCCAAAAAAGGGAGGCTATGACACACCTGGTGGATTCCATACAGAATTTCTGTACCCAAATGAAGACATTTAGGGCCTTGAGATCCAAGATGGGCCAAATGCGCTCTCTTGGTTTGAGAACTGTGAAAAGCTAGGGCAATGACATTCTTCTCCAGGAGACCCGATAGGGCTGAATGGGGATCTGCTAATCTATGCAGTGACACAGGAAGGTTGGACTATATGATGTGGGGAGTGTGCTGAGAGGAAAATTCGAGCTTATAGCCCTACCGCACCTAAGAATCTGAAATGCTTCTTGCCCAAATGTTCACAAAGGCTAACCGACATCTCCCACATTAGAAAGTGATGTGAAATAGGTGAGGTTTTTTGTGCCTGGAGTTGGGCTTTAAACATTCTACAGTATGGAGAATGCATAAAGGGAGAGGGATTTGGAATCACGGAGGCACATATGAAGCTAGCAAGTGAAATAAAAGATTTTACACTACTTTGGGTAGAGTTAGCCTTTTGAGTGTCCAACTACAACATGTTGGACAAGTAAGAACAAATTCTAGTGCTCAGCTAACCCAGCCTGTCTTTCCTTTCTTTGGGCCCAGCTAGGCATTACTCTTTTATTTATAAACTTCCAAAATATGATCAGCATTTGATTTGTTATTTAGATGAAAGCATAAATATACTGTGATTTGCATTCTTTAATAAAACTTAGGGAAATAAAATTAACATTACCTGAACACTGAAGCTGAGACAGAATTTGTGCTCCTTCAAACTGATGACTTGTCATTTTTAAATTGGGCTTGATGCAACGGATGAAGCTAGATCCCTGTGGGGAAGTCAGTAAATAATTTGTATAAGACACTGCCTATTTTACGGCTGCACTATGTTAGAATCAAAGTAAAAAGTAGGTCACCACACATTGCAACGTGCATATGCAATATAATTAACAGTCACAAAAATGTAAAAGAACAGAGAGCCAAACAAGAATTATAAATGATGCATTATTTTGAATTTCAAAACAGCATTTCAGCAATGCAAATATTTTATACTGCCTTTTTCTCAACTATACTGATAAAGATCTAAAAACCACAAGGGGCGATAAAGAAACTGTCCTTATGATGCATACAAGTGACACAAAGAGACTGTGACTGTCCTTCAGATTATACTATCTTTATTGATTATCCAGACTTGGCAAAACTTTTCCAGTGTTAGTGATGAATGTCCATAGACAGCATGTAAGTAATCATTGTTAATATACAGTTTTAGAAAACTATGAAACTTTTCACTAGATTGAGAAGAAAAAAAAGCTATGCTTCCTTCTTCAAAGGTTTCCTTACGAAAAAGATCTTTGGCCATAGAAAAAAAAGCACAAAGGTTTTTTTTTACTTCATAAGAGTAGTTTATTGAAGTTTCTGTAAAGAAAACACTTAAACATTACTTCCACTACAGAAAGCTTGTTAACACCAATATTTTATCAATGTTCTTAAAGAACTAGTGATGATTCCAAAAAATGCATTAAATACAGTGAAGTGAAAAATTAAGTACACCCCATAGAAACTGTTGACATATCTGGCAAATATTAGATCTTTATTTAAATAGGACCTACAAATAAAGGTGATATACTTGAATAAGAAAAAAATGCCTTTTCAATCATTAATTTAACAGAAATGTTAAAAATATTAATAGCTGTAATGGTGTACTGTGGAAAAAATTTAGTGCACCCTTGGCATCAAAAGCTGGTATTGACCCCTTTAGCAGAAATGACTTCTAGTGAGAATTTTGTATAACTGGCCACCAGTCTTTGATATCAACTTCTCAATTGCAAGATGTTTGTGAGTTTCCTTGCATGAATCACCCATTTCAAAGTATCCCTACAACATGTCAAATGGAACCAAATTGGGGCTTTTACTAGGGCAGTCCATAACCCTCTATATCAATGGCTGCGGGCTACAAATATTTTCTTTAGCTTGCAGGAAACATGTGTACTATTACTGTGACAAGAGACAACTCTATCTTTGATGGATCAGTCTTCAGTATATAGTTCCTAAAGACTTAGTCTTTGCCTGTTTATTCAGGGGCAAACTGTAATCTTGCGCTCATGTTCTTTTTGGAGAGCTAAGGCTTCTGCTTAAAGAAAATGTTTAAAGGAGAACTATGAGGTGAGTGCTTTTCACTCACCTCATAGTTCTAGCTGACCTGTGACAATTAAACTGTCACAGGTCGGCTCAGTAGATCGGGAAGTGAGCGAACACATACCGGCGTTCGCTCACTTCTCAATCCTGTCATGGCAGAGAGCCGTGACAGGGGAGGGGCTGGATTCTTCCCTCCCCGCTCCGATCCTCCAGTGCTGACTGGCGGAACGGACGGGCGAGGGGGCGGGTACAGCTGGCTCTGCCTCTAGATAGGTAGAGCCAGCTGTCAATCCAGCAGCTGGGTGGATCCGTTCAATCCAACAGCAATGTCGGGAGCTGTAGCTCGCGGTATACTGAGCTTTGGGTCACCTGAGAACGCTAGTTTGTGACCCCATAGTTCTCCTTTAAATAAAAGTAACTGTGAAGCAAGCTGTAGCTTAGGGTGACGGGAGGATGCTAGTTTATGTCCTCCCGTTACCCTAGGGAGAACTATGGGGGAAAGCCCTAACCACATAGTTCTCCTTTAAACGTTTGTGTAATCCCCCAGGGAACCAAGCATATGTAAAGCAACTCGATCACTTCTGCAGTCTGCAGAAAGTGTGCCCCTCTGCCATGTATTCCCAGGCCCTGCGGTCACTCCTGGGTACCTGGGGTGTCCATGTCAGATGTCAACAAAGAGAGCAGAGGACAATCAAAGAACATCCATGAAGTCGGAAGCAAATGAGCTTTATTTCACTTACGGTTTCAAAGCTGCACTTGATTAGCATCAGCTAAGTGCAACGGTGACATTAGGAGTCTTTATAATATATCCTAATGTCTCCTTAAGGAGAACCTGTCACACCCACTGTGCTTATCAGCCCCCTAAGTGATTGCAATCAATTTAAGTAAAACAAAAAATAGATGAAAAAGGTTATTGTATGTTAAACTCATAACAATGGGCCACACAGCTTAAGTAACGCTGCACATGCTAAAGTGAGAGCATGAATGCTAAGGCCATCATTCACTGTTACCTCTAAACTGATGACCTGTTCACGGTTTTAAAGTGTCACCTATGCCCAATCTTAGGTAGCCCTGTTTGGCGCTTTAAAAGAGCGTGCAAAATCTTAAAGTTTGACAGGTTTGCTATCTATTTCTTTCCAAGCAACCTCATCTTCTATATTTTGCAAAAAAAAATAACTAAGAAAATGTGTTTGTGTGCACTAAAATTAACTTTACCTCATTTTCTACTGGAAATATGGGTTTGATAAACCATTGCGCTAATATCATGTGATGTAAAATTTGCAACTGCCACCATTCTATTCTCCTCCTCCTGTGCTCACAGAAAATATATACATTTTGTGGGGTTTTAAGTAATATTCAGGCCTAGAATGTTTATTTTAACATGAGGACAAAAACAGTTTTTAAAAATATGTCTTATTTAACGTTAACCTGCATACTCATTATGAAGGTTCTAATTATTCGCACCTAATATGGTGAATTAATCACATTTCATGGATCTGAAGTGGTGGTAATTGTATGGGTGTACTTACTGTTTCCATATGACAAAACTGAATTTTTTTAAATATTTATTGACAGAAGATTGCCACTCAAGTGCAAGCACTTTTGGGGGCTACACAAGGTCCCCTTCATCAGGCTCAAAATGCCTGATAAAGGAGACCCTGTGTGGCCCCGAAAGCGCTTGCACTTGAGTGGCAATCTTCTGTCAATAAATGGACATTTCGGGTAAGGAGCGCAGCAAGACATGTTTTTATTATTTGTTCAAATATGTCACCTTTATCATTAGGCACTAATTGAATCAAAGTCTAATGTTTGCCTGTTCAATATGTTGAAGAAGTCAACAATTTCCATGGGGTGTACATACATGACTGAATGTATTATTTGATAATTATATAATACATTTATTCTTTACAACCAGCCAGAAAGTTTTCAGATCGAATTCCGTAGCTTTAAACTAAGTTTTTTTCTTGAAGCAGGTGGAAATCTTCAAGCTCAGTCTCAAGGGCAGCTCAACCAAAGAAGATTGAACTCAATATAGTTTTACTTTATCCTTTTTATCTTTCAAATGCTATTCCTGTCTTAGTGTTACTGGAAGCAATCAAACTTACAATCACAACTTTCACATGAATAAACCACCTTTCATCTTTTCAGGCGTGGTTGTATGTTGTAAAAAAAAATAAAATCACTTTTTCAGTAAGCTGAATAACTTTAAAAGCAGTTATAATTACCTTGACATCTATCCATAAAAACAAACAAAAGTCCCGCCAGAATCTTAGCAGAGATGTCTTCTCCCCCTGCTCATCCTCAGTCAGGGAAAAAGAGTTAGATACACCCAAAGCTAAGTCTGCACTGACCTCACCCTACTGCTCATTATGAAAAATTTGAACAGAATGTAAAATAGAGTTTTTTGTAATAAGTACATATTACAGGAAAGTAGCAAACTGACATTATTAATTGTAAAATGCGTATGAAATATATAGCATATCCAGGGTATTTCTTAAATAAAGCAAGAGCTTCACTTCATAATAGATTAATATATATATCCAGACAGAATGTTTAGAGTATTTACTGTGCTCTGTGCATCTAGGATGAATAGTAAAAATTCTCAAAGCTCACAACAAAGACTCTAGGGTTAACATTAAAAAGGAGCTAGCATGCTGTCAGCATTCTGCAGCAGTTTAAAGAAGCAATAGAAATAAACCCTAAGATTTCTGTGCCTCTTTAGAGTACTTGGAAGATCAATTTCACCACAATGTCTAGAACTACAGAGGTGAATGATGGTTGTTTTAAATTGCTTTTACTGCTTGTTCAAAAAATATAAATACTTTAGTGTGCATAGCATGGTAGGGGTGTATTTTAAATATTGCCAAGGGTGTTCATTACAACTATTTGCACAACAAAAACAGAGAAGTACAAAACAAGAAAGCACTGCCATTTCCTTACCGTGCTGCGGAGCTTTTCAAGCAGAAGATTTAACTGGGTCTGCAAAACAAAAATAATAACATAAAATTACAGGACAACAAAAGCAAATACATTTGACCACTGTATACAAGCATGCAGCATGGTGACAAGTTTGCATGCATTAACTGTCAGCAGTGCATGTTCTCTCGGTGTTCACATGGATGTGCAGTCAAATCAAAAGGATTACAGAAGCTTTTAATAAACAAATATTAATGTGCAATGCAGATTTTGCTACTCACTATTCAAGTGATGAATAGTTGACCTTATAACTATTTTCTGTAAAGAAAGCATAAAATCACTAGGCAGAAGAGAAGAGAAGAAAACACTTGGCAGCGGGAAAGGCATGATTGTGAATAACAACAGTGAAATCTTTTGTCTAGGAATAATATTTTGCGCCCCAAATACCAGGACAAGTGGATAAGTGCACCTGAAAAAAGTCCTACACCTTGATCAGTTTCAAAAGACAGTGCAGTAAGCCACAGGGGGCTTTTAATGTCACACCATATTTTATTTTTTGTGCTTTGACTTATTTATGTTATAATACCACAAACTCTGTGTAATGCTTATATCTAAAGCACACACTAACCTTTTTTTAGTTTTAGTTTTTGCGAGGACTTGAGGCCTGCATGGAGCCTATGATCATTTTAGGCTTTGGTTAGAAAATATTTAGGACAACTGATCTAAATCTGTCTAAGCCCAATTTGCACCAGGCTGTGCTCATCACAGTTGCAGCTCCCCATGCATATTGCTTAAGGGCAGTAGTCACACTGTGAACATTCACTTGGCTGTTTTGTTGACCTACTGCAACCTACAGGTCCCAAATTTCTATGCAAATCCTGACTGTGATCAAGAAGATACTCCCAAGTGATCTAAGCAAGACAGGACCTGAAAAAGCGTTAGGTGCAAAAATAACGGAAAATCATTCACCATGATCTTCTTCTTACAACTTACAGTTGGTAAAATACATTTTATTTATTCACTATTGGTATTTTTATAGCCCTGACAAATTATGCAGCGCCTTACATAGTGCACATACACATCAGTTCCTGCCCTCGAGGAGCTTACAATCTAAGGTCCCCATCTCACATGCATACAGGGCCAATATAGACAGGAGCCAATTAACCGACCACCATGTCTTTGGAGAATGGGATAGAACCAGAGTACACGGAGAAAACCCATGCTTCTCTCCCTGATTATTTGTTTTTGGGAGACACACAGAATAAGATTACATATCAACATAATATATTCAATAATAGGTTGCATTGCATAACCTCTTAAAGCATAAAAAAAGGCAGATGGGGTCTTTCCCTGTTATTTTATGTAAAACTCTAAAAGGTAAAAAAGCAGAAAAATGCTAATTAAAAATTCTACAGAAATAATGATTGTGTTTTTTTGCTTTTAGGGCTACAAATAGCCCATCAGCATGTTGAAATAACAGATTTCACTATAAGATTAAATAAAGACAACGCACTACCTGGAGCTAGAAAATTAATTCATACATAAATATAGAGGAACATCACCAAAAATAATTGTTTGACTTGGTCAAGTCAATTGTTTGAATTGATAAACCACATTTTTTTGTTCTAACTATATCATTATATGGAGAACTAACTTTTGTACAACACTCTTATTATATTTATTCAATCTATTATAGACTTTTATGCATAGGTGTTCAGAAATTATGTTATTAACATTAGTATTTTACTTTTGCGATGTTTTTTGTGATAGTTTACTTTTGTGATGTTGGCTGACTTTTCATCATGACATCTCCCCTTGATGCATCACTCTGGATGTATCAGCTCTCGTCTAAATTAATGTCTTCCTGCTTTTCATACTGCAGTGATAGATTAGGAAAGGAGGAGTGCCTCCAAATCCAGTTGCTAATATATCCAAACCTGGAAGCAGATACATCCCTCTGATTCTGAGGTCGCTTCTCAGCAATGAGGAGGCCACTATTTCACCTACCAGCAGGTCCCTTAGTTGTTTAACCCAGAGCAGCACTTATACTCTGCCGCTGGCTATGGAGGAGGAAGAAGCTAGTAACTACATATGCTTGAGTGGATCTATGCTTTAATGCACTCATTGGTATGCATCTTTTATGATCTCTTATATACAGTGCCTATTTTCTCGCTATGCAGTAACTCCACCTTGCCAGGATAAGGTCCATAAGAACAAGCAGATAACTTTTATCCTGATACATGACGGTACGCCTGGCCTATACTTTGACTAGTGAGGGCATTTTTAGTCTTCCTTTTTTCCATATATTTTTTGTAATGCACGAGGTGCTGCACCCTCTCTTATTTTGTTTTCTACAAAATAATTGTTTCTACACTTAGGAAATGGCAGCTGGAACCAGGTGGTTGGCGTAGACATTTTTATTTGCTACAGATTTCATATATCGGCCCATATATCCGTTAGCCAAAATAATCCCGATATTAAGGCCACTGTTTTGTATTAATTAAACAACTGTCATGAAGATTCTAAAGTTGTGCAAAACACTTTATGCGTTATGTACTAGTGTATAGTTGACTTTAGGTTGCAGACATGCGGCATTTATATGCAATGCACAACACCACACATGTATAGTGTGAACAGGGCCTATAGAAAACAAATGTTTTCTATATGTCAGGCATTTTTATGTATTAGTAGAGGTTTTAAAGGACTAAAACCTGGGGAAATTTGAAGATATTGCAAATATGTACTGAATATGTTTACTTTTTTTTTTAATTGTGCCTTGAAAAAAAGAGAACAATGATATAAAAATTAAGTTACAGTTAAAGTGAAGATACAGTTAAAGGAGAATTATGGGATGAGTGAAATGCACTCACCCCATTGTTAGAGTCAACTTGTGACACTAAAGCTCTCATACGTCAGCACTATAGCTCGAGAACTGAGTGATCACATACCACTGATAATTCACCTTACCATCTTCTTCCTGCAGAGAGCAGTCGCCGCTCGTTGCAGGGATTCCCCCCTCACCTTTCTGTTCCTCCAGCACTCATTGGAGGGACAGACAAGGGAGGAGGTGGGCACAGCTGGTGCTGCCTCTAGAGAGGCGGATCCAGCTGTCAATCAGGCAGCAGGCAGCAGGGTGGATCCCAACAATATTGTCCGGATCTTTCTGGGCTGCAACGCGGCTCTGCGCTGTCAGCATATAGCGGGCAAAAGCCCGCTATACACACACACACACACACACATACATACATACACACACACACTGAGTGAACAGATTATTATGACCACCCTATCAGTACGTCGTTAGGCCACGAGATGACTTTGTTGGGCCGCCACGTGACTCTACGAGATGTAGAAAGGTGATGCAAGGAATCTGACACTGCACTGTTGCCCTTCTGTTGTCTTGTACCAGTCTTGCCACTCTCCGTTCTGCCCTAGCATTGACTAGTCGCTGACAGCCACAAATCGCATGTTCAGACCCAGATTTTCAGCTGACAGTCCAGTCTTTAAACACTTTAACAACAGCTGCTCTTGAACATTTAACTAATTCTGCTGTTTTGCTGATACTCGCTCCATGGCTCAGAGCGCCAACAATCATCCCACGTTCAAAGGCTGTTAAATAGCGTTGTTTACCCGTATCTTCAGAAAAAAATCACTTCTACTGTCGTGGTAAACAACCTGCTTCCCTATTTATAATGGTCTGGCCCTCTAGCAACTTCAGCGCGAAATTATAGCTAATTATAGCTAATTTGCCTACAAACGTCAGGTGGTCATAATAATCTGGCCACTCAGTGTATACATACATATATATATATATTTTTTTTATATCATTATTTATTTATTTTCTTTTGCCTTGACAAGAAAGGGAGGAAACAATGACAGGCCTTATTTATCTGGACTGGCAGATTAATGCAAAATGAAATGACAGATATGGTTAACTATTAAAAATAGAAAGAAGATGCCATTATGCCAAGAGAGATTTTTCTTACCCTAAACTTGTTCCCCACACTGATGAAGCCGAGTTTCCCAGTCTTCTGCTTGGATTCCTTGTTATTATTGGCTGATTCAAACAAATCCCGTACAAATTTATCTTTGGACTCACAGATGAGGGACTCAAGTGACATATGCAGAGCATCATTATTCTTTTCCACAAATTGAGTCTAGTGGGATTTAAAAATATATATTTATAGCAGAAGTTAAAAAAAATGATGAACAGGACACGGTTTTATTTTTTGTCAATATTTTGTATAAATGCAACTCATATAGTGTCATTTAAACTTCAATAGACACATCTGTACACTAAGTTTCTACATGGCTTACAGAAAAATGCATATACTTCAAGTACCTTACCCAGACAAAAACACACCTACCCAGTTCCTTCTCCTATTATTATATAATTTATTCCACTTTTAGAAAACTCTACTTTTAAAGTACATTTGCTCTTAAAGAGGAACTTTACCCAGATCTTTAAAATAGCAACAAACCTTTAGAAATGTTTAGTAGTGACAATCTACAAACATATACTTCTAGATAATTGCCAGCTTTTTTTTTTTGCAAACCTTATTTCTCTTTTCTTTTCCAGTCTTCTGGCAGTGGCCATGTTAACCAAGGGCAGATTACGAACTCTTCATTTACTTCCTGAAAATCTAGCACATGTGACTAGACATGTGACCGTGCACATCATCTCAGGGGAGGAAAATGCCTTTCCCTGAGATATCGTGAGATTAAAGATGAGATTTCCCAGCAATGCTCTGTAGATGTAAACTTCCCAGGATGCAATGCTTTGGCACATGACATCATTTCTGCCAGAAGTGGACCAGGAAGTAGATGTACTCTATTTGTAAGTAAATGAAAAACAAGTTTGTTTAACTAATGAATGTAAGAAGATTTTAAACCAGCATGCAGAGCTGATTTTTATTGAATGGGGGTAAAGGTGCACTTTAATTGTGATTATTTTTTTTTATATTTGGTTGTTGTTAGTGCAAAGGAAAACCTAAATAAAAAAAGGCACAAAAAATCCAACTCTGTATTCATTAATTTTGTATGTATTCAAAAAAAAAGTCATCCAAACAATGTAATCTCCTGAATTTGACATGAGATTAGACGCTTGCAGTCCCTGTACAGTACAGCTCAGACTGGGAGAGAATGAATCAGCACAATGAGCAATCAAGTATGCTAACATGAGATATGGTGATAAGAATAGAGAACAGGGTGAGAGTTGAGCCAATCAGTGTGCAGCTTCCCTTTTCACTGTCCAATCATAGTTTGAGAGGGGGAGAAGACCCATAAGTGTTAATTTACTGCAGCAGAGAAACAGCAGGTGTTCTGCCCTGCCTGACAGGGATTTGCGGTGTTGCAGAGCTGAGTAAATCTCCGGACTTTATCGACAAAAATACATATCCCTTTAGGCAGGAAACGTAATCTCACTTGTATTTCATCTGTGTATTTAGCGGTTTGCCTGGATCTCAGCCTTAATACAAACGCACACCTATGAAATGGTCAGGGGGGTGTTTTATACTTGCCATGCTACTTCTTAGCAATAGAGGGTAAAAATGAATAATAAAACATATGGTAAACATATCTGTTCTGTTTTGAACTGCCTAACTATAAAATCTCTGTAATGATATTATTGCCTACTTTAAAATATGATGGCAGTTTCATTGATAAAAATTGGTGGCAACCAAAACTATAAAAATTTAAATGATAATGTCTGGTTGGAAAATCTATAATAAAAACGGTGCAATTGGTGAATTGCAGTATTCTTATCTTCTCAACATTCTCATGGAAACAGAGTTGAGAAAAACCCTGCAGGCAGCAGTGGGAGTAAAGAAGTACTAAGTTGTGTTTTATTATTAGAATCATAAATGTAAAATACACAGTTATATAACATGTAACTGAAACAACCTTCTGCTGAATGTTCTGAACATAAAATGCCCTCAGTGTCACTAATTTAGCTTTGGCTATGACCTAAACATCTGAATCTACAAGACGCTTGCATTGTTGTAGAAAATATTTGAACACAAAGAAACAGTGATAATGTAAATGTAATGTACCTTAACCTAATGTACATTACAATAACCTATTATAAATGTAATGTACATTAACCCATAGCAATCCATCACCTTTCAACATCCCTGATTTTACTGCATTTAGAACAATGAAAGCCAACTAGTGGTGGACTGCTATGGGTTACAGCACTTTGCACATAAATCTTTATACACTGGTTTATTAGTACAATTCTTAAGGTTTAGCAATCAACTGACAAGAAAGTTAGCTTAATGAGGATCTTTACCCATATCTTCAAAATAACAACAAAGCACCTTTAGAAATGTTTAGTAGTGATAATCTACAAACAGATTCTTCTAGATATTTACATGTTTTTTATTCTGTGCATGTCCTATTTTTTTTCCATCCCCAGTCGTCTCACAGTGGCCATTTTAACTGAGGGCAGATTACTAGATCTCCCTTAACTTCCCGGAACAATGGCACATGTGACTAGGACATGTGACCATGAACATCATCTCAGGGGAGGAAAATGCCTTTTCCTGAGATCTCATGAGATTACAGATGAGATTTTTCCACAATGCCCCACTGATGTAACCTTCCCAGGATCCAACGCTTGGGCACATAACAACATCTGTGCCAAAATGGACCAGGAAATGGAAAAAAAACACAAAATTGTAAGTGAAATAAAAATATGTTTGTTTAGCTAATGAATGTAAGAAGATATCATATCAGCATGCAAATCTGTTTTGCTGATGTGATTTCTGGTCAAACGGGGTAAAGGTCCACTTTAAAGGGGTTGCCATAAACAGCATTTATTTTTCTGATGCAGTGGCCCAATGAAATGTTCAGGTGGATTAGGCCATTTAGGGTTATCCTAGGGAATGGGGTGGGGGGTTGGACAGCAATACAGCAAGTTCTTTTATGGTCAGAAATCAGTCAAGGTGCATGATTAACTGCGGTGGATCCCAGTAGTAGAGCAGCTGGGTGGATGAATATATGCACTATATTTCTTGTGAATCAATAGGTACTGTAGCAACTACAGATGTCAGGGTTTCTTCTAGATGTATAAAAAAAAAAAAAAGCCCAAAACATAGTAGTTAATGCTTTCATCTGTTTTTCAAAACCAAACTGAGCTTTGTGCGTATGACTGTAGTGAAGATTTTAGACTGGGGTCTTTCCGTGACAAGGACTAATGAGAACTGTTCAGTAAAGCACAGAATAAACTAGTGCTACATAAATAAATACATAGCTGAAAAGCATAAACCTGAAATTTGATTTCGCAAAAGAAGCAAAGATCTGTACGTTTACATAAAAATGTGACTATAGCTATATTAGATGTAATAATTTTCTTCTTGATGTAAAGCACCAAACTGTACTTTAGAGATCCAAAAATAGAGCGCTTAGATCTAAAACGTGCAGTTAACTTATCAGTACAGAATATTGGTAAAACATAAAAGCATCATTAAGGTAGGAGGAAGTACAGATGAACAAATTGAGATACAACTATGTTATGTGTTGTCATTTTCTCTGCAGAGTGTAAGTCCTTCAACCATGACAATATGTCTTCTGACAGCTGTACATGCTCCTCTGCAGGACACAATGTTTCTGTCTGGATTCACTCCGGTCTGAGACGTGACATGCATGCTGTCTAACCTCCAATAACAGATCTTCCTATGTACCAGTGTACAACAGGGCTCGAACCTATGAATCACACTTTATTTATTTTTTACAGCGAGCTTCACAAACTGTTTATAAAACAAATATTTTCTCCTGAGACAAAGTTGCAATATATTGTGCCATTATTCCTAAAAGATGAAACTGAACTCATTAGACTGGCATCACAAATAAAAATGGGAACGCTAAGCAACTGAGTTAAAAGTTTGAACTGTGTCAGTAAGGAATTGTTAGTTTTGCGATTGATGAAACTATGGACACATTTTTTTCATGTTATTGTAGATGCTACAGTAACAATTATTAGATCATTAACATATTTAGTTGCAGATTGTCTACTAGAATATCATGCTGAATTGTTTTCAATGGCACAGACAAACAGCTGGTTTTGGATGTGCTACACAAAATGTAATTTAAGTTGTATATCAATTCACGCAGACCTTGAATGTTAAACCAGTGAATATCAGAGTACATTTCTTATTGTTAGTCAAGAATGAAAGGAATGTAAATTAAATCCTTGGATTGTTGATCAAAACCTTCCAAGCTATATGTTTTAGAAGTGACATATACACAATAGTAGCCATCAAGTATTAGACATAAATAAAGCTTACGGTTTCATAGCACACGGCTCCTGCAAAATGTCGGATGATAAAGCCCTCATCGTCTCGCACATTTCGGTGAACAGTGAGTTTGGATTTTCTGGGGATCTGCAATACAAGCAGAAAAAATTGATATGCGCTTGCTTTTTCCATGATGCAAAAAAGTATTTTTTTATTACTATACACAAGATTTGTTTGTGACAAGGTCTCAAAATGAAATGCTACTACTTTTTGCAATGCAAAAAAAAAACAAGTAAACTAGAAGGCAGCATAATCTTTAGCTGTACGCAATGGAAAAAACAAAAGACCAATGATTTCTATTTATCAGGCTTGACTGAGGGTCTTAATGTACCTTTATGGTCAGTGGTTAGCAGACACAGAGCAGAGGACAGTATAATTTCTCTCGTCTTATACCTGCAGAATGCACCTTCTAAAAGGATCTCATTAGTAAAAGAGCAGTGCTTTATGCTGCAGTCATAAAATCATACCTTATCGAGGATAAAATCATGTAATTTGTTTGCCATGGATGAAAAGGCAGCTCTGTATGCTGGCTTTGCTTGCTTGTGAAAAACACAAAATATGCTTACATTTCTAGAAAAGCCTCAAGGGAGGTGTAAAAGAAAAATCTATATGCAGCAGCTTATTGTAAACTTGGTAAATGGAACAATTTATGTGTAAAACACACAATTAAAAAACAAATACTGTAAGTGATTAATTTCACCTAGCAAAACCTTTGTAATTTACAACTTTTTTACATAAAGACCATGCATTTGAAGTCAAAAACTTTATTTATTACATACTTAACTATGTAAAGAACCACTTGAAAGAAATGTATATATGCATTGACTGAATAAAATCAATGTTGTGGAAGAATAAAGTCAGTTGAACTATTAGCCAGACAACAAAAAATGACATCCTAGCATGAGCCTAGTGTGACTAGATGACTCCATGGACCACTTTACAGGGCCACGATTATGATACCTTTAGAGTAGAATGACTGAGGTATTTGGCCTAACACTATCCAAAATTGTAAGAGCTTTTTTCTGTATCCTTCTGACTTGCAGATCAAGATGATGATTTTCAAGGTTATTAGTAGGGAATAAAGCCCATTAACACCTTATTGATTTTCTATGGACTTTTACATTCATGAAAGCTCTTCTGAATTGCTAGCCACCATTGGAATAGGATCCATTAATATATCAGCATGTATTACTCCTATAAAGCATTACAAACTGCTCAGTCTGCGAGCATTTTTTATAAGATGCAGTGATTTGACAAGAAAACCTTTTATCACAGTGTAACCACACTTGTACACTTGTTGCAGAGCAGCACAATGCCAAGCAACTCAGGTAAGTGGGGTGTGCTGCCATAAATGCTACATGCTTCTTTTTTGGTGCGTTTAAGTACACTAGGCAGAAATAGCAGGAGTTACCAGCACCCCGGTTTCCACTCTACCTCATCTTTATGGACGTTGAATAGTCAAAACACCACATTGAAATACTTAAGGGTATGACTATCTTCAATAAAGATGGAATGGTAGAGTGGAGACTGGTGTGCGGATGACTTGTTTTTCTAAATGTGATTATGTACGGCACCATCTGTAGTCACTGCAGCACCCACCTGAGGATCAGGGGTTTATATCAGTCAGGAGTGCAATGGGACTTCTATGGGTAAGTACAGTAGGCAGCTCATTGAAATGAATGAACTGTCTAAATGCATTTTAAACGAGGATCCATAAAGTGCTTAACATGCCTGTTATCGTAGTACAATAGTGTGAATAGGCCCTAAATGTCTGTAATCTACAGGAATGTATGCAAACACACTAGCAGTACCATACTTCCTATATACCATACTGCCTATATATTCCTGTGGTCTGTAAACAGACCACAGGAATATATAGGCAAAAAATGAAACATATTACTGCTACATAAACGTGAGGAGAACCCTGTTAGATCAGATTTGCTAATTAAAGGGAATAGTGGCCAAGCTTACAATAAAAAAAAAACTTTCTTATGGAGTAAAAAGTACCCATGTACAATCATCTTTAAAGTAAACCTCAGCCAGTTTAAAGTCCTGCCTAACAGCAACCACCACCAGGCGCCTGCTCTTGCTTTAATTAATAAGAAAACCAATTCCTGTGCACTGCTCTAATCCTGGTTTTAATAACCATGGGCTTTCCTGGCTTCGGGCCTGCCGCCCTGAGCTTGGCCTGCCTCCCTCTAAACGAAGTGCTATTTTTGATCACTCATGTGCACTTACTGGACAAGTGCACAGATGAGGAAGGGGCTTAGCTTGGGAAAGGGGCCAAGCCACAAAGCAAGGAAAGTAATTTAAGGAACTCAGCCATAGGATGGTCATTGATCTGGTAAATTATAGTTGAATCTGGAAACTCTATATGGGCAGAATTCAAACACTGCAGAAACCTCCTGGCTAATTAATCCCAGTGGAAAAACAGATCATCCTAAAACAGATCTTTCAAACCAATAACTATTATTCCCTTGAGATAAGTGCCAGGGGTGTTTGCTCAGTGCAAAAATAAGTATACTTGGCTGATAAAAGCAAAAGCAAATGTTTAAGTCATTATCATTCATCACCTGTCAAAGGCAGCCATCTCAAGCCTATGGGCATCTTTAAACAGGAAAATTAGATTTGAATGCTACAATTCATTGAATTGACTCAGCGTTAAACATACAAACAAATGTACTAGCAATAGAGAAGCAATACAAATGATGTGAATAAGAAATACATACAATACTGCAATTGAGTAACTTACAGTAAGTCGGAAGTGGTCCTTGTGTTTTTGGTGAACAACAGATGCGAAATGTTGGTCACTAGCCTGGGGCAACCTATTCTCCTCATCCAGAATATCAAGGATACCAACTAATTTAGATTCAATAAGATCTGTATATAAAAAAAAAATGCTTTTTATATACCACAGAATATATTTTACCCAACACAGAATGCTAGCGAAACAACCACAACTTTGCAAGATGCACTACCATTGTCAAGAGTCAAACAATTCTTTCACTAGATAATTATCTTTGGAAGGAGAACCGCATATCTGTCTCAGGAACATAAAGAGGAAATTAAAACCAGGGCGGCATTTATTCCAGACAGTGCACTAAACTTTTTTTTAAATTAGGTATATGCATCTTTCCATAATGCTTAACTGGGTCTCTGACAATAAAAAATAAAACAGAAAATAAAAACCACTGCACTAACCTATACAGTCCTGGTTATCCACATAGTGCACTTCATTGACACCAAGACCCTCTCGCTGGTATAATTCTTGTTCCTGAAAAAAGAAAGACACATATGGGTCCATTTATAATTGTTTCCACGCAAGTACCATACAACTTTCACCGATAAATAACTCATGTTTCCAGTTGAACCTAATTAATAAAATGTATGAATCTTGGTTGAAAATAGTGTGAATTTTTTGAGAAAACATAACATTGATCACAGCATAGGAGAGGAAAATGTCATGCATCCCTAAGACACAAAAAACAAACAAAGTCAATTCAAGGCACAAGGTAACAAGTGCAAAAGTCTCAAACATGTGATAACAAGGTGCTGGATTAAAATATTCAGTAAATCAGATTATAACAAGGCGCAGTGGCTCCAGTAAGGCGTCTTTCCACACAACAGGACCCTTAAAAAGGGAACCCAGAGTTGAGGTTCCACACATACAAAGTCCAATGAGAGTGCCAAACAAAAGGACCAAGAGTCCAAATTATTTTAACATAAAAGAATTTGGACTCTTTGACCTTTTGTTTGAAGGTAACAAGTGCAAACTTTCCTCATTACCCACAACTTATCATCTTTTTTTTAAAAATAGTGTCCTAAACTAGAAGAGAACATTTGCGTTGGAGCACTATGTGTTTCAAAACAATAATTGACCCTGATGATTGTGACTGGTATGCGGATGCAGCTTTTCTAGTTATTCTTTTAAATGCTGCTTTTAAAAAAAAATAAAAAAAATGGAAGAATGTGCACTTTTATTTCATCCTTATATAACTACTAGGGAAGCAAACAGTGGACAACAAAACTAAAAAAGAAATAAAGACCCCTATTATACCCTAGGCAAAAACAGAAGTTTCCCGATACCGACCAATAGACTTCTTAGCTATAAAGGCTGGTAATCATCATTTAAAAATGGTTTATATTCTGTATTAACCTCATAAATGTGTGGGAAGAGAAAGAATGTCTCATTTGAACAGGACTTTCCCTTTTTCACTAAGATAGCGTGAAGAAAACCCTACAATGAGGATACATTCTCTCCTTATACAACATTTAATAAGGAAACATTGTGCAAAGTACCCATAGCAGCCAATGAGAATTCATCTTCCAGTGATCTGACATTACGAAACTAAAAATCGTATGGTTATTTCACTTCACATTGCCTGTTTAATAAGCCCCCAAGTTTAATTTATAGCAATAACAGAACAGGTGTAAAAAGCTCTCAAAGAATATAGCTGGAGCTCTAATTTAATATACTGTTTGTGTGCTATTTTCTAATACATTTCTGGGATAAAAAAAAAGTCCCATTAAATCCTAAGATGTATCACTACTATGGTCATACTTTTAAAGTAAATGAAGTATTCCTTATTCCAACTAGCAGAGTTCTAGTTGAACAGATCAACAGCAAATAAGCGCTGAAGATTTAACTAATCTGTGGATAGATAAGGTTGTCCTAAAATACTAATAATAAAGGATAAGATAAAGCCCCATATATCCTTGTTCAAATTAAAATCACACTCAGAGCTAAGAAACTTTAATGCTTTTTTAATAATCTTTAATACAAAAATCATCCTGTTGGGCAAAGCTACAACATACTAAATGTCCTACAGCATATGAATTTAATAAAAAAAGAATAAGTGCCAATATAAGATCAAAATCAACTGACCCCAATGACTACAGGAAAATTTCAATGGATTATATGGATTGTAGGAGAATTAATAAAAGAAGAAAACAAGCTACTTATTTACATAGCATAATGCACAGAATTCCTTTAAACTCACGAACAAACAGAAAGCCGATATCTAAATATTGTTTTGATATGATATTAAATATCTGTACACCCGTATGTCACCACTGCAGCATTCCGTTGGAACACTGCTACCACCATGAGGTCCCGCTATAGCAGTTGCCTTGGTGTTTGCATCAATGAGTAGACACCCAAATAAAAGTATGGTGTTTATTTTCTTTTTACTCCTTAGTGAGCATACAAACTTACACTAGTAATACAATCAATTTCCCTTTGCTGTAGGTCATGGGGTAACCCACTGGAAACTAATGCACAGAAGGACACAGACTTTTAACCACAAAGTATTGTTATAATGTATGTGGCATTTGTGAGCATGGAACTATTAAAATGGTATGTCCAACCATTACCAAAATGTAACCCCAAATCCCCCCTCCTGCAAAGCATACACCTGCAGTTTTCCTTTACCTTGTTCCTGTACTGATAAACAACTTGCATTACTACCGGTGACAATATCAACAGGCCTGTAAGCAGTAAGCCAGAGCAGTTTATAGGACAGGAGAGTCTGTCAGAAATATTTTTTAAAAGGCAATTGCCTATTGTAAACAGACCCAAATATTGAAAATGAAAGAGGATTCAATGTGATCAGAGCCCAGGGAAAGAAAAACGGATTGGAAGGTACCGATTACTTATTGCATCTTCTTTAAACTAATCCTTACATACAAAAAACATATATGTCTCATCATATGTCTAACTGAAATAATGTCTCAATTCTACATGTAAAATTATAATTGTGTAAGACAAGAATGTATGAAATTTTAATACAGATGTGAGTATTTGAAATATGATCATCTCTAGCTATGAGTTCCTGCAATGCAGCTCCTATTATGTATTGCCATTTTATGATTTTAAGCTTTATCCCTGGCCCTTAGCAGAATGTTTACAGAACATGTTGTTCAGTTTCTAGAGAACAGGTGGCTTCTCTCTAACTGCATTTATGTCTGCAGTCAGCTCCAAGGCATTGTATAATGTCCAATCACTTTCCAATAGTCATGTGTGAGCACAATACAAAGGTTACAAAAAATAGACTCTTGAAGAAAATGGTTTTATAAAGTCAATGTTACAAAGGATGCAGAGCCAATGCAAGTAAAGCTTTAAGGTGGAATAAGAGTCCCGCACTTTCATTCCCGGCATCCCACAGATGCCAGGGATGGATGTGTACCGTATATACTCGAGTATAAGCCGAGATTTTCAGCCCATTTTTTTGGCTGAAAAGTGCCCCGCTCGGCTTATACTCGAGTCAGCGCCAGCGCGTCTTCTTACTTACCTCGCCGAGCGTCGCGTCACTGCTGCTCCGGTGTGCGGCGCTCCGAGCAGGGTCATCTGGCAGTCTCCGGGTCCTAATTTAGGTGGCCGGAGACTGCCAGATGACCCCGCTCGGAGCGCCGCCCACCGGAGCAGCAGTGACGCGACGCTCGGTGAGGTAAGTAAGAAGAAAATTTTAAAAATCCCGCAGCGCCAGTACAGCAGGGGTTTAGCTGCCTCATTTCCCACCCTCGGCTTATATTCGGGTCAATACTTTTTCCCAGTTTTTTTTTGGTAAAATTAGGTACCTCGGCTTATATTCGGGACGGCTTATACTCGAGTATATACGGTATTCTATTATTGTTAGTTGATGCAAAGGGCAAGATCTTTGGCTACCTCCAGCCAGCAAATAGAAGCATGCTCTAAATAGAAATGGCAGCGCAGGGAGAGCTCTACCGTGAATGTCCACATATCCATTTTTAGGCAAAGTTAGGCAAAATATCCATTGTTTATTTTCTTCTGTAGCAAAAGACTTTGCAAAACAGAAGGTATTTTCTTATCATCACTTACATTACTAATCTAAAAATAGGGGTTTAGTTTTCACTTGAAGTGCATGTCAGAGCAAAGAAAAAAAATATGCAGTACATATCTGCAAAGTATGCACATTTCCTGCATTGTATTCCTTTAAATACCTACAAGTATAGAAAAATATCTGATCTGCCGGAAATGCACTCAGCTTCAAACTCCTGTTGAGGGCTGAAAATCCACAGCATTTTTGTGGACGGAGTTTTGTCACCAAACTACTCAGACCCACTTACTCTCCAAACTTCACAACATACATGCTAATCATTCTATAGTCCCAAGACAGGAACGAAGAAGGATAATTTACACTCATTGAGACAACACAGGAAGTGAGTGAGTAGTAGACACAGGACAGCTCTGACTTTATGGCATGACCAACTGGATTTTCTTTTACCTAACAGATATAACAAAATGTTTTCAATTATATATTTAACAGACCAAAATGAGGCAAATAAGAGGCATTAATTGTTAGGGTTTACATACACTTAAAGGACAGTGAGAGGGGCCGTGCAAATCCTTCCTTTATGCCCCTGGGTCAACTGTGCAAAGAAAACTGTTGGAGTACTGCACATACTTCTAACTGCATATAGCTTGTCAGGTGTATTCGCCATAATCAGGGCAGTGTGTGGAAATCATGGTTTCCATGCAGTAGGGCCTAGGAAGCAATCATATATAATAACTGGGGGATGTTATGGTTCCTTTAAGACTACACCACCATGGGGGGCGTGGCTTGTCGGCACATGTGAGCGGAAGCACATTACGGATCTCCGGCGCTCAATCCTGCTCATCCTCCTATACCGCTCGTTTCTGCACCCCCTAACTACATTAACCGATATCGCTCTCACCCGGGAGTCCTGCTTTGCCTGCCAGCGGGACCTCTACAAGTCAAAATGACAAAGACCGGTGCTGCGGCCTTGGAAGCAGGCTCACGCTTGCAAGATGGCGGCGGCGCCAGATCGCAGACACCCCGCAAGACTAAGATGGATAACGCTAAGGAGGTGGCCTCGAGGCTGGAGAAATTTGCCAGGGGTACTGCAAAAGGTCAGTCTCGCTTATATAAAGCTGGGGATGAAGACGGTTGTTCCGCGCTACCGGCCCACCGTGCAGAGGACGACTCTGTCACCTCTGATATTGAGGAAGACCCTGTGAGTCCCCCTCCAGCTCCATCCAAGACACCCAAGTCTCCCAAGACCCCCATTACATCCTCTGACCCCACTCTTAAGGATGTCTTTGCGGCAGTCCAGCTGTGCAATACATCCCTCTCATCCCTGACGAAACAAGTTCATGGCATGAGGGCGGACATTTCATTCCTCCGCCATGATCTCCAAAAGGTCAGGGGGAAGACCAAAGTGCTAGAACATCGGGTGGGGGATCTAGAGGACCTTACGACCCCACTCCAGGCTGACCTAAAACTGGAACTGCAACGCTCCTCTGAGGGTCTCTTGAAAACTGAGGACATTGAGAATCGACTCAGGCGTAACAATGTCAGGGCGGTTGGTATCCCAGAGCGAGCAGAGGGCTCAGACCCCACAGCGTTTGCAGAGAAATGGCTACTAAACACCATTGGGAGATCATTCCTTTCCCCCATGTTCCTAGTGGAACGCACCCACAGGGTCCCCACACATCCACTACCGCCGGGTGCCCCTCCGCGTCCCATGCTGATCCGCATATTGAACTATAGAGACCATCCTGCGCAGAGCTAGTGAGCTGGGGGATCTCTCCATCGACGGCTCCAGGATCATGCTCTTCCCAGACTTCTCGCAAGAAGTCCAGAAACGCAGAGCAAAGTTTCAGGAGGTGAAACGTCGCCCACAGCAATTGAAGTATCCATATGCTATGCTCTACCCTGCCAAGCTCCGAGTAGTTGCGGGCAACGACACAGTCTTCTTTGACACCCCGCATGCTGTCTCTACATGGTTGGATCGGAAATCGCCATCTCGTCCAGGATCCTGATCCGGTTCGCAGGCAGATGTTATACAAGAGGTCCTGCTTTATTTCTTTTGGATCTGCCCGGTTGGTGGGCCTGCATAGAGCACGGGGGGATGCATATCTCCTGCGGAGCAACGCCGGAGCCTACGTGTTCAACACCACTCTTTTTTTCCCTAGTCTTTATGCTGCTAGAAAAGGAGACGTACCATCTTTCTCCCCTATCTACCTACCGGCTACGGAGGTAGATTCAGATGTCTCTAGCCCCTGGGAATTCTCCTAAGTGGAGACTGTTTGGTCCACTTGGACCCCTCGTTTTAAGCCATGCTGCCCCCTGGTCTGTGGGGACAAGATCCGGACCCTGTTTACCTGTTTGTTTCCTTCTTTGTTTTTGTTTTTTTACCTCAGTCATTTTGGTACCGCTGTTGTTTTCCCACCCTATCATCTACACGCTATGAGCCTTCTTGCCAACGTGCTAAGACGACTAACTGTTATCGCATGTATATACTCAAGGACTATACGTTGCTATTGATGTGGATGCTCGCCTCGCTGTGGGCTGTGTGTCCGCCTATTCCCCTCCAGCTCCATCCAAGACACCCAAGTCTCCCAAGACCCCCATTACATCCTCTGACCCCACTCTTAAGGATGTCTTTGCGGCAGTCCAGCTGTGCAATACATCCCTCTCATCCCTGACGAAACAAGTTCATGGCATGAGGGCGGACATTTCATTCCTCCGCCATGATCTCCAAAAGGTCAGGGGGAAGACCAAAGTGCTAGAACATCGGGTGGGGGATCTAGAGGACCTTACGACCCCACTCCAGGCTGACCTAAAACTGGAACTGCAACGCTCCTCTGAGGGTCTCTTGAAAACTGAGGACATTGAGAATCGACTCAGGCGTAACAATGTCAGGGCGGTTGGTATCCCAGAGCGAGCAGAGGGCTCAGACCCCACAGCGTTTGCAGAGAAATGGCTACTAAACACCATTGGGAGATCATTCCTTTCCCCCATGTTCCTAGTGGAACGCACCCACAGGGTCCCCACACATCCACTACCGCCGGGTGCCCCTCCGCGTCCCATGCTGATCCGCATATTGAACTATAGAGACCATCCTGCGCAGAGCTAGTGAGCTGGGGGATCTCTCCATCGACGGCTCCAGGATCATGCTCTTCCCAGACTTCTCGCAAGAAGTCCAGAAACGCAGAGCAAAGTTTCAGGAGGTGAAACGTCGCCCACAGCAATTGAAGTATCCATATGCTATGCTCTACCCTGCCAAGCTCCGAGTAGTTGCGGGCAACGACACAGTCTTCTTTGACACCCCGCATGCTGTCTCTACATGGTTGGATCGGAAATCGCCATCTCGTCCAGGATCCTGATCCGGTTCGCAGGCAGATGTTATACAAGAGGTCCTGCTTTATTTCTTTTGGATCTGCCCGGTTGGTGGGCCTGCATAGAGCACGGGGGGATGCATATCTCCTGCGGAGCAACGCCGGAGCCTACGTGTTCAACACCACTCTTTTTTTCCCTAGTCTTTATGCTGCTAGAAAAGGAGACGTACCATCTTTCTCCCCTATCTACCTACCGGCTACGGAGGTAGATTCAGATGTCTCTAGCCCCTGGGAATTCTCCTAAGTGGAGACTGTTTGGTCCACTTGGACCCCTCGTTTTAAGCCATGCTGCCCCCTGGTCTGTGGGGACAAGATCCGGACCCTGTTTACCTGTTTGTTTCCTTCTTTGTTTTTGTTTTTTTACCTCAGTCATTTTGGTACCGCTGTTGTTTTCCCACCCTATCATCTACACGCTATGAGCCTTCTTGCCAACGTGCTAAGACGACTAACTGTTATCGCATGTATATACTCAAGGACTATACGTTGCTATTGATGTGGATGCTCGCCTCGCTGTGGGCTGTGTGTCCGCCTATATTCTACTATAGACATGGGGATACGTAAACTAGCAGTCTTCTCATGGAATGTGCGTGGCCTGGGTGACAGGACCAAGAGACAAGCTGTCCTCTCGTCTATCTTGTCGCACAGGCAATCCATAGTGTGCCTTCAGGAGACTCACACCACCGGGGAGACGGTGGGCCTCCTGAGGCGCAAATCCTATCCTGTGGTATTTCACTCATGGTACTCGTCCTATGCTAGAGGGGTGTCAATCCTGCTACATGAAAGTGTTGACTGCTTGCAGTCTCGCATAGACCCCCATGGTCGATATATCTTTCTGCACTGTACTTTATTCGGTTTGGAATGTGTGATTGCTAAGGGATAATGGCAAACTGCCGAAGGTACGTAAACTGCGGGGCTTTGTCTCCTGGAGGAGGGAGGGAATATACCTGCTATCCCAGATATATGATGCAGGCACTCTATGCTCCTTTCAGCAGCTTCAATCTAGCTTTAATTTACAGACGACTTTATCAATATCTCCAGTTAAGACACGCCCTATCTACACACCCTGGGACTGGTCCTATACATATATCCAAAATTCCACTCCTGGACCACATTGCTATAGCTACAATTACCAAAGACGTGGTCTCTCTGCTGTACTCACACCCACATACTCTCACACTTTTCGAGCAAATACCCCCTTCGATGTAGAGAGGCCTGGGAGAAAGATCTGGGGGCCCTTACGGAGGAGGAATGGGAGAGTGCCATGGCTTCCGTTGGTGCATCGTCTCTGTCCACCTCACACAGACTAACTCAGCTTTTCATGCTGCATAGAACATATCGCACCCCCGAGTTTCTCTTTAGAATCGGAGTAAGAACAGATTCTAAGTGCCCCAAGTGTGGCATTGAGCCTGGCTCCCTTATACACCTCCTATGGCGTTGCCCCAAATTAGTGAGATACTGGACTAAAGTGGTCCGCTATATTAACTCTACCTTCATGATCCAACTCCCCTGCTCTCCACTAGCATGCCTCTTAGGTTTATTTGACACCTCCACATGGGAGGTTAACACGGAGGTGGCTGTATCTAGGGCTTTATTCGCAGCAAGGAGGATCATTGCCCTCCAGTGGATGTCCCCCGCTGCACCGACGGTGGGGGCATGGATGGTAGAGTTGGATCGCCTCATAACCCTGGAGAAAATCACATATCAACACAGGGCTAAGCTCACAAAATTTTACAGTATTTGGGACAGGTGGCTGAACAGGCAGGTGTCACAAGATAATGCCCATTAGTTGCATCAGTTAGGGTGTGGGGTGCAGGGATGAAAGGGAGGAAGCGTGGTGGAGGAGAGGGTGGAGGTTGGGAGAGGAGAGGGAAGCCCTGCCGTCTGTTAACTGTAACAGAGTTTTTTTAACAGAGTGTAAAGTACAACCGGGATGGAGGTCCTGAAGAAGTGCAGTATATTTATATTTCAAAGTGTTTTATGTACCAGTGCTGGGTATGAGACATATCCTTTTCTGTGTCCCCCCTCTCCCTCCCCCCCCCCTGAAACATGTGTGTGTACTCCTAAACCGGTCACATGGCTAATGTTATTTTTTCTCGTGTTACCGCTCTGTATGTTGCAGAGCAGCATGTATACTGTATTATGGTTATGTACGTTTAAGAAAATCAATAAAAATTATCTGATTTAAAAAAAAAGACTACACCACCATAACATGTCCTAATTTACCTAGTTAATATAGCAATATATTTTATTTTATGAGGACATAGTATAGCAAATAGTGCAACTGCATGTTATAGTTATTTTTGGGCATGAAGGGCAATGGAACAAGTTTACATTAAAAGCCTATTAACTGCCCATACTGAACTTCCCTTCACTCCCCAGCAGCCTGGGAGTGGCTGCCTCGGGAGGGAGGAGAGCATCTGTAAGTTATGGCTTAAAGCTTACACAGCGTTGAGGACTCTCTTCCCACCCCCAAAGGTGTTGGATACCAAGTACTACTGCTATCACATGGGAAGGAAAGTGAGCGAGTCACATGCTACCCCATATCTCAATCCGTATCTTTCTTCACTCCCAGTGGCAAGGGAGTGAAGGAAGGTATGTGCTCCTGGGAAAGCTAGCTTTCAATAAAGGGAACATGCTGCTTTGCCCTGCATGGGCAACACTGGTTCACTTTAAAGAAGAGCATAGTAACTTTGTATTTTGCTTTCCTAGAAGAAGTTTTGCTGTTAAAAATAATATTCGCACTTTCATTATTATATGCAAGTAAAATACCTTTATAAAGATAAATTTACAACTGAAAGATCACAAGAAAACATTATGATAACTGAATGCGTGGTATTAAATGAAAAAAATGTCTTTGGTAAATGGATATGCCTGGAAGTGATGAAGATAACCTGCTGTCTATGCAACATGAATGACAAGAAGGTAACATTTTCTAGTATATACAGTATTTTCACACCAGGATACTAAATGTATGTATGCGATCAAAAGTCTCATGATGAGTGTGAAAAAATATGAGAATTATTGCCTTCTCTAATTGGCATAAGGATACCAAAATTGTCAACATGTATCATCGTATTCATTTAAATGATAAACATTTAATTAAACAGGTATATTCAAACACAAACTAAAAAAACGTGCAAACTGCAGTAACCCCTTATCAACTACACAGCTTTCTGATTACTACAAAATAGTAACTCAGAATAGTTGTTATAGGTTGCCTTCTGCTTTATGGAATAGGCCCTAAAAACAGAAAATAAAGAACCATCAAACCTAGGTAGCAATACTTATCAGAACAAAGCATAACTGTGACAAATTTCTGGCACTGGAAGGTTTGAAAGATATGAAGGCACCCTATCCTTAGCCTGCATCCTGAACATGCATAGAACTTGTATGGTAAACATTAAGTCACACAAAATGATGATAGGAGAAAGTAGTAAGTCTTAAAAGAGAAGTAAAGCCAAACCTATTTTTGATCAAACAAGTAAATTTACTAATGTAACCCTGTGACCCAAAGTCAGCATATAGCGGGATTCTACTGCACGGGCATTGCCAGCACACCAATGGCACACTAATGTAGTCAAAGACTGGTTGCCATGGGCATGACTACAAGGTAAGTATGCATATGGGGAAGGGGGCTAGAGTAGCATAGACCTAGTGGAGTGGGAGGGGGGAATGTGCGCCCTTTCTTTAAAAATGCACTTATACTTTAAGTTATGAAATACGTTTCACTTCAAAATGTATTGGTGCACTTTATAGAGGAAATCAGTTTCTCTTGGTTAAATTATAGGCCATGTTGGGAAACAGTATTACTCTTTCAGTCTGCAGAGAATACCAAAAACTGAAAAAAATTAAATTTCCGAGTTACACAAAAATTATTTTTTAAATCACCAGCAATGGAACAAGCAACGTGGGAAGCAACAGAACAAGCAACATGTTTTTCGGCTCTTTTTTTTTTGCAGCAATGGAATTCTTATTGCTTGGACGTTTATGAATATGATTCATACCGGCGACTAAACTTTTGTTGATTAGATATAAATTAAACACTCTCTGAAGCATTACTTGTACAACACTGCACTTCAGGAATTAGTATAGTGCTATCATAATGATGAGCAAAATGCAGTTAAAGAGAGACTGGCAAACCAGTATAAATCTTAGAAATATAAATCTTCCCTTTAGGAACATTGAAAGGACAGCCAAGGTGTTAGTAAGTACAGTTTCTAACACCATCAAAAGGCACATGGAAACAGGAGAAAACATTTGAAAGGAACAGGACTAGCAGACCCAAAGCCTAAACAGAATCAGAAAACAAGTTTTTAAGAGTTAACAGTTAATGGGTATAGGTGCCAGTGATCGAAGAAGCAAGTCTAATTTTACAACTGCTAAAGTGCCATGATAAGAAAAAGATGCTTGCCTGGGCTAGGTACCACCACCAGTGGACTACTGAAGACTGGAAGAATGTCTTAATGCCTGCATATGAAATCTTCAGTTCATAATGCAGGGTTTCAGTACTGAGACAATGGAAAGGATGGTTCCTTAATGTGTGATAACAACTATCAAACATGGACGATGAGGCATGATGGTCTAGGGCTCTGGATGCAGACTAGGCAGCTTACACAGAGTGACTGGCAACCAGAACCAACAGGCTACCACAGCATTTTTCAGCACCCTAAAAAAACACCAGGTCTATACCAAGTTGGACATTACAATTTGTTAAACAAATCTATGACATGAATTAAGTTTTAACATCAGTTGTTTAGTACATTGAGATATTAAACTGCATAAATTAAAAAAAATTAATAAAATGAAGGTGTTTCAAAATATTTAACAGGTAGTGACATACTAGCATCCTATATGTGTGCAGTTGAAAACCTTCTCCCTTGAAATCTTGGAAATGATACTCACTCATCTTAAAAATAACTAAAAATAAAGGGAAAAAGGCTGCAAACATTCTGATTTATTAGTCACAGCTTCTCACCCAGCTGATTGCTTGACTCTCCCCCACTATCAGTATATGTACACTGCATTACAACTACATCATTTTGAGAAGCAATGGAGACCTAATTGGCTCAAAGTGAAGACATTGACTGCCCCAGTCTGATTGCTTCTGGGAATTACAGAGGACTAATGTAAAGAAAGATTCAGGGATTTATTTAGTCCACTGCACTTGAAATGCAGTTCATGTTTTTTTTTTTTTTGTTTGTTTTTTTTAAATATGTATTTTATTACACATTTTCAAATGGACAGTTGTATTTTCTTTCTAACATATGAGTAAGCCATTTCTCTGCATATGATGTTTTGTCAAGCTTCACTAACCAATATAAGTGAAGGAAACTTCTCGATCAGGTTGAATAAACACGGGTGAAACAAGTGAGTGAAATATTCAAGAGATAACTACATCCATAGTTAATTTATAACTCAGTCAATGAAACAGCTGACATGAAATCACAAGGGAGAAATCAGAAGTGATTCATTTATTTCTGGTGTGAACTTCATATCGCATCCCAGAAACCAGTATTCATCTCTATCAACACTGTCTAACTAAATGCATTCAAGTGGATTTTAGGCAGATGTTAATTTTATATATCTGTTAAAGCAACAATATTTGTCAGTATTAAAACCTCACTGGCAAATTTTAGCTGTGAGCAGAAGGTAAAAAGGTGACATGGTATAATGGAGGATCAAAAATAACAAAGTCTCATCCCAGGGTATGTCATAGCTCAGATTACTTTCTTTAGAAAAAATAATTGAAGGGACACATTAACATGACAAGATTATTCAGCCTTAAAACAGCTTTGAGGTTCCATGTCAGCGCTGTCCTACTCAAGTGACATCTAGACTTCTGTTGTAAAATCAGCTGAATACTAATAGGTGTCTAGTCACTTAAGATGTTAATCATCTGTAAGTATTATGTGATACTAAATACAAAATAAATGTATCCATTTGGTACTGCACTTTATGAGATTACTAATGTTCAGTAAATGGCATCGTATCTGCTTTTGCTATTTTAAAAGGCATGTGGTATAGAAAATGCAATTGCAGTAAAATGGGTGGAGATTGGAGAGTAGACTAAGAAAAAAAAAAAAGACTAGAAAACTGTGAGAAGAAAATAGGCAAAAATAAGAGGAGACTTAAGAGAAAACATTAGTATGTGTATGCACAAGGAAGGAAAGTGCTCTGGGCTGATATGTAGGACACGCCAATAAATCAAGTTACAAGAGCCCAGTATAAGATTTAACATTTAAAAATCTAAGCACACTATAGCTTTTAAATCACAAATGCATGAATACATAATTTTATATATTTAGTGATTTAGATCCCTGTCCCTGGCTCATTTGAGGTCTAAAATGGGAAGGTCATCACCTTGACAAGCTGCAGAATATGCATAAGGCTTTCCACTGATGTAAATGTAGCGCAAGTGGAATCTGTTCCAAGAAGAGTTAGCCTGTGTCAATAGTTTTAGTTTGCTTCAAACGGGTTTTGCATTCCCATATAAATCTACTGGTATGCAAAACCCACTTGAAGCAAGTCAAATGCATGCCAGAAAGAGGGCAACTGCAGATCAAATGTACCTGTTAATTATTTCTGAATGATTTCTCACACAAGTCCAAAGTGGATTGACATAGACTCTTACTGTGTGCAGCTGTATAATGCATTTCAGCAGGAGTGTCGCTATACTTTTAGTTGCCCGAGGCTGGTGCACGGTACCTCTGGCTCAGTCTGGCATCCCGCCCAGCACCTAGCAACAAATGACCTCAGTGAGCTTGGTGGGACGCTGGACAGAGTGTCAAAGGTTGCCAAGACCGCTTAGCAACCTGGGACGTTCTGGCCAGAAAGCGTGACCCATGGAGTTGCCGCTTGATGCAACTGCAGGGACGGCCATGCATTTTAGGTAAGCATGTTCAATTACATGGTGGAGGGCATGGGGCCCCAAGGAGGAGAAATCCTCTAAAGTTGACTTATCCTTTGTAACTGCAAACACATAAAATGTGTTTCTTGACAACAATTTCCATCAAAAGATGCAGTGGTGTGGAGAGGTAACTGGATCAACTCATTTTATTTACACATTTAAACTTCAGTGTTTGTAAGATCGGATTATGCTTTATCCTTAGTGAGCATGGTGAGATATCTTCTAAAGGATTAACTTTTTTTTACTGTGAATGGTAAACTGTGAGTTTGCTCTGAATGCTAATAATGTCCCTGCCCCGTAAAGTTCATTATTCTCTGTCAGGTATGTTGAGTTATAGACACTAATGTCATAAGTAACACGACAATGAAGATGAAAAACTTAGAGCAATCAACCAATGTGGCAGCAGTGTGACACATTTCACTTGTAAATTTACACACAAGCCCTTAGGGTCTGATGTACTGTAAACATGTTTTGTGTATGACAGGTATCATTTCAGCAATATCTGCTTACCTCTTTCAGGATCCTTTCATTGAAGAATTGCTGCAGCTTCTCGTTACAGTAGTTAATGCAGAATTGTTCAAAACTGTTGTGTTCAAAGTATTCTGAAAATACAGAAGATCAGAACAATTAGATTCATACAATCCCCTCTTCATTTAGTAAAAGTATTCCAAAAGGCTTTGACTGTTGACACACTGGTTGTTGCTTAATTAGCAGCACATACTGTATATAGATGCATTAAAATGGGAAAATAAAAAATTACTCTCAGTAGGTCTTTGGAAGGAAGAGTTTGGTTTCCACAATGTGATTGGACAGTACTACCCTTCATCTCTCCATTCCCCTGGACAGAATTTATACTAACCTAGAACTACAACTAGATTCCTCCTCTTCCCTTTGACTGTGATGTACTAACTACATTATGTGAGTCTCTATAGGTCCTCTATCACTTTTAGTGTCACAGCTACAAGGCAGTGGAGGACCTGTGCTAATCAAACTACAAGAAAGGTTTTTCTTAAATGATATAAGAGAAAAGATAACTTGGAAATAAAACAGTCAAAATTCAGGCGAAGGAGGGAAAAATAAACCAATGCAATCAATAACAAAGAAAGAGATAAATGAGGAAAAGGCAAAATAATATTAGACAAGGAATGGGAACTGGAAGTTAATGCATGTGGGAAAACAAGAGAACTACAAACAAGAGAAACGAAGTACAGAGCTGCACTCAGGGGACATCATGGAAGAACACAGGCTAAGGCATGTAATAGATTTTGGACAGAAAAATTGATTTAATGGAGTGTTTTATCCACGGGGCAGGGTACTTTTAACTCTAAATTCTGGCTAAAAAAACAAAAAACAGACACAATAAACTGACCTTCAATTTGTAATATAAAAGCACATGTTTCACCAACTTTAGATAGAACAAGATTGCACAAGTGTAAAGAGACACTGTTCAATTGTTCCCTTGACCACAATGTCTTACTCTCTTTTCATTATTACAGCTTCTGGCTTGTATCAAGTGCCAGAGTTGTATAAACTGTTTAACTACATGAAAGAAAGAAACAGCACTTTCTCCTCGTGGTATACCATTTATTAAAACAGAGTGCATAAATCAGACGTCCATTCTACGCACATGTTCAGTCCAGATAACATCAGGAAACAATCCCATATTAAATAACCCAAGTATGGAACAAAGAAGATGAAGAGACCCTTCAGCATGGGATGGTGGACAATAGTTACTGCATTTCAAGGGATAGACCACCTTCTTCAGAGCTTACTGGAAGGCTGGGTTCACACCTAGGCGTATCGAATATGCGCGTTTGTCGCACGTTTCGCGACGCGCATTTTTACCGCGATTCGCGGTAAAAAAACGCGCCTTTCCGAGGGCTACTTGGCTTGATCCCAATGGAAACGCGCGACAAAAACGCCCCAAAGAAGCTCCTGTACTTCTTTGGGCGTAGGACGTTTTGTAGCGCGTTCATACGGCCTGTAAATACGCCCAGGTGTGAACCATACCCATAGGAAATAATGGGATGTGTTTTCGGTGTTTGAGCGTTTTGCTCATGTGGGAAAACAAGAGAACTACAAACAAGAGAAACGAAGTACAGAGCTGCACTCAGGGGACATCATGGAAGAACACAGGCTAAGGCATGTAATAGATTTTGGACAGAAAAATTGATTTAATGGAGTGTTTTATCCACGGGGCAGGGTACTTTTAACTCTAAATTCTGGCTAAAAAAACAAAAAACAGACACAATAAACTGACCTTCAATTTGTAATATAAAAGCACATGTTTCACCAACTTTAGATAGAACAAGATTGCACAAGTGTAAAGAGACACTGTTCAATTGTTCCCTTGACCACAATGTCTTACTCTCTTTTCATTATTACAGCTTCTGGCTTGTATCAAGTGCCAGAGTTGTATAAACTGTTTAACTACATGAAAGAAAGAAACAGCACTTTCTCCTCGTGGTATACCATTTATTAAAACAGAGTGCATAAATCAGACGTCCATTCTACGCACATGTTCAGTCCAGATAACATCAGGAAACAATCCCATATTAAATAACCCAAGTATGGAACAAAGAAGATGAAGAGACCCTTCAGCATGGGATGGTGGACAATAGTTACTGCATTTCAAGGGATAGACCACCTTCTTCAGAGCTTACTGGAAGGCTGGGTTCACACCTAGGCGTATCGAATATGCGCGTTTGTCGCACGTTTCGCGACGCGCATTTTTACCGCGATTCGCGGTAAAAAAACGCGCCTTTCCGAGGGCTACTTGGCTTGATCCCAATGGAAACGCGCGACAAAAACGCCCCAAAGAAGCTCCTGTACTTCTTTGGGCGTAGGACGTTTTGTAGCGCGTTCATACGGCCTGTAAATACGCCCAGGTGTGAACCATACCCATAGGAAATAATGGGATGTGTTTTCGGTGTTTGAGCGTTTTGCAGAGCGTTCGAACACGCTACAAAACGCCCAGGTGTGAACTAGGCCTTATACATTAAGCTCTGCAAAAGGGAGTCTAACCCTTGAAATGCTTTAGCAATTGTCTATGATCACATGCTGAAGGGTCTCTTCAAATTCTTTGTTCTGTATTACAGTTCTTTGTTTTGTATTACAGTTGACTCTGAAGAAGGGAGTCTAACCCTTGATAAAGCAGTATTTATTGCACTTTTTAAAAAGATACAATTAAATACTCAAAGGAACTTTTAACAGAGCAAAGAGGAGCAAATAAGAGAAGTGCATTGATAGGGTTTAGGTACACTTTATCATTTTAACAATAAGGTTTATTTAATAATATATAACACATACATAGTATAACATAACATAATTATTGAAATGCAATCAGCATTTGGGAATACCACACTATACGGTTTGGGCTGAAGATTTGTATCTGTAGTGTATTTGATAGTGATGTGTACAACAGGCTAAAGATCTTGTGTAATAGGACAAAATGGCCAGTGTCTGTCTAATTTGATAAGTATGATCTATACACTTTTCAAAGCATAATATATAACACATAAATAGTATAACATACCAATATTTATTTAAATGCAATCAGCATTTGGGAATACAATACTATATGGTTTTGGAGTGCCTGTCTAATGTGATTAGTACGATGTATACACTTTTGAAAGCATCAGGTTACGTTTAGCCCATACGTTTCTATATTGGTACAAGGATGAAGTAGACTTTGAATTATCTATATGAAATTGTTTCATATTTACTTACTGATTAATCACTTTGAATGTTCATGCAATTACATATAAATGGGTGTAAGGTTCTGTAAGCTCCAAGCCCACTAGGCTGACTAAATGCCATCAGGGGCTGTCAGTGCAACTGCATTCATTTCTATGATGAATGGAGGTTAATGCAGGGCAAATCGCATGGCAGTACAGATCTGCACATCAGCAGCCCAAAAGGACAATCATTTTGGCAGATGAAGCTAGTCTGGATTTCTATTTACTTGTGGTTTGAGAGGATGATCTTTACTACATAGGAATCGGAGATTAAACAGAACTGCCTCTGCACCTGAAATGTAAAGTCTGATCCATGCCCAGCGTCTAAGAAGCATAGATGTGTTACTGGCTGGAATATATCAAAGCAGAGCACGGATAACACAAACGTAATGTCGCTTGGGATGCTTGAAATGTCACAAATCAGCAGCTCAAATATAGTCAGCAAAAAGACTTTAGCTTAGCAATAATTAAGCAGCACAAATAAAAAGGCTTGTATAAACAAAGAATAGCATATTAGGCACCCAAAATCTAATATTACGTGCAAAACCAAGTTAGTCTCCCAATTGTGCACTGTAAATTATATTGAAAGAAAATTATAAATGGGCAGCAGATACACTGCTGAAGACACGTAACCAGAAAAAAAAATCTGTTTTAGCAATTTTACAAAGGCAGACAAAATTAACTTGATTGCTGCTGAGCATGTGTTTTTTAAATAAAAAGCCATATAAATAAAAACGTAACTATGTGGTTTACTTACCAAAGCCAGCAATATCTAAAACGCCAATGAAGAAAGAAGACCTCTCAAATGGGAAACATTGGTTTACTCGGTTAACCACATGATCAAAAAGTCGGCTGTATACCGCTTTTGCCAGCGCATCCCGGGCATTATTTGCTTGCTCCACTTTCAGAGGCACCCTGAAAACACAGACAGTATGAGCATTAGTCATTTTCTCAAAATTCTTTATTCATGAACAAAAGGGCAAGACACAGAAAACTGGAATATACAAGCTATACGGCAGAGAATTATACAATATATACAGACCCATCGAACAGATAAAACCATCAAAGATAGAACAGTATTGGAAACTTCTATTATCTTCCCAGGTCTGACCACGTATTTTCCCCTAAACCCTTAAGGCATTTTGAATATTTAAAACTGAAGAATTAACACATAGAATAGAACAAACTGAAGGAGATCTTCCACCAAATCTAGTGGACAACCCCAAACACATTGAAACCATAAGAAAACAGAAGAAAAAAGGAACATACACCACTACATATAACAAAGAATAGACAAAGATTAGGGAAGGGTAATACACACACATATCCCTGTCTACAGGAAGCCCCAGACTCACCAGCTCAGAGCCCATACAGCATTCCAGGCTCAGGTCAGGTAATATCAAGTAGCGACCTGCATCAACATCAAACACTCACTCCTGACACACTTGAGAGAACACAGATGAATCCCAGAACAGAGACCACATGGCCCAAGTAGTTATGAATTTGTTCTAAGACCCACGTAGCGAGGAGGTCAGGTCTTTCATCAGTTTAATCTCCTCCACCCACTGCGCTCACATCTTCACAGAAGGTGGTCAGGTCTGCTTCCAAAGAGCTGGGACACAGGCCCTCACCGCATTCAGCAGGTGAATCAGCAAAGAGCAGCTATAGCGTTTTCGTGAGATTGAGGCCAGGTGGAGGAGAAATACAGAGGGGGTAAAAGGTAGGGTAAGTCCTGTAATCTCCTGTATCAAGGCTGCAATTCGGGACCAGAATAGCTTAACCTTTGGGTATTGCCAGAAAATGTGCAGCAGGGATCCTACCTCCTTCCCACCACGCCAGCACACTTCATGCACAGAAGGATACATAGCATAAAGGACCGTGGGGACTCTATACCATCTGGTCAACAGTTTATAACCTGCTTCCTGGTATTTATTGGACACAGATGACTTAAGAGCAAAGTACAACATGCAATCCACCTGCGAGGGACTGAAATCCACATCCAGGTCTGACGCCCACTGTCTGACAAAGTAAGGAGGAGGAAGGTCTGGAGGGTTACGTAAACATTCAACCAAGCGAGCCAGCATATGTCTCAACGGTTCTGCCGTCACACACATTTTCTCAAAGTAGTCATTTATCCACAAAAATAAATTTAAATTAAATGCAAAAGTGGAAAGAAAAAAAACAAAAACAAAAGGAGAAAGCCTCCTACCAAAACGGTCAGTGCTAGAGAAGAGACATTAAAAACCAATGCTGGCACTATTTTACATCTAGAACTGAAGCCAAAACATTTTTTTCGTTTTGGATAGAGTAAGATTGGGTTATTTTGTAATCTGTGTCCTATTGAGGAGATTCCCCTTCACTTCCTGTCCAATAGCTACAGAGGGGAGAAAATCCCTGGTGTTCAGCAGGGTCACCAGAACTAATGTCCGCATTGGAAGATTTCTCATTTATCTCTGTTTTAAAGACAATCCAAAATGTGGTCAGTGATAACTGTCACCAGGACAAAAATAGTGTGTATATCTCTTAAACAGGGACACAGACAGCAAAAAAAAACCAAAAAAAAAACAGACCTTTATTCTAATCCCTCTCCATTCCAAAAGTTAAAAAGAAAAAAATGTTTTACTTCAATTGCACTTTAATCACTTAAAAAACATATTTAACAACATTTCACAGAATACCATTAACTCCAATCCCTCACCCAAGGGCAGCAAAGCGGGGCAAATAGTGTTCCAGTTTGGTTCTTTTAGTTTGTTGGAGGGAACTCACATAAACTGGGGACATCGTGCAAAATCTGTGCATGCAGTGCATCTTGTGATAATCAAGATTAAAACTCAAGATTTAGACCCAAGCACTACAAGGCTAAAGTGCTAAATGCTAATCTCTGCTGTGCTGTTAACTAATGTAAACAAAAGCACATTGCTTCAAAAAAAATTCAAAGTTGAAATAACACTTTATTTATTAAACATAAAACGCACATTCAAAACGAGGTTAAAAACATATCCAACAACCTGAAATTCCCTTTTGTGCAAACAATATTTAAGCTGGGATCCAATGAACCTCTACAAACAGCTGCACCAACAGTTGCCTCTCAGATTGTACTTGGTATACTTGGTTATAATATACAGTATAACATCTGTCAGCCTTCCAAGAAATGTACTCACGGTTCCTGCTAAATGTTCAGCAAATATACTGTTTGATAATATCCATCAAGAGTGTCCCAAGTCTCTGTGAACACCCCTGTTGGGAACACTAGTGCTATCCAAAGATTCCTCTGTCCATAGATTAAGCCTGCTCTCCAGCCAACCAGGCTCTGACACGTCCCTCCTTTATTCCATTCCTCAAGCTCACAAAGTCAAGCAAGCATAGTTCACAGACAAGGGGACATTCGGGATGTTGTACTGTATATGCGGTTTCAATCATGTTTCTAATGTGTATTTTTTGCTTACTAAATAAAATGATATTTTTTTTAAAGAATATGTTTTTATTGGATTATAACAAAAATAACAGTACATAGAAATTACTGGTAGTAATGAACAGAGAACGGTAAGTGAGATGGGATAAAACCCTCAGCAGCCAGCTGCAAGTCACCACGGCAAATAAAATGTTATTTTAACTGTTACTCCAACCAACTTGGGTAGTGATACATTGTAGAACAAAATATATTTAATGTGACACTAAACTCAAGTTAAAACTTAAAAACGCATTCAAGTTCCTTAACTATTACCAAAAAAATGTTTCTTATGTGTACATTACTCAGGTGTAGATCCGCAAATAATTTCTGAATTCACGCTGACACTGTCTTTCCTTCTGGAGGGTGGCTACTTTTGTTCCCCATGGTCCCTGTCTGTGTATGTTGTAGAGTAGGCACCACGCCAAGCTCGCTCTTGTGATGGAATACAATCTCACGTTTAGTTAGCTAATTTGTACTGAAGTCCATCATGGGAGTGAGCTTGGAGTTCCAGAAGGAAGGACAGTGTCGGCATGAATTCAGAAATCATTTGAGGATCTACAGCTGAGTGATACACAAATAAGATTAATTTTTGTTAATAAGGTAGTTGAATACATTTTTAAGATTTAACTCCTGAGGTCAGTGACACTTTAAAGTAGATTGAGGTGTGATTCAAAATAAGTTTGCCAACAGACTAAGCCTGTTACCTGACTGATATTTTACAGACCTGGCCAGAAACATAGGAATTTTTACCAATGTTGTTAATAGATAAGCTGGTATTTTTTTTCCTAGAAAGGGGAGCTGCATTACCTTAGAGTCATGACTGTCTTTGAAGGCTTACACTTGATGCAGTTTACTAGCACTTACCATGGCTTGCCGACTTTTGATATTACTTATTCTGATACAATGTATATACACTGAGTGTATATACACACTCACACATATACAGTCCACACTCAATGGCCACTTTATTAGGTACACCTTACTAGTACCAGGTTGGACCCCCTTTTGGGATAGACATGGTCAGCAACAATACTTATGTAGGCTGTGGCATTTAAAAGATGACCAATAGGTACCAAGAGGCTGAACGTGTGCCAAGAAAATATCACCCACACCATTACCACTAGCCTGAACTGTTTATACAAGGCAGGAAGGCTCTATGCTTTCATGCCAAATTCTGACAAGACCATTTGAATGTAGCAGCGGAAATTGAGACTCATCAGACCAGGGAACATTTTTCCAATCTTCTATTGTACAATTTTCATGAGCTCTTGCAAAGTGTAGCTTCCGTTTCCTGTTCTTAGCTGATAGAAGTGGCACCCGGTGTGGTCTTCTGCTGCTGTAGCCCATCTGCTTCAAGGTTCGATGTGTTGTGCATTCAGAGATCCTATTCTGTTGAATTACTGTTGCCTTTCTATCAACTTGAGCCAGTCTAGCCATTCTCCTCTGACATCTGGCATCAACAAGGCATTTTTGCCTAGAGAACTGCGACTCACTGGATATTTTCTCTTTTTAAGACCATTTTCTGCAAACCCTACAGATGGTTATGCATGAAAATCCCAGTAGATCAGCAGTTTCTAAAATACTCAGACCAGTCCGTATAGCACGAACAATCATGTAACTTTCAAAGTCCCTTTTCTTCCCCATTCTGATGTTCAGTTTGAACTTCAGCAGATCACCTGACCATGTCTACATGCCTAAATGCATTGCTGCCATGTGATTGGCTGATTAGATATTTGCTATAATGAGTAGTCAAACAGGTGTACCTAATAAAGTGGCCAGTGAGTGTGTATCTCTTTTACTAAAATACCATCACTGGTTTTTAAAACCGCCAAATTATGGGATACTTATATGCAACATAACATGTTTGCTGTACAGACTATTACAGCACTAAACTTTTAGATGTAATAGCTTTCCGACTCATCTTTTTACATATGAGCAAATTGAAACAGCAAAAGTGGTTTACAGATGTTTGAAACAGATGTCAAAATGTAATCCAGGCACAAAATCGAAAAATGGTTACACATGCTTTTTTTCTGCAAGCAATAGAAGTATATACAGATTGAAGGTTTTGATTTACAAATAGTTCCTTGTCCCAATATTAAAACCACCCATAAGCATGCACACTAGGATATAAAAGAGATGTTGACTCCATGACTGAGAACTGTTCTTTCCTGAACGTGTCAGCTTATGTATTACCCAATCTATTGAATTATTGGGTTGCTCACATTTACAGTATATCGCAAACAGTATTAACTTGTAAACTGCCAACTTAGCAAGGCCCAAAAAAGTAAAATATATTGAATACTTTACCAGGCTAGTAATCAAATCATATTTCTGTCATTAACACATATAACATTCAGTCTTGTTGCAAGTCTAAAGGGCCACCTTTCACAGTTCTATGGTATTTTGTTATTTCTATACAAGAACAAGTACATTGGAAGCCTTTAGCTCCACAAGTGTTAAGCTCCTCTCTGTAGGTTAAACATGATCCAACTCCCATTATGACCATTCCTGTTAAGGGACTTGCTGACTGGCACGGATGCCTGAAGACAGTCAAATCAAGCCTGCACATCCAATCACTCTCTAATACCCACGGTGGCTTTCCTCTCTTGTGAACAACAGACTATTCCTTCAAAATACAGTTTGATTAATAGGCTTTTCGACAAAAGTTCAGTCGGCTAAGATTTCTGGTACCCAATATTAGGATGGTTTCCTGATCCTAAAAATGTAATTGGGCTGCTGAAATCCAACATATACTTTATGAGTACAGTATCTTCAAATGTAAAATGATCCAATACCCAAATAATCATCTGTTTACCGGACATACACATAATACTGTGTGTGCATGAGAACATAATACAAATTTTATTGTAGCACTAGTAGTACAAGTCCCGTTATTCAGCTATCCCCATTGAAAAGAGAGAATAGTGGATTAAAAACTCAGAGTATCCAGATTGCTAATGCTGCTGGTCTTCCAATACAAACATTAACATGCCATACAAAGTGTGACTGAACCAGATGCAGGATTGATGGATTCATGGACTGTGCAAAGATATCTTGAGGCAGCAATATCATATGTTCGTTTACCTTTCACTGATCAAATGTAGCTGGCGTTTGTACACAGCATGGCAGGCCAACAAATGCAGTCTACATAAAAACATCAACATCACTGACATCAATCGATAGGAAAAAAATTAATAATTATGCCCATTAAATGAATTAATTTCCCCATGCTGTGGCAAGCTATTAACATCCCGTGATCTATAGATGTGTGGGAATATATTAATGCATTTCTTCACACCAAAGGGACAACTTAACTTCAAATATTCAACTTCCAGGACTGTACACATATAACAGAGTTTAGTTTATTGCCTGGAGCAACTCAAAATGTCTTTGGCACTCACAGTTTCCAGTGAGATTGGTGTTCGAAAAAATAAATCTACAAATGCTAAAGACTTGGCTTAGTATTTCTGTATACAATAGCAAAAAAATCACTTTCTCAAGCATTCAAAAAGCAGAAGTCAATCAGATAATAAGAACACTCACAGCAATTAAAACCAAAGTGGTTCAGGTGAATTTTTATGTATTTTGTAATCCTCCTAGTTAATGTTTTATCTTTCAGTACACATATACATCTTTATTTTACTAATAAACATTATTTGGGGTTGTAATAACAGTCAGATTTGGCCCCTACAGACAATTCAGAATGCCCCTGCCGCAAGTGATGGGGCGATTTTTAAGCACGTTTGGGCGAACTCAGGTGAACTGTGTTCGCACCAAGCCCCAGCTCATCACTAGCAGAGAGCACTGCGTGTGCAGGTCAAGTGTTAAGATATAATTTCAGGCTTGTGCACACTAGCTTTTGTTCAAGTAAGAACTGCATTTCTTCTTGCTTTTTCCCATATAAGTCAAAGTGACAAAGTGAGCAGTTTGCAGCAGTTTAGGAGGTCAGACACAGGCAAGAAGCACCTGTAAAGGAACTCGGAAGACTCTTAGGGCCCGATCACACATATAAAAGGTGACATGTAGCGCACCGTATCAAACACAGGTCACCAAGGACATAGAGAACGTGCTGCATTTTATCGCAGCACACTGCATGCCACCTCAGGTCTCCACATCGCAGCACAGCACACCGCAGACCTGAATTGAGTGTACACATTGTACACTCATCATAAAGTTTAAAAAAATACAAATAGTGTCAGCTCCTGCAGTGTGCAACGCACACTACTGAAGCTGTCACAATGCACAAGCCCATCCGCTTAAATGCATTGTTTTAGGGGTTGGACTAGTGTGAACCATCTACACACGGCATTCTAAGTTTGCACTCTTCTAACAGGAAAAAAAGAGACCCTTTCCTTTAACCCCTTGGTAACCAAGGCTTTTTTTCATTTTTTGTGTACATGTTATACAGTAATCCATATTTTAAGCCTGAAAATTACTTAAAACCCCCAAACATTATATATTTTCTGAAAGCCAAGACCATATAGAATAAAATGGTGGCATGTGCAAATTGTTATATTGCGCGATATTGGCGCAACTCCTTATCAAACCCCAAAAGTTAATGATAAATGCACTTAAATGCCTCAAAACACAATACAATACACTTTTTTTCATAAAATATAAAAGATGAGGTTACAATGAGTAAATAGATACCTAACACGCCGAGATAAAAAATTGTGTGCGTCCGTGAAACCTCGACAAAATTTAGTACCCCAAAACGTCCATAGACAATACTTTAAAAGCCCCTACAGGTCATCAGTTTAGAGATACGGGTAAATATTGCCACTAGAATTATTGCTCTCATGCCAACGTGTGCACCGATATCCAACATGTGTAGCGCAATCGTCGTTGTTATGCGTAGGCGCACCCGACACGTGTTTATGTGAAGATGCGCGTGCTCGCGGGGGTGTTTTAAAAAGTTTTTACATTATTTGTACATTGTATTTACGAACAGAAACTAAAAACAAGCTCAGTCATGAAGGGGTTAATATTAATTTTAAAAACAGTTGTTGTTTTTTTTAACTTGAATTGCTATCACATGGGGGGGGCTTACAAGCCCCCCATGCGATAGCATATTGGCAGTGACAGGTACTCTTTAAGGTGATACTGAGGGTTCAAAAGACCCCTAGTGTCACCTTTACACCTAAAATAAGCAATTGAAGTGCAGACACCAGTGCAGCCGGTCCCAGGCCTGTAGGAGGGGCAGTGGAGCCCGGGAAACATGGCGGGGGTGTCGGATGGGGGGGCATTTAGCGCCCCGTGGAAGCAATCTGGTGGCAGCTTTGCCGCCAGAATCACTTCTACTGTAAAGCCGACTTTACAAGTTTAAACAGAGTCCCGGCAGCTTTTGCCGCAGAGAGTCTGTTTAAACGGGCCCGATGCCAGTGACGTACTGTGGACGTCATTGGTCATTAAGGGATTAAAGCGGTTATTATTAGTCCTCTTCAGTCCACTTTTGGACACATTTTTTTTATTATTTAATTATACTACAGAAACAGTAATCAATGTCTGTATGTCATTAGTACTTGCTATGGAGGTGTGCATGTCCACGTGAGGGCTAATTGTGTTAACCTTTTCATCTGGGGTTTATGTCACCGGATATTAGTGAAATCCTTTGGGGAAAAATGACAGAGTAACTGATCAGGTTGTGGTTTTGTTATGCTCACAAGGGAAACTCACATCAATATTGAGGACATTGATCTGTGGATCAGAACGGTTCTGTTTCATGAGTGCAGGAGAACTAGTTCTAACAACCAACCTTAGTAAACAATCTTTTGTTCAGGTGTAAAGTTTATAATCCATCATTTAAAAAAGGTAAAACAGGACAGACAAACTTAGCAATGCATGAATTAACTTACTTTTAATTTACTGACCCAACACACTATGAAGCTATCTGTACAGTCCATTGGATGAGAAAAGTTATATTAGTATTTATTATAGTGGTGTCCCCCATTTCATCAGTCAACTCAGAACTTATTTAACCATAGCCAACCTTAGTGTGTTTCATTTGATTTGTTCAGCTTATTTGCTCCTGTTCTATTTAATGCTACTGGCCTCTTAAATCCCATAATCCTCTTAGAAAGCTAATTTCCAACAGTGACAAAACTTCAACAGCCTCCATACTATAAGAAGTAAAAGACAGTTAATGGCTGTTTTCGTGTGATTTACATCTTTAATGTCACTCAACTTATCTTGCTTGTATAAAGCAATAATTCAGTACAAAAATAAAATGATGAACAAGTAGAAAAAAAGACGCATGCCAAATACTCTAGGTGACGTAAGGTGGCCATACAAACGTCAATTTTATTATCAGATAAAGCTTCTTTGAACCTCACTGCCAATAATCAGGTTGTGTATTGGCTGAAGCCAACTCCATTATCCAAAAGTAATTTGCTCAAATGAGCAGAGCAGAAAATAATAACATTGTCCATATAAATGTCAAGTCACTCCAATTGTTCTTTACATGTCCCGGACTTTCAACTAGGTTACCAATTATTGACATTTGTCCAATCTAGCGATACTCATATAAAGCCAATTATGTAAAAGATCTAGCTAGCTACGCTCTGTTAGGACAGGTGGCTTGAATTTTCAGTGTCTGGGGTGTATTTATAAAGCAGTAAATGTAACATTCACAAAATATTTATTGCAGGTTTTTCCTGGTGCATGTTTTAAAGTACAGCGGCTGATTAGCCTATAGTGAATGCATGGTGAATGTCACATTCACTGCTTTATAAATATGACCCTAAGTTACAAATACTGCCATATTTATGGCAGATAGTGAAACATGTGTGTTTAATTTCTATACCCATTTCAAGTGGTCACAATTGTAAGCTTAGAAGGTGCTAATGTATACATTTCCACCCAGCATATAGCCCTATCTGCCCTCAATTGTCATGGATGTGCTCTTGAAAAAGCCTTTTGCAGGGCTGTAGAATGAATGAGGAAGAAGAATCCTGCTGATGTCCCTGTGATGGAGATCCAGAGCAGTGGCCAGATCCCATGTATGTGACAATGCAAAAGTAGAGGGCTGCAACAACTAATCGATTATGAAAATAGTTGGCAACTATTCTCATTATCGATTAGTTGGGGGGGAGGGAAGGTCAGAAAAGGGAGGGGGACAGGGGGAGGGAGAGATACTTTTTTTATGCAACTAACAGATCAAAAATATAATCGGGCAACTGATCGTTTATGAAAATAATCGTTAGCTACAGCTCAGCTACAGCTGTGGATACTTGTGAAGATTGCAGATGGGAATTATAGGATACAGAAAGCTAGGGTGAACTGTGTGCCTGACAGCAAAGCACATTCTGGAAAAAAATCTGAACTCAGCCAAGAGTTATCAGCTGTTTGATTGGGGTGTAGAAGCCTCATTTAATCTACTGACTTCTGCTAACAATAAAGTTGTACTTCTCTGGAGGAGATGGCATGGAATCACTTTCTGTGCTATGCTGCGCTTGAACTACGCTATATTAATTTCCTTTTATGATAGCATTCCCTTATGTGAAATCTTTGCTTCCTCCCTTTATTACAGCATGAGAGGCTATATTGCGGTGATGGGTTTTGCCACTGATTTACTACTTTTATTTTTTAAATTGCACCTGCCTTTGAACCTTATAGGTATAGATTGCTGGATGAACAATTGTATTAGACATGGATGTTAGATTGTGAACTTTTTGTGGTCTCAAACTTCAGACACAAGTCTAGCTACATTTCTATCAGCTGGTCTGGTTGCACCTTATGATTATTATCTACTGAATAATTTTGAATTTTACAATACATCTGAAGTAAATGGTCAGACCTTAAATGTGAACTCCAGACTGATATAAAGGAGACAAATATATTCATCTCTGTAATCATAAATACATAATTTATGGTATTTTTTTTTTATGCAAACAGTGTAATTACCTAACACTCTCTTGCAGTCCTTGTACAGCATAAGTCAGACTGTGAAAGGGAAAAGCAGCACAGAGAAGCCAATCAGTTGTGCTGCAGTACAAGGATCATGCTGATAGGAGAAGAGAGTGACACTGAGATGAGCTAACCAGTCTGCTGCTTTCCTTTTCACTGTCTGGTCATATTCTGGGGAAGGACAAGACTTAAGTGTTACTGAACTGTAGCAAAAAAAAAATCAGGTCCCCTTCCCTGTGAGACAAGGCTGTGCAGTGTGAAATAGCGGTGTAAATCTCAGGGACTGGATGGAAATACAAATCCTTTGGCAGATAAACTAGCTCCCATATTTGTATTTTAACACTGAATTAGGATGTTTGCATGAAGTTCAGCTTTAAGGAATGGTGGATTTGTATATTTGACTGCCGCAACAAAGTGTTGTGTTCTTTGCCTTTAATAGTCAAGCTCATTGGTGCTTGGAGTCCTCATGGCTTTCATACACACTTGGAAAAATTCCAACAGTTTACTGGGAATACTGTAGCCCTGTTGTATGGAACTGAATGGGCACTATAAAACATAGAATCACAGAGCTTATCTTTAATTTCTATAGACAATATTTCTAAATGAAGAAATCATGTGTTAAGGGGTTGCATTTGGTACATGTTGTAGTATGTGTAATTAAAACGGATTAATTTCGCAAAAGCATCTGACACTGCACATACTCAAGATATCTAAGGATACTGATTTGCTTAAATGAAAAGTCATTGATCGCTGTGTTTCTTATTTGTTCTCATCATTTAGTCAATGAATAATCACTTAACTTCCTACTTCTTGAATTAAATTTTAAGTAGAATTACTTTCATGAGGGATTTGTTTGTACTCCAAGGTTCAGGAGGTGATTATGGATTTTCAACTCCCTGACACTAAATACGGCCCTAAAACATTTGTATTCCATAACTAAATAATGACTTGCTTTCTGAGGTGCATATAAAAACTATACTGCACAAAACACTTAATTAAAATGAAAAAAGAAATGATTTCACAGGAGACGTCTCATAATGACTCTTGATCTTATAATTTAGGCAAGATAAAGCCAAACTCAAAAATAAAATGAATGTAATTGTGTATAAAAAAGGCCGCTTCTACAAAAAACTGATATTTCAGTTTTTGTAGATGCAGACTTGAACCCCCTGATATAATTTGTTTTCTTTAGAGATTCGATTGATGAGATCTCTACACAATTGCTATGTCGTATATGAGAGAGTCCCACTCTCCTTGCTAGTTTTTATTTCTATGAACAACTGGAGATGCTGGAAAACACATGGTAGATAGGAAAGGTGAAAGGAGGGGTTTGTGTTTCTGCCTGGAGATCCGACTGATTGAAATCACCCTAATTGGTATTGCATAGTTGCTTGTTTAGTCCAATCCGTAACCAGACAGTAACCTTTCAAAAATAGTGGGACCAAGACCCCTACTCACGGCATGTCGCTCAAGGAACCTCAAAGATAGTCTAGTCAGCTCTGAATATAAACCTAGTTCATCAACACAATCACCTCTGGGTATAAAAAGACCCAGAGGTATGTATCCCTGTAGGTGTTGTCAGATCTGTCCCTATATAGATAAAACCAATACCTTTAGAAACTCTGAGGGCACTAAGTTCTTCAATATAGAAAGTTTTATCAATTGCAATTCAAGTAAGGTTATATACCAAATGGAATGTCCGTGTCAGAAATTCTACGTGGGCAAGACTAAAAGACAACTAAAAATAAGAATAGGGGAGCACCTGAATGATATTAAGAAGAGAGACACAGATAGCCCCCTAGCCCTACACTTCTCAAAATATCACAAAGGGGTCCCTGATTGTCTTAAAATTAAGGCCATTTATGCATTAAACCTTTCCCCCCGTAGAGGAGATTTCGATAAGATTCTTCTGCAACGGGAAAAGATGTGGATCTATAAATTAAATACAATGTCACCTATAGGTCTAAATAATGAATGCAATCTTAATGTCTTTTTATAAGATATATTTACTTCAACTCAATGCCTTAATAGACCCACATCTTTTCCTACGACCAACATACACTCAGTTAACCTGTTTGGGCTTGTCATAAACTATTTATGTACCATATAATATCAGGAAGTTTTGTATACATACACGGCTGTGTAGACCTTTTTAATCTAATCTAAATATTATCTAATGAAACTGACCATTATTCAGCTTATGGAGGGAGATACTTCTTTTGAAGCCCGAATCAATGAAATAACAGAAGGGGCGTCACTTAGCTATTTAAAGAACAACCTCCCTCTTTCCAAAATATGTCCTGACGAAGCCCCGTACTGTGGGAGGGGCGAAACGCGTCGACAGACAAGGGACAGACAGACAAAATGCCACGAGTGGACATATGATCTCGAACTTTGAGTACTCAGGAAATTCCTGAACAGGGGTCCATAGTTTCACTAACGGACAGGCTGCATCTTGGATATCCGGGTGGCTACCAAAGATCTATCAAGTGGAAGCACCACTTTAAGCCGACATCGGAGACGGTATTACAATAATTGTCCCTCGAAGGAAACAGCGGGATACGTCCATATTCCACGGATCATTGGACTACATTGGAAAAGCCTCCAAACCGCCTTGACTACAAGGACCTTCAGTAACGCGAGCGAGTGATTTTATTACTATACATATCCGTTAAGGATACCATCCAAATATCACTCTGAAGTAAAAACCCACACTATCTCCACTTAAAACTTAATGTGAAGAAAAAGAAAATGGTCAGGTGGCTAATTAACTGAGGATACCCCTTTGGCAATCTGTCCAAGAGAACCCCTAAACAAGATGAACTTTGATACCTCATTACACTTAATATAGAATATTATGGCTCATTACTGCTGAACGAGAAGTAGATAACTGCCCACACAGCCAAATTGATGCTGGTGGTACCAACACCGGATAAAAGAAATATTCAAGCATTAATAATAAACAGAGATTGAAAGGACATTAAACAAAACAGTCTGTAAGCAAAGAGGGAATTTAATTATCTGAATCAAGAAGACACCCAGAAAACATCCTGATAAGAAGCTAACTAAAATATATCTAATTTCTGCCTTCTTCTTTCCCCCTGCTTGACTGATCTAACCCTCGAAAATTCATGGTTGTGAATCACCAAACATGAAGATCTAGTTTACATAACCAGAAAGAGAGGAGATTTACATTGCAACTATTGATCCGTTCAATACCTTCTTATTCATGAATTGAAACTACAGAAGATTTACCTTCATTTTGTGACCATCTTTCCAGCATTTATAGTTTACATTGATGGGCCTTCATACAGAGAGTTCCACGGAGGGAGTGAGACTGAAGCACTAGCTACATCAGTCACTCCTCTCTATGGTGGGGATATAAGGATAACTTATACGAGTATCGGTCCACATATGATTAATGATTGTCTGTAATCCATAGGTTTTAACGGTAGCCAGTGAGCTAAATGTATTGTCATTAATGTTTTTTCTAATAAATTAATTTTTTGCAACAAATTTGCTTGTCCGGATCCCTAGTTAACCCTTTCTAACCTGCTATTCTCTAGCGGGTTAAACCTCCCCTTTTTTTGTACTAGATAGGAAAGGTGCCAGGAATTACAGCAGGGCAATCTCTTGAATAAAGTATCCCAGACACATAAGAAGCCTGGGGCTGATACAGGCCACCGTACTCTACCTAAACCGTAAATATTACTTTTGGAGGAGGAATCTTTAAATGTATTCTAAATACATGTAAAAACAAAAAGAAAGAGATACAGCTCCTTCTCTTCATATATTACCGTTTATTAGCAGGGAATATAAAAGTGGTGAAAACTTCTCACATGGGCAAGATGGATACAGGAGAAATATATGACGCGGCAAATCCATTCTTTGGGTTGTGGACGGCAGCCTCTCTAAGGGTGTATTATTTACGAATATTGCTGATGAGATTTCGGTAAAGGCTCGCTAAGCGCTGAAAGTGGAATCGTTTTCTGTATTCTAAATACAATTACAGTATGTCTCCCTTACACATGCAGCACACTTCTACTGCCCTATGAAAAGCAAAGCAATCTGCGGTGGACCACTTTTCAGAGCATGGTTGATAGAAAGTTTGCAGGCATTCAGGAGGTGATAAGGCCACCACCTGAATACCCATTTTTCCTTTTCCTTATTTTTATCCCAAGGGGGATTTTGCAGTGCAATACGGCCCCGCAACCACAGTTGGGTTGCAGCCATGGCATGATCCCATTGACTTCCAGACATGTTTGGCAAGCAGCACCACCTGTCAAATGTGAAATGCTGTGTCAAGTTTGCTCTGGCATGAGTATGAATCTAAGCGGCCACCATGTTAGGCTTTAGGTGCGTGGTCTGAGGGGGTTAATAATGCTGATCAACCGCTGGTTTTTATTGCATATGTAAACAAGGTCTTCATGTGTTTTGATATCATCCTCCAGTAAATTCAAAAGCACTAGGACTTGGGAGACTAAAGACCAGCACTGTAAGCCAATTATGCTCTGCTGATGGACACATTTGCTAACACTGAACATGCAGAGAGAAGGAAAGAGCAGCGTAAGCTGGGTGATGGCTCATCACTTAGTGCTTTTGCTCCAAACAGCAAGCTGGGGGTTGTTCTTGACAAAGATGTGCCGCTACACTGGAAGATGAGACTTTGCAGTCTAAGAGGTATTTCAGTTGTATATTTAGCTGCCTGCCTGGAGTTTACCTGTAAAAATATTATAATAATTTAGGTAGGTGGCACGCTGAATAAAATATTGTAGGTATTTTGTAATATAGGCTTTAAAACAGTTTTGAGAGAATTCTAAATATAGGCAAATCTCTGATATAACATTTACCATAAGAATTTACTTATTTATTATGGGACAACAAAGAGCGACAGAATCTTTATATGGGGAGAGAGGTAGGAGTGCCTTGACAGCGTCTCCTGATAATCACAGATCAGCAAAGCTAAGCCTGTAGGTTTATGTTGATTCTCTGCTTATTTTTTTACATAATATAGGGTGTCAGTGAAATGCAGGCTGTCCCTGTGTGCTAATGAATATATTTTGGATATTTTTATCAAAATGCAGAATGTCTACAGATAATGATATGATGATACGATTACACTGCAAATATCAAGGACAGATTGCACCTGGATGAGAGTTACTCCAAGGCAATCAGCTTGTACCAGGACATTAATGAAAGAAATTGCCTTTTCTATTGCTTATCTATTTTGTACTCACAGGGAATAACATTTTAATTAACTATTTTTACCCTCTCAATTTGTTTTAACAATTTTTTAAGTTCATAAATATATGCAGGTAAAAATACGTTATACTGAATGCGTTTCATTAAACATTGCCCAAACAGTTGCAATTTTTCCTCCACAGAAGGTAATGCAGCACGATTGGCAAGTGAACATTATGGTCACTAATGAGCTCTGGCAACAGTGCTCGACTCTAACTGTCTCATGATTATAACAAAAAAACTTAATAGAAAACAATTTGTAATAAACAAAAAGGTATCTACCTTCATTTTCAAATATCAACAAATTACCTTTCACTTGAAACACCAGCTGTACAAATAACATTATTCAAATGTCCTTCACCTAGACTTTTTTGGTAACAGTTATGATTATGTGAATAGCAAAGCCAATAAAAGAAATTGGGTGCGTTTTGAATAGTGGTTTCAACAATAACAAATTAAATGCAAACACATTTAAGCAGTTGGATAGTACATAATGTACCACGTTTAACTCTAGGAAAAATAGATATGACATCAATACAAACACCATGAAATTTAGAGTAAAAGTCAAGACAAACTGTTTTTCATCTATAGCACTATCATCCTCTACTCAATGTGGACAGTAATATCAGTCTGGATCTGGGTAACAGTTCCTGTGGGATGATGCGGTAGCTCTGCAATAACACGTCAATGATTTTGTCACTTCTGGTGCCACCATGGCTTAGAGTATACACTAAATGTGGTCCACTGACAAATAACTCTCTCCCAACCCCCTAAAGGCTGACTGACAGGATGGTACCTTTCTTGTCATGGGTGTTCTCTAGTGTCATGTTACATTTTACCAACCTTTACAGCAGGGGTCTCAAACTCAATTTACTCAGTGGCCACTGGACAATTTGTTTAAGTCCTTCAAAATAAAATGTAACTATATACGGTACCAGTGTTAATGACCACACATGTTACAAGCGTTTACAAGGGGCAACTGTCACCCATTTAAGTAAATGATCAGGTGACAGCTGCCGCTGCATGTAAACGCCTGCATAACACATGTAATCATATGTGAAAGGATTACATGCAGTTAGGAATCAATCACTATCCCTGGATACGCGATTGTGTATCCAGGGAGAGTGACTGTTTTTGTAACTGCATGTAATCATATAACATACAATCCCATGCAGTACGCAGGAGTGTGCATGCAGAGGGTGTCACCAATAATCCTAGGGCCAGTATTTACGCGCATCTCTAAATTGATGACCTGCAGGGGCTATTAAAGCGTCGTCTATGGACTTTTTGGGGTACTGAATTTTGTTGCAGTTTCACAGACGCACACAATTTTTAATCTTGGCATGTTGGGTATCTATTTACTCAATGTAACCATTGTTTTGGGGCATTTAAGTGCATGTTTCACTAAATTTGGGGGTTTGATGAGGAGTTGTGCTAATATCGTGCAACATAAACATTTGCAACTGCCACCATTTTATTCTATCGGATCTTGGCTTTCAAAAAATATATAATGTTTGGGAGTTTTACGCAATGTTCAGGCCTAAAATGGGGAGTATAACATGTAAACAAAAAATGAAGAAACAGAAATGCCTGTCATGAAGGGGTTAATGTGACCTTGTTTATGGATTAGACAAGTTTAATGGCTATGAAAAGTATTTACAGGTGAAACTCGAATAATTAGAATATCGTGCAAAGTTCATTTATTTCACTAATGTAACTTAAAAGGTGAAACTAATATATGAGATAGACTCATTACATGCAAAGCAAGATAATTCAAGCCGTGATTTGTCATAATTGTGATGATTATGGCTTACAGCTCATGAAAACCCCAAGATCCACAACCTCAAAAAAGTAGATTATTACATGCAATCAATAAAACAAGGATTGTACATAGAACAATATCGGACCTCTGAAAAGTACAAGAATGCATATGAACTACATACTTGGTTTGGGCCCCTTTTGCAGCACTTACTGCAATTACTTTTGCACGATATTCTAATTATTCGAGTTTCACCTGTATATTTCTAATGAAGTCAGCATCTCTGGCCCCTGATGATGTCCAAGTAGATGAAACAAGTAGGGTGGAGGTTAGGCAACACTTATGCTTGCATACTCACCTGTTGGATTCGAGTAGCAATGTATGTATATGTTTTATGAGGTCTGTGCATCTGTGAGAAATCCATTTCAATTTTGGATGGCGGTCATGATATTCTTCTCTCTCACAGAGTGAATGGAAACTCCTAAATGCCTTTTCTGTATGAAGATTTCATGAACTACTTTATAAATTATAATATTAATAATTTTGCATATGAGAGTTGCATTTTTTGGAAATTGGATTAGAGACTTTATAGCGGTCTTATTGCATGCAGCTAGGTTCTTTCTGTTCTCTGTGTATCTACAGTATATTAGCATTTGATTCATACAAACCTTACCCACATGCCTAAACAGCCAAGCCTGAGTGCCATAATGTAGGGCTGAGGAAGGTAAGTATAAGCAGCGGAGGCAGTAAACCAAATACTTTGCTTTTGAAGTGAGCTTGTACTTTTCCCATACAGGGCAGTGTATTATTCATGGTGACAAAATACAACCATGTGTGCTACATACAAAGTGAGATGGCTATACGTAAGTATTGGAAAAGTTAGTATTGTGTGAAGCCTCATGTATGTCCAGCTTTAAAGGGACATTTTGGCCAGGCTATGAACATTCAAGTATTAGTATATTCTAAGCAATATATAAGCTTTAAAATAAGCTCTTATTGGCTTCCGTAGTCAGAGATACTGTGAAACAATTCACTCTCAAAATGTGCAAAAGAAGTAGTGAAGTTGTTCTACCTGGCCCACTCAGCAACTTAGCTCACCCTGCTTCTTCCTCCCAGAGTTTCTGCCCTAAGTTTACATTAGAGAATAGAAGGCTAGAAGGTGGCAAAGTCACTGTTGTGAGGGTGAGCAGAGTGATAAATTGCTCCACCGTGCCTGCAGTTAAGGAGATTAGTGAGGACTGGTTTTAAAGCTCATTTACAGGTTAAGAATTTTTAACTATACAAATGTCCATATCCTGGCTGCAGTTTATATTAAACCAAATAGAGTCCAAATATGCAGACTAAAGCATAAAGGAGAACTGTTCGGAGAGTAAAATGTTCTCTGCCTAACAGTTGAAGCCAGCAAGTGACTTTAGCTACCACATGCTGACTCTATAGCTCGAGAACTGATCAATCACAAGCCACTGATCGCACAGCTCACGGCTTCTCCATGCAGTCACTACTCCTTGCAAGGATTATCTCCACTCTCTATTCCTCCAGCCCTCATTGGAGGGACAGATAAAGGAGGGGGCAGGCACAGCTGGCTCTTTCCCTGTCAGTATCTTTCCAAGCTGCAGCATGGCTCTGTGCAGTCCGCATATAGAAGGCAGTAGCCCGATATATGCTGGAGTACAGGAGTACATAGTTGTTACAGTTAAATAAGGACACAGGTCTATCAAGTTCAACCTTTGGGTTTTGTGTGTGTGCGTGTGTATTACTAAGATTACCTGTACCCCTGTATATCTTGTGCGCTGAGAAAAGTATCTAGATAGTTCTTAAATGAGTTCATACTCTCAGCTGATACCACTGTCTGTGGAAGGGAGTTCCACAATTTTACAGCTCACACAGTAAAAAATCCCCTTTACTGTTTAAGATTCAACATTTTCTCTTCCAGTACAGTAATAAATGTACACCTATGACTCAAAAGAGAATTAAAACCAAAAAGGTGTGGCTATAGTTTTCTTTTAACATGACAGAGAAACAGACAGAAAGACAGATCAGATGCTGCTGAAGCACTCAGGAGCCTAGAAACCCATGGCACTTCATTATGCAAATGTCAAGTTTTCCAGAGAAAATGGAACTCTGGCCTTCTCCTTCCAGTGTCTAGCTTTTAGTTAGAGGCAAGTAATCATTGTAAGGTCAGATTTTCCCTAGATTTTAGTGGTCCCCATAGGTATCTGAAGATGCTTGCAGGCACCTCCAAGTGCCTGCTACACACATGTAGAACAATTATGGGAGCTGTCATTGTTGTGGTAATAAGAGGGCCATAAGTCACCTGACCTGAATTACTGGACTGTCTTTTCTAGTTGGAGCTGATTCAGATGCCGCTCCAGTGGCTTACGCTCTGCATACCGAGCACAGGCAGTTGCTCGCTCGGCACCACCACATTCAGAGACAAATGTTTTAAATGTTGTTACTAAAACAAAAAGCAAGGGGAAATCCAAAACTTTCCAGTTCTCATCAAAACAAGAGATGAGGATATATCTTCCAAATAGGACAACTGTCAGAGAGGAATTCCCTTCACTTTGCAGAGATTTTTAGTTCGCCTTCTGTTGCATATCTGGGACAAGAAGTTCGGGGAAATCTCCCAAATGGGACACAGAAGGAAAAACAACGACCAAGGTTTAAACCTTTCCCCATTCTATCCTTAAAAAAATGTTTGGGCTATACATATACTTTAAACTTTAAATGTGTGTTTCCATATCACTGCATTTATTTTGAGGTCACTGAAGGACATAACTGCAAAAAGAAGTAGAGCTCTCCACCAGATAAAGGGAGTTGAATTTTATTTTTCATTAATATATCATTCCCAACTTGCTAGTTACAGATTAGTTTAAAAAAAAAAAGTGCAATTCAATCACTGAAGTGTTTTTTGCTTTACTCTGTTATTGTAAATACTGTCATTTGGAGACAAATTAACAGTGTAAATTGTGGTTATGGCCTGGAGGATCTAAACTCTCAGAACTATTATGTGAAAATTAAAACATTTTCTACACTTGACAACATTTTCATTTATGAGGCACATTGATTAAAGGAAATGCCTAAACATGTTTTGTATAGATTATAACGTGAAAATGATCAAATATCTTAGAGGAGGCATGAAAAACACAATTTTCAAATGGTGTGGCTTCATCACTACACTTCAGACTGTCCACATTAAAAACCAAGGCTGAGGATGAAACCATATTTTTCATCAGCTGAATTGCTGATGAAAAGCCAATGAAGCTTTGACATTTTATGAATTTACTTAGATTTGCAATTCATATTATCAATATTCTCTGGGTAGCAAAGATGAGGGAAACAACAAGGGAAGAGTATAACTACTAATTAACTTCCAGCTTGAACAACTATTTGTCCCCAAAGGCACAAAAGGGAAACCCACTAAAAAACAAGTTAATTAGTTACACAGCAAGTTTAAGTCAGAAACTGCATATATATTTGTGTGTATTCATGTTTTCTAAAGCAAGATTTGGCTGCCGGCAAGTGATTATTTCTGTTATGCCAAATCTTTCGTCTGAAACATTTTACAAACAAAATGTACAAAGGACATACAGCAGGATGCATCCAACTTTCTATAAAGAATTGGTCATCTAAAATCTACAGGAGATCTTTAAATGAAACCAACAAACCAGCTTGTCAACCGCCTGACATGTAATATTTAATTTCTTATATTCCAAGTGATAATATCAATATTATCAGGCCTGGATCAGAGAAGATCTAAGGAAAAAAACAGTATAAGGAAGCATTTTTTTTTTCGATTCAGAATACATTAATTTATATCTGATGTCTGTATAACTGAACGATCACCGTCATTTACAGGGAAGGTAAAAGTGGATTAGGTGTTCATCAATAAAATCCAGCTTTGAGTAGTCAAAGTTTAAACATTTATAACGTTTTGATATGAACCAGTAAATTTATACAAGCTATTACCACCATCTTTTATTACAGAGATGGCGTCATGCTATGCCCTAAATAACTTCTTCCACATGCGGGGGGTGGTGCGGGCCAGATATTAAGGAAGTGCAAGAATGTTATGTGGAGACTGCCCAACCCTCCTCAGTGATGTGTAATGCGGAATTGCACTGGCCCCATCCAGCCTCAGAAGTCTGCGTGACTCCACACCTCCAGTGTCCATAGTCCTTTCAATAGTGCAATAGAAAGAATATTTTCCTAGCAGTGGTAAATGAGGTGGGCAAAATCGTTTTATCTGTTCCAGGAGTTAGCTGCTGTACATATAATAGTACCTGCTATATAAGCAATAGATGTTGCATAATAGCAGAAAGGATGGATAAGAGAGTATAAAATGTGACAGGCATTATATAGAGCTTATTCACACCATGTCCATTGATCTGCATTTTTCTGCACACCACCACATACCACAACAGTAAAAAGCATCTTTTAAAAAATTAAAAGAAAGGAGAAGGTCAATCCTCAGGCAGATGGCAGGGAAAATGACAACCCTCGGGGAGTTGGCAGGAGAAGGACAACCCTCGGGGAGTTGGCAGGAGAAGGACAACCCTCGGGGAGTTGGCAGGTGAAGGACAACCCTCGGGGAGTTGGCAGGCGAAGGACAACCCTCGGGGAGTTGGCAGGAGAAGGACAACCCTCGGGCAGTTGGTGGGAAAAGGTCAACCCTTGGGCAGTTGGCAGGACAGGATCAACCCTCAGGCACTTAGTCTGAGAAGGTAAACCCCCGGGCACTTGGTGGGAGAGGGTCAACCCAGTCAGCAGAGGCAAAAAGTCTGGATGTAAGCCTGGACTGTATTGTCTGTAAGGAGACAGTGAGAGATTGCCTGAAAATACAGTGAGGGGAATTTATCAAAACTGGAGCAGACAAAATCTGGAGTAGCTGTGCATGGCAACCAATCAGCGTCTCTCTTTATTTTAAAATCCTAACTGACCAAACTAAAGAGAGAAGCTGATTGGTTGCCATGCACAACTAATCCAGGTTTTGTCTGCTCCAGTTTTGATAAATTCCCCCCAGTATGTTGCAGCTTAACAGGCCATTACATTTTTGTGCTGCACATCAGTAAACTACATAGTACCCATAAAAAAGACAAATATCTATTGTTTCTTTATGTTAAAAATTAAAGACTTTTACCTTTGATTTATTTGAAAAGTAATGTACCCCTAACAATTTCAATCAATACTGAGAATATGTGTAAGATAGATTGTTTTCTACTGGCTCTATAATTTTGCATTGAACTAAACTGCTATTTCTCCAAAAAGGGTGCTTTAAAATTTTGAGGGGGAGTGCACTTAAGAGATATATATCCATCCATCTACCTGGAAATATAAGGTATACATAAAATAACTGTATTTCTCATGACTTTAGTATTTACAGCTTATGAATAAAAAGCCTTTTATTTTTCATTTTATTTTTTTACAGTCAGTCTGATGAAACTGCAAGAATAACACCACTTTGAAGATAAAACACAAGCAGTGCATTCAAGTAAATTTAAGTCAAGGTCTGTTGAGAACTCCCAGGATCTATATTTCACATCACACTTTGCAATTTATATTGGCTATTTCAGCACATCCTTGAGAGCATTGTCTAATTAAAAATGAGTTTAGCCACCCAGGACAAGGAGAAATACCTCAATAAGCCTCTGTATCGGCAGCTAAAGATTGAAGTTCACTACATTTTTTTTGTCCTCACAAAACGCAAGGTGCTAAAAGCACACATTGCACTTTGAATAAATATAAATATTTACAAGAATAAATGTTACTTATTGATCACATTTATACAATCCACAAGGCGAGATGTTATGCCTTTGTGTTCAAATAAATGATCAGGCCTTCACTTTGCTAAAGAATAATTAAAAAGATAAAAAGAAGCATAAAAAAAAGAATATTAATGCAGACACCACATCTAAGGACTGGCAAGCTGAAATACAGTATATTGTATTTTAGTTCCTGGGTGTAAATACGCTTTAGGCTAGGTTCACATTGCGCGATTTGTTTGTCGCGCGATTTGCATTTTGCACGATATCGCGCAAATGCTTGCATTGAGCAAGCGAGAATCGCTGCAAAATCCGCTCCAAAAAGGGTCCTGCTGTAGCGACACACGACCCGCGAGAGCAGGACCCTTTGCCCCATTGAGATGCATTGAAGAGCGATATCGCGCGGTAAATAGCCGCGATATCGCGGGAATTACCGCGCGATAAATCGCTCAATGTGAACGGGGCCTTAAGGAACTCAAGGTATTTTGGGGATTTAGAATACACTTTAATAGTCTGCATTTCCGTAGGTAAAGCTCACAAAATGACTGACACCAGGACCAAATAGAAATGTTTTCTTTGCTGCCTTCAGCAAAGAACAGACCATGTTAAAATGCAGTCACAAGCATTGTTAATAGGACAGACCACGGAAAACTCCAAAACTAGCCTTATTAGACTCATTTGTTTTGACAACATCAAGACACGTTCTCAAGTGGAATGCTGATTGTGGTGTCACCGGCAGCCATTCTCATTAAACAGAAAATAAGCGAAGATTAGCCTATCTGGAACATACTGTGTTACATTTACAGGGTCCTGAGTGGAGGAGGAGAAACAGTAAACTGGTAGAGACACACTATACAGATCACTTTAGTGCAGGTAAGGTAGCCTGGTATTTATATCGGATTTAATAACATGAGTAGCCCTTCTCCTGTTTCGACAGCTGTTATGAAGCAAAGTGATAACAAAATAAGGGCTTCAAGAAGCAGACAATTTTTACATGGGATGAAGATTTCCTTTTCAAGAAATATCACCAAATACCAAATTGTCTGCAAGGGTAGAGGCAAAAAAAGTGCAACAGCCTTACTTGATAACTGTGCCTTTGGTGCCCCCTGCTGTTGTAAGCATGACCCGCGTGGTGAGGCTGACTCGTAGATCATCTTCGTCCAAACCCAGCAGCTTTGAGCAGCATCCTAATGACTTGCTAGATTGGTTCTTTAAAGTGCAGCCACCTGGTGTTGAATACAAAAAAATGATGTCAGCAAAACTAACTTCTACAGGAAGGAGCATTATTGGTTAACAGAAATTTGGCATTCATCCTAGCTCATAGGCTTTTGTCCAAAGGATCTGTATTACGCAATCTGCGCTTTTAATCTTTTCTCTGGCAAAAATAAAAAGCCTTGTACATGACAAAACCATGGTAAGCAGTTTGAAAACAACACATTGAATGTTAATGTGCTCTTTGTAAAAAAAGAAATTGAAAGAGAAACAGAAGTGCCCGGACTGTTCTTGGAATAAAAGACAAATTATTGTAGTTAGTACATGAACAGAAAAATATACACATTTAAATACATGTATAAATAAAGTTATACTTAAAACACAAAATCTAAAAGGGCCAAAACTTTATTTTTTTAGCCCATGGTTGACTACAATCTCACAACAAATTAGTAAATAAACATGAAATTATAGTCCATCATGGGAGTGAGCTTGGAGCTGTGGCTACTTTACAGCACACACAGGAACCATGAGTAAGAAATGTATCCACCCTTCAGAAGGAAGGACAGTGTCAGCGCCAAATCAGAGGTGATTTGACACCCAAGTGATACACAAATATGTATGTTGTTAAGTTAAGGTACTTGAATGCATTTTTAAGATTTAAATCCTGAGTTTGTCACTTTAAAGCCCCTGACAATTTTTTTTCTGTCACTTTGGGGAGATGTACCATAGCTCCCTGTCTTGAGACACAAGGCATAAAGTAAAAAAAAAAAAAAGGAAAAACTCTCTCAGACAGTTGTCATCAGAATGAGTGCTGCCACTGGAAGATTTGCCTACAACTCAAAATTGTAGATTTTCACCCACCAGGTGGCCAGGACAAATACAGGGGCTGACTCTTCCCAGGGAGGTCACAGAAACCAATAAAAATATGACAGAAGTTCTAACCCTTGCCCACGCTATCCAAATCTAAAAGTGGTAGCCTTAAAATCATTTTAACTTAATGTTTATTTTCAACATGCCTATGTAACCACAGCTCCTATCCCAAAAGTGGAGGCTGCAGCATATTAAGAACTGGTACTGCCACATGTAAGTACAGTAGTGTTTATGCAACTGTTTGCTGTTAAGGTTGACAGACCTGTACCCGTGCTACAATGGGAACAGACTTGAGTTAACATAGTTGTGATGACCTTAGTAGAGTTTGCTTAAAAAAGTTGTCATTAATAATGAAAGCAGGTATGAACTTCCAAGCAAGTTCTTCTATGTACAAAATTGTTTGTAATATGCATATAAAGGTTGCTGGTAGAGTATTATAAAACTTGTTCTTCCTAGTATATCTGTAAAAAATAAGTCAAGGCAACTGGACTTGCTGTATTTTTCTTGAAGACGTTTCACTGGTCATCCAACCAGCTTTCTTAATTCAGAATAACTTGTAAAACATTATCTGGGAATAAATATGGTGAATGTTGCTGAAATCCACATAATCTGTTAGTCACAACCAACAGATGTCGGTGAAACAAAACTGCAGCTACACCAGCATATGGCACAGCATAGAAGAGCCAAACACTCTGGTCTGGATTCAGCAGTATGCCTTCATATAAAGGAAAAAGATCACTCCTTTGAAGACAGTCAAGTATGCATCCTAGACAGGGAGGAGGACTAGTTTAAAAAGTGTGAAAGAGGCAATTTATGTAAAAATGGAGAAGCCAAGCTTGAATAGAGGTGGGGGGTGAGACATTATTGTCTGCCACATACAATGCTGTTTTAACACATCTCTCAGGCCAGGTTATTAACACCTAGCTCCACATATGCAAATGCAATAAACACCTGGTTGCGACTAACAGATTATGTGGATTGGAGCAACATTCACCATATTTGTACCCAGATAATTTTTTACAAGTCATTCTGAATTGAGAAAGCTGGTATGATGACCAGTGAAACGTCTTTTAAGAAAAATACAGCACGCCCAGTTGCCTTGACTTAATTTTTACAGATATACCATGACCTGGATGAATGAGAACCTTCACAGGCTCATCGTTCTTCCTAGCCATTTACTTATGTCAGTAAAGGGAAGAGTGCCAAGGCATGAAGATTAGAGAGATGTGATAAGATGTCACAGAACCTCAAAGCTTTCTGCTAAGCATGCTGGTCAGGGAAGGGCATGAGCTTGTAATAGCTATTTCCCTTCACAACTGATGTATAACTCTGCTGTCATCTCCTAAAACAGTCTTGGATGAGGAGACTCTTCCCAAATCAGAAGTATTGCACAGCCATACACAATTTACCAACATTTCAGAAAAAAAAAAGAAAATGTAACTCCCCTAATGAATGTCTAAAAAAACTAACACTGAACTTCAGGGATAACTCTTTGACAGCACCATGCAGTCTATCACCATCAACTCTTATTTTTTTTATGAGCCGGAAAGTGAAAAGATAAACAATTCCCCTCGCTCTTATAATATCCGACACATACATCCTTATTTTGCCACCAACAGCCACAATATCACAGCAACGAGTCAAGGGCAAGTAAAGTCACTGCAAACAAATGTTAGCTATAAATAAGAGTTGTTAAAGCATGATAAAACAGCAATATGCAACAGGGTTTTCACAATATTCCATAACACTTATCAGGTGTATAGATTTTACTCTTTAACCCGCAATACAGTAGTGACATCCAGTAACTCACAGCAACCTGACAATGTCTTTTCATTATTCGTTGGACTTTCTCAGGGTAACTCCATCTTTTTATGATTATTATTGATTTATAAAGCACAGATGTCTTTCTTAGCACTAGACAAACTAAGGACATAGAGGGACTGTAGCAATGACATTAAAGCACACACGCATACATAAAACAGTAGCAATGAACTTACTGTCAAGTTAGATATTTTTATGGGTTGCAAATGAAGAAATATTCTTTGTGGCTGTCTGTATATAATGTGAGTTTCCCAATTTACCCAGATGAATATGTTTGAGTACTGTACAATAAATTACTCAAGTGCCGTTACAAACAAAAAGGAATTTTCTAATGAAAACACAATGGTAAAGTATTTGTAGGATACGAACAGTTTTATTCACTAATGCAGATAACAATGCCTGAAGTACAGCAATTCACAGCAACAACATAGCGCACAACTTTCCATTCTTTAGGAGGAACTTTCCCTCTTTTGGAACCAAATCCCTCTGTCCATTTTTCCTCCTTAAAAGACAAGTTCAGTTTAGACCTAAAAGCTCCCATGCCCCCATCTCTAAGCCCCGAAATCCATTAACCTGAAGCATACCTAGTGCAGGGGCTTAACTTTCCTCCTCCAGTGGCAGTGGCCTCCCACGCTGTTTCCATCATGGCCAGTAAAAATATAGTGTCGGAATGCCAGACCTGAGTAAGATGTACCTGTCCTGCAGGAGGAATGTCCTATTTAAGGTTATGGGAACTGCACAGGCAGCTTGGCACCAGATATTTTCTCAGCAGGAATGTAGCCATTAGGGAAAGGAGGTTGTTCAGCTTAGTATATATATGGGGTTAGGAAGGGGGGCTAAGGAGAGGGGGGTTTAGATCATTACTATCCTTTAACTGTCCCGCCTTTTGATCTGATACACAGACCTGTATAAATAAATGTACAAAGTATTTCTATTGCAATAAACATAAGCATTCTTTAAATTATTGCACCTGATATTTTCAACCCATAGTATAAAGGTAAAGTAAAAGGCACAAATTAGTGCATTTATTGCAAAGCGTTTTGCACAAAAATTCAAGGTACGCATGACAGAGGGTGTGACAAGGGAATGTCTTTTACCTAAATAGTTCATTGAGGTGGTATGACACTAATCAAAATCATTTTTTTGCAGTTCTTACTGCAGTAAATTAGAAATCACATTGTTTGCTATGGGTGACTACACTTTACACGTTGCTGGTTATGCTTATGTAATTATGCTGTAAATAAAATCCAACATACACCAAGTCCTAACCTCTACCGTTAAGCAGCTACTGTTTTTCACATAGTCCAGAAAAACAGATGTATTTACTGAGCATGGTTACATCCAAATAGACATTGTGACCCTGCTGTCAGCCAGGGGCCAATCTGTCATTTGTGACATTCACTTGTAGTAACAGGCATTGTGCAGAGCACCTGCATTGCAGCAGTCACACAACAGTGCATTTTTATTGTTTCCAAAAGACCTTTGCAAATCAGCTGTGCAGATGGAGGTTTCATCTACTCATAATGAAATCACTTTTTTCATTCACTCATAGAGGAAAAGCGCTTCTAAAAATCCATTTTTTTTTTCCTTCAGACCTTACCTTTGCTATACTATCTACGGAACAAAGCCCACATGCAATTTAGAGCACATTTTATTCCCACTTTTAAAAAGAACATTGTGCTTTGTGACTCAAACTCAGGGCTTTTCAGATGACATTTACACTGACAGAATAATAGAATAAAATGTCTTCTAACCAGAGGTGCTCCCAGTTTCTTCAAAATCAATATTTCCAAGGTGCAGGACGCCAGCAACCACTCGGAAAAGATCAAGCTTCTCTGTGTCATTCAAGCCAATCTTTTTCATAGCTACGACCATTCGATTGAAATCTCCATGATCATCTAAGAGGGGATCCTTTAGGGAGCCATGTTTGAGGTACTACAAAAAAAAGAAAACTTTGTCGCTTTAGATTAGACAGACAAGTCTATAATACGAAGGCACGTACAACATCTACATATTGTATTTGAAAGAGCTTTTTAGAGAAGTAGAGTTAGCATGCAAAAGTGAAGATTAGATAATCAAATGAGACCATCACATACACACTAATAAACAGCCATTTTGTGAGCTAAGCTGCATACTAATGAGGATAAAAGAGGATAAAAGAGGTTTCTGATGCATGCCCTGTACATAAGGTTTATTTAAAGACTAAGTATGCAGACTTTCACTGCACACTTGGTAAATCGAGTGCTTATCTATGTATGATAACATTGTGCAAAGCATGCTGTGTACAGTAAGCCATGGCATCCACTAGGATAACCAGCTTTCTGCAGCTCCGAATGGAGGGTCCATATTGGCTATATATCTGATTGGTTGCTGAACACATTACTCTTTGCATTATTACAGGGCATTCCCAGTTTAAAAGGAAGTCCCCCATCTACAAACCCCTCCATGTAGTGGCCAGCTATAGGCCAGGAACTAGGATTTTAGCTTTCTTCTGGTGAAGTGTGGTTTTGTGGTGTCCCGATATTGCTAAACAGATGAATCAGAAGGTCTGAAACTCCCTTTTAAATATTCCAGACAACATTTGAATTCTGCGAAGCAAAGGCACTACTGAAATAGCGATCAATAGCATAGATTGTACAAATGGCTTCCTATTGTCTAAACTACAGTAAGAAATAGGTAGTAGCAGATATGTCCCAATGACTGCCCAATGCTCCAAATGTGTGCGCTTATGTTACTACATGCTACTTGTATAGCTAAAACAGGGAGCCATTTGTTCCAACTCTGTAGCCACTGATTACCAACTAAATTACTAACATTCGCCTGTATACTTTTGCCCTTAAACAGACAAGTAAATTGAAGCAAAATAAATGTGTTCATATTGGATTCTAACCAGTGTTAAAAATTGTTGCCATTAGTTTGTAAACCCTATGATAAATTACATCCTGGCTTTATTGCCAGAGCAGTGAATGCAAACAGCAGGCAGGCAGATGCCCGTGAGTGTATATACCTTAATTGTTAATCAACTGAGATGCTAAACATTGCATCAGCTCTGAAAATGGCTGCCTTTATCGTGTGCACCTGACAGTTCTGTTTTACAACGAAAATCTGAAGCACAGCTATATAGAAAACAATTGTTTCTATACAGTTGTAACTAAAATACAAGAAAAAAATATATAGATAGAAAGCACTAAATTAGCTAAATGATTTGCTTTATGGGGATGTTGATGTTCCTGGAGTTAATCACATTCTAATTTATGTTCCATGTATATTTATATACTCCTTCACCCATAAAGCAAATATGCATGCAGAGCAGTTCATCTCTACTCCTAGGAGATTGTTTAGGCATGCTGTATTAGGCAGGGCGCTCGGAAACAACAGAGTATAAAAAAAAGCTCACAGAGTCAGAGAACTTCTTAAAAGCAGAAAACGACTTCCCGCAAATATGTCATGCATCTGAAAAGTCACTGCACGCTTCTCTACACACCATCAATACTAAGCTAAAAATGATTGCAGGTTACAATAAATATACCTCATCTTCCTGATATAATATAGGAAAGGCAGGAAAAAAGCAATTTACAGAGTTAATTGCACTGTTTGCTATGGATACAGCAGTTTACACAGAAACAGCAGTGAGACAGCAGCGACAATGAAGCAGCAGCAGGTGAAGGATTTGTGGCTATCTGGGTATACGCTTATTTATTTATTACAGGTATTTATATAGCACCGACAATTTATGCAGCACTTTACATAGTGCATATGTGCATCAGTCCCTGCCCTCAAGGAGCTTACAATCCAAGGTCCCTATCTCACATGTATTCTTGCAAGGGCCAATTTAGACAGGAGCCAATTAACCCATAACCATGTCTTTGGAGTGCCAGAGAAAGTCAGAGTACCCAGAGGTACTCTGTACCCAGAGGTACCCAGAAGAGCCAGCCACTACGCCACAGTGCTTCTATAACAACAGAGCAGTATGTGACCATCTCGGGCCATTCTGGTTTTCCCTGATATTATAAAGGACATTGAGTACAGCTGCATTCAGTTATAAAATAGGCAATTTTTTTTTATATATGGATGTCCACAGGTGCACCATTTATCTGATACCCAACATTACATTTTGGAACTCTAAAACAATGTGGTTCCCAGTAGAACAAAACAGGTTGAATGTTAATGGTTCTTAAAGTAAGTACAATAGTACAAATAATCATAGTTCAACCAAACTATAAAGAAAACAAGTTTTATTGTTGGGTAGGGTGAAACACGTATCCAATGTTCCTGCAAAGACAGCATGTTGTGCATGGGAAAAAAAAAATAATCACCTTACCAATGCAACTGATCAAAGGAAAATGGCACGTGCATGGCAAATAAACTAACTAAAATAAAAGAGAAATCCTGAAATTGCATAGCATGAAAAAAGGGACTTCTTTTTTCTAGTATGGAATTCAGGATTTCTCCCACAATTTCCTCGCTGTTCATCCCCCACAATCCACCATCAAAAAAGTCCTTTAACATATATATTTACCATAACAGCTCAACACTTTATCCTACAGTGTTCAGCCAACAGTTTCTTTCCTCCAATATTCAGCCATCCCATTCTCCACCCCCAGATACCCCAACAACTTAAAGGGAAACTGTGATGAGAGAAATTACTGGAGGCTGCCACTGCTGAGCTCTTCTTTTGAGAATGCTAGTTCCCTCGCTGTCATTCTGATGCCTAGTCATCAAAGCTATCTAGATCACTGACTTGGACGAAGTGCAGACATTAGAAATACTGACACTCAAGTAAAGCATGGTTGTTCCAGGTCTGTGACTTAAAAGCACAAATGTCAGACACAGCCAGGCATCTAGTATTTTCAACAGGCAGCCAGCAATGGCAGCCCCCATACTTTTCTTAAGGCAGTTTTCTGTGATAATGTGGTGCTTCATACAAACATGCAACTTCTATGCACCTCTATGATGATCAGACTGTGAACAAAGTTGGTCAATCAACAGATATAGTAGGACCTCATATGAGAAAAGAGGTCTAAATGCATTTAGTAGTGTGCCATCACATGAAATTGAAGTCACCCAAGTCTCTGGATCTTCAATGCCTTAGCATGTAATACCACAGAATGCACAGTATAGTCCCGTACAGACTCCAACCAGGTTCTGTTTTCCCCACATAAGCTTCCAAATAAAAGGAAAGTTAGATCTCTTATAGAGTAAGTACCATTTTAAAAGGCTTTAACAAAAACTTTAAATACATTCATTTAAAAATTGCCATCACCAGCCAGGGTAGAGTGTAATGTCAGTCAGTGTCTCCAAAGCTTTGTCCATGAGCTCTAACGCATTTTGATCTAGAGGGCGTCATCAGGGGCTGAAGACACTGAATTACTAAACAGAGCGTACAAGAGCATATTGTGCAATCTGTGGTATTACATGCTGGCGCAGTGGAGGTCCACAGGGGCTTTGGTCATTCCAATCTTATTCACAAAACAGTGAAGAGGTTGGAGAAGGCAGGAGTAGTGAACAATCTAGGCTAAAATAGCTGATTAGGAAACATTCTCCAATTCAGCTCACTTTCCAAATCAGCTATGTTGTCCTAGATTGTTCACTTCTCCTGCCTTCTCCAAACTCTTTACCCTTTGTGAATAACCCTGAAAGTGTTTCTCATATGAGGTCCAACTATATCTAACGAGTAACCCATTCTCACTTTAAGGTTCGCATTATCAAGAAAAATTGTACACAACGACTTTATATATTGGCCTTAGGTATGCTGCTGTTCATTTTGTGAGCCACCCATTTTCCCTTCCGGTCACATTTGTTTGCAGTCTGTTCTTCATAAGAGTACATAGGAATTTCATGTGTGTATGAAGCCTTACAAGATTACAGACAAATTGTACACAGAGACTTTATATATATAGGTCTTATAAGTGCTGCTATTTTCCGTATATTATATTGTATTAGTGAGGACTTACATCTGCTTCTTAAGACAGGGTCACTTCCATTTTGGTCTAGGATCAATATGATTTTGTAAATGTGTTTGCATTACCTAAGAACTTTTATGCACACCTATAAGAGGACACTATAGTCAGAGCTGTTAAAAATACTCTATGCCAGTCCAGAATTTACTGCTTCACTTCCTGACCAGCATGGAGTTCTATTATTAGGCCCATGACAAGGGTTTAGAAAGTTGATGCTGTGGAAATGGTGCAAGATGTAACTAAATTAGGAGTAAAGAAGGATGAGATCTACCCCATAGATATGACAAAAATGACTGCTAGTTTGTACCCTAGTAAGTTAACAACATTAATAATAACAATAATTTACAGAACATATAATTTCTAGATATGGAGCTTCCACTATTATTTATTGAACGGCTAAAGTCCATTTTGCTTTATAAAAAATGCTTAAGCCTAATTAGACAACCAGGCATGTCTACCAACAGCCTGTGAGTGCTTAACACCCTGGACAATCATTTTCAGATACATAGTCATTTACATCAGGATAGACATAAAAAACCTGAAATTTAATGGAGCGTAAAAAATAAAATGGGCCAAGGACACACACCATCTCTTGATATTTCTGCACCCATTAAAATAAAAAGCCTAGAAAAATATTTTAAGGTGCTATTATCCAGCCGCCTGACATTGCAATCGCCATGTGAAGAGTGCAGTGTAATACATTCTTCTATGAAGTAATGCCTTAGTGATTAATTAAAACTAATCTGGACGCAAACATCCCCCTCCTTTGCAGTCAAGCTGATTAACAACTATTCACTAGGTGGCCTGCAAATGTATAGAGCAGTACGTGAAAATCAGTCGCTACATCCATTTACAAGCCATGTCACCTGGATCAATCGATGAATCTGTGTCACTGAACTTGACTGTCAGTATTATTCAGGAGTAAAAACATGGGCAATATTCCTGCACTAAAGGAAAGTTATAAATGTCAAGGACATACACAGGTTTGTCACTTCTTTTCCCTACAGGAGAGCAGCTCTTGCCTGCTTCTTACAGATAAGAGACGTATCAGTCAGAGTTTGAAGTGTGGGGACCAGGTGTAAGGGAAAAAGCAAAGCATTAATTAAGAGAAGCGTATGTTTGGTGCACAAGTGCAGCACGCATACCAAGATGTCAACATCTTAGAAACCCGTAAGCACATGCACTGAGATCCCGCTGCTAAGAAAAAATGGACTTCACAGTTCAATCAAACCACAGAAGTACAACTGTGTTTCTTCTGAAAGCAATAATTACATTGTAAATCTTTTATATTAAGAACAAGAAAATCAATTACTGTAAATGCAGAAATGATATTCAGTTTCCAAATACAGTCTAATGTACTTCTAGATATCTGTGCATACAGATAATATAGGAATAACTAAACTGCTTTTCATAAAAACACCTGTGTGCAATGCTAAACCATATAAAAGGCTATAAATATAAACCAGCAGCACGCTAGACAGAGCAATTAAAAACACCTACATGAAAAACGTTGGCATTGACACCTTATATATTCATGTCAAACCTGAGCAGCCTTAAAGTGACACTAAACTCAGGAGTTAAATCTTGAAAATTAATTTATGTTTCTTAACTATAAATACAAAAGTATCTTATTTTGTATCACTCGGCTGTAGATCCTCAAATCATCTCTGAATACATGCTACCACTGTCCTTCCTTCTGGAGGGTGGTTACTTTTGTTCCCCATGGTCCCTGTGTGTGTTGTAAAGTAGCCACCTCTCCAAGCTCACTCACGTGATGGACTACAATCTCGTGTTTAGTTTACTCATTTGTTTTGAGATTGTAGTCCATCACATGAGTGAGCTTGGAGTGGTGACTACTTTACAACACATACAAGGACCATGGGGAACAAAAGTAGCTATCCTCCAGAAGGAAGAATAGTGTCACCACCAATTCAGAGACGATTTGAGGATCTACAGCCGAGTGATTTTTCTCATTCAGCCCTGCAGGCTCAAAGAAAAAAAAAAAAAGACTTTATTTCACCATTCCTGCTAAAAAGTGTGGATGGAGGTTTTCCACCCTTTATTTTCACATCCAGCGCACACAGCTGTCTGAATACCCAATCAGTGACAGCAGCTGGCTGGCTACAGTCACTGTGCAGCCGACAATTTTCCACCTCAAAATATAAAAAAATTTACTTCTGCCAAGCTGGGTGGTGCCTGTTGGGCCACCTATGGAACGAACTATAGGCAGAAATGGACAAAATGCAATGCATTTGTGGGCAGCTTTATTCCTACAGAAGTCTAAGCCCTGTGTTGCACTGTACATCTCTAGAACTGAAAGCTGGATGTACAGAAATTTGAAATAACCAATAGCAGGCTGGTTTTTGCTCCCCATTGTCCACATTTTGCTGTGGACCACAAAATCTAGCCGGCAGCAAGATGTAAGTATTGAATTTGGTTAGCAATTGAATACATTTAGTTAGTAACCCAATTTTTTAGTGTCCCCATGTCCATCAAGCAACCGCAAAAAAAAATTGAGGACATGTTTGTCCTCGATTTTTTTTTGCCGGTTGTTTGAGAGTTTGAGAGTGGCGGTTGCTTGAGAGTGGCGGTTGCTTGAATGCCAACTAATGGAAGTTTACTGTAAATAATTATTTAAGTCCTAGGCTCCTTAGTGCCATCTAGTGACCATAATGCCATATTACATTGCATTCAACCTGAAAAGAAAATATACCAAGAGCATTGATTATGCTCTATTCGCATTGTATTATCTGGTCAGCTACCACTCACTAAGCGAGATTGGTTCCATGAAAGTCTGTGAATAAATCATTTATTTCTTATTTTTTTAGCCAGACTTTATGTGTTACAAAATGGACCGTGCTAAATTCTAGAACCAGGGCATGCAACCCGGGTCTCCCTTGCAGAAATCGCTGTCACAATAATGATTCTGTAGATAAGCATACTTCATGCTTTAGCAGACACAGTCTGCACTAGGAACACCTATCTTTTCTAACAATTTTCTAAAATATTAGGCACATCATCTGAACCGGTGAATCCAGTAGGTCTATGTCCATTACCCATAAAAATATACATTCCATCCACAAACCAGTTAAGATTTTTCTCTAGGTATAATGTCATAGGTCACAACTGCAAATACCTGATATATGGATGTAGCATTGCAAATGATGAATATGCAATTCAGGTACTGTGGCAAAAAATTAAATTACAATTCATATATTTTGTCTTCTTGAAATGTACCTGCCCATGTCATACTATATCAACCATTTTTTTTCCTAAAAGAATCACAGTTTCATTTTATATAAATATTATTTTGAATTTCACAGTTACATAAAATGTTGCTTAGATCATTGGTGTATATTATAACAATATCAGTTATCATCAGTTATCTTTGAAGTATATGTCACGCCAAAAGCTTTTTTGCTAGGGTGGCATAGGATTAGGAGTCCTGTATGGTTTTACTGCTATCTGGGGTTTTGTTAAGAGAGATTCAGATTTAGGCCTCCTTCTGAAAATGGCCGTGCCTGACATCAATATGTTTCAGTCACAGTCATGTGATAAGCATGCTGTAAATGAATTTCAGAACTCCTTATCGCTATACTTATTCAGGGTCAGTTAGTCAAACTACATTAAAATCAAAGCATCAGCATGACAGCCAGGGAACTAGCATTCTAAAATAAAAAATACATAAATAAATAAAAAAGGGAGTTCACTAATGGCAGCCTCCATTAATTCTCATGACAGTGTCCTTGTAGATTCAAAGCAAAGAGAATTGAGGTAGGTATGCACAGTGCCGCAAACCAGAGTAACCAAGAATATTTCAGTTTACAGTAGTCAGGTCAATAAAAAAAAGTAAATTCAGAATGGTGGATATAGAAAATACATTTTAGGATAATGTGCCATTTTTTATACATTTCCAGTTTCTTTGTACTCAGTCAGTACAACCAAGCCCATTGGGAAATCTGCGAGCAGGTGAGAAAGGGACACGAGATAATTATCATACATATTACATTATTGTTTTGCTTAGGGTTAATTTTGCTTACCTCAGGACTCTTGCGGTTTTGTAAAATCTGTTTATCAGTCTCCTTGGAAGCAAAATACCTGGTACAGCCTCGATTCAAATACTGCAGAAAAGAAAGAACATGAACAAGAAATTAAATGTGGCTTAAGGAATGGCAGAGGCAAAAATTGCACCTAATTAGACAGTATTTCAGTGTCTGAAATGTACTGAATGAGCCATATCATAAACACGCAAGTCGAAATGAAGACATTGGCAGTTGTCATTATATCAAAATGATGTATGATCCATTTTAGGGTCATTTGAGAGTCTGTAAGCCCTGAACCATAAACACTGAGCAGACAGTAAACCAAGTATTGTTAACATAAGCAATTAATCAAAATGACACAATAACGTCAGACATCTAACGGAACAAACAAGTTGTCTAATATTTCAGTACAAACTGTACGGATATATTGCTACTGGACAATTAGGAAGCCAGGCGGCGTGTCATTACCCACCACCCGGCTTCTTGATTGCCCGGAAGTCGACCCCATTCTGTTTGGCCGGCTCGATGCTGATTGGCCGGGAAGTAGACAAATCATTCCCCTCACATAGATCCTTAGCAGCAGTCATTACCATACCGGTCCCTCGGCCAGCTGGGCAGACACTGCTCTCCAAGCTCTCCCGTATCTACCCACGTCTCCTGTGTGTACAGCGTCCACGTGATCGGCCCTCAGCCTGCTACTACGCATGCACAGACTGCCCAGGGCTCTCATTCAAAAATTCTGTGCATACGCAGTAGCAGGCTTGTAAAATTTCTGGAAACATAACAGACTGTTTAGGTATGGGGGCTTAGGCTGAGCCTCTGTTTTGGGGAGTACAGCATATCAATTCAGTAGTATCTACTGGAATCAGTGTGATCAGATGGACTTTCAGGTACATTAAACAACACAAAGGAAAAGTCAATGCTAAAGTGCAAAGTTCACTAGCCCATAACACTCAACCAGAATACACACCTGTGCAGGTTTTCATTTTTACAGGCCATGGTATAGCTTGTAGTGGTTAAGTTAAATTTAACTAGACTTGTTTTATAATGCTGAACTCATTTCAATAACTAATCTAATTTTTTCCTCAGATGAAATGAGTGTTGGAGAGAAAAAACTTTGCATAGGCTTATGTGGCTATTAATTCGGGAGCATATTGTCAACACATGTTTGAACTGAGGTAGTCACTTAGCTGAGTGCCAAAACATTACTGAATGACTGACTAACTGAAGATTCAATATACTGCCCCCATATGAGACCTTCCCTAAGTCACCTTATACACAAATAGAACAACAATCTTCATATGCAAACCTTTGGCTGTAAAGACTTGGAAGTAAGGCCGGGCACCACTTGCAGAATCCTTAGTGCCAGTGGCCTGTTCATTACAGTACATGCACAGTCCTCCTCCATAGAGACGAATGGATAATCTATTTCCCTGCTTGGCAGGTAGTTCACTCATTTCTATGGAAGAAGCGTGTTAATCTGGACATGAATATAATGAGAAGGGCAATGGGGGGGGGCCTTATGACAGTTTACTGACATTTCAGTTGACCTGTAAGATAGAAAAGAAACTAGAAACTGGGAACTGGGAAAAGACTAAATATCAGAAATTGAAATAAAGAATGCAAAACTAATGAAGAACTGAAGTACTGGTCAGGGTGAATGTGCCCTCTGTATGCATCTCAAGGCACTGTTATCAGTTTTGACTGGAGTATGCCAATACTATGTAAATTGGGGTTGTATACACCAAATAAAGGCTAACACTTTCACAGGATTCATTAGTATTATCAAATAAGTTAATTTGAACTGAAGCAAGAAAAAGGATTCTGTTCAACTAGCCATTTAACATCTGTTCAAGGTACCAGTTGTCAGAGGGTAGTGTAATCTTTAAAATTCCTTGTGGCATCTACAATTAAAAACATATCTCACTCTGCATGTTTTAGTGGAAATCACAGTGTTGGTGATAACGTAAAGTAATGAAATATGTGGGAAGAAGCAGCATGTTATAGTTGGCAGCACACCTAGCACACTCTAATTTAGGGCTTTAGCTGTGCACAGGGAAAACAGATTATTATCCTCCACCAGAGACATCGACGGCACTAAAGTTAAACATCTTACTTATAAGCTTGGCTACAGTTTGTCTTTTAAAGTAATTGCAGTTTCAATAGACCTGACATTTCTGTTTGCAGTCTCCAGCCCACAGAGAGGCACCATCTGATAGGTTTCATTTCAATTTTAATCATTTCAGAGGGGGTTTTTTTTCTACATCAGAACACTCGCTAAGAGTAATGTTCTCCAACTGAGACATTAGACTTTCCAAGCCTACATGATGCAACCTGACTGCTCTCTGCAGTTGACTAATCAGCAGCGTCAGCCAGCAGTCTTCACAATCTAAGGGTCATTTACTGGATCATTCACAATTGTCAGCCAAACATGTATATCTGATCTAAGTGATTACTACCATCCTCAGAAAGAAAAAAAGATGAGCTAAAACCTGACAGGCCACATGCCAGCTCACTTAGAGATCTTCAAAGATAGTCATAAATCAGAAGAACTGCAAAAAAGAAAAATGTGCCCCAATTTACTAGAGATAGCTTTAGCCACAGAGAAAATCGGTCATCATACCATGCTAATAAAAAGGGACATTTTTTTTTTTTTTGTCTTTTTTTCTGCTTGCCCCATGTGCCAAAAGAGAAGCTAGATTTAGTAGCTTATAAAATGCACATGCAATACACACTGGCCTTCTGATATGGGCAGTTCAAGGTATCAATGATTGACATTCAGTCTTTGCATTGTTAAAACATTCTTATTTCTTATGGTTTTCTTTTTCACTTAAGCAGCAACGGTCGTTCTTGAGGTTCCATTCATCTGCAATGAAAAGTCACTTTCACATTCTCTTATGACAGCTGCTGGCTTTAGATGCTACCAGAAAACCTCACAGCCAGAAAGAATAAAGCGAAGTACAAGAGTCACATCTGAGTGTATGTATAATTCACTTACAACCACTTCTATCAGCGCCTGCAGGCCATTAGTTTTATACTTTCACCAAGCCAGCATCTCTTTCAAAACAAGTTCCTACTGGATGAATTAAGTTATTAACCAAATCAGGGGACCATGGGAATTACCAAGGTTTCCAAAAGCTAGTTGATTCATTTATTCACTATGAAAATCATTCTTTTTGGATTGGGATACTCCTGTGTGCAGGTATGTGGTATAGGGATATTAAGGTAACAGAAACCTAACACAGGACAGTGGAGACCCAGAGATCCCAAATGTATTATCTGCTAAATTATGATTAATGCAAAAAGTCCTTTTAATTAAAAAAAAGGACAATTTTCCCAGTTCATAGAGTGGGGAGGTCCCAACCTACTTGCTCCCACAATGGAGCTGGTGTGTTGTACACAAAGCTCTTGTCAATGTCATCACCCCATCCATAGTACCAGTGGTCTCAAGAGCCCAGTGTTCAACAGTATCATGCCTCCCCCCTTTAAGACATAATCTAGACTTTTGGCAATGTATTATAATTACAAAACAAATATATTTTATAATACCAGGGGCTTCTAGTTGTACAATAGGGAGCTAATTTAATGCTGAGATACACCAGAAACACAATATGTCCCCAACCTTACCAGAACAAACGCTGTTTTTATATATATATAGTACATTAACATTATACAATTTTATTTACGTACCCTTTCCCCGTAGTTAAATTAAGCTGCACAGGAATAATCCACATAATTATTATGGTTTTCCTAGGATTCATCTACCTAATTGTTATTGCTTTCCTACTGAGAAGTAAGAATTCCGACCACAATGTGGTTACCATAATTTGCCACCCAACAACCTAAAAAACTAATACTAGAATTTAAAAGTACAGGGACAGGTCCTTAAAAAAATTGGAATTCATGGACCTTCCCAGAAGTCCAAATGGTCATCAAAAAAAAAAGATGTACGCAAAGAGAATACTTATCCATTATTTCTTATAATAGAGTACCTCTTATTTCCTGTATAGCTTTCTATAAATACAAAGCAAACGCTCATAAACCATTAATAAGTGACCCTACAGAGAACCGGAAACCAGCAAGAAAAAAAATGTCACTCCAGAAAGTGTTTCAGAGCATCCTTACCTGCTACAATGCAGGGATAATTGAAAGTCAATGATTTATTGACTATGCCCTCTTTCATTATAGAACATGACCTTGTGTTTAAAACATCAGCTGAAAGGTGCAATATTGCTCTGACCACTCAAGCATCAAAGATTATTGCTTTGCCCTTAAAAATGAACCAATTTTCTGTACATCCTTTTTAATTCAAAGCTTAAAAGAATAAAGCCTTACATGTTAGCTCTCCTAGACAAAAACAAATCTTCATGGAAAACAATAAAAAAAGTGTTCACTTTACACTTAACCAATGATTTTGAGCAGATTAACAAAATTATTTATATATAATTTATATATAATTTATAACAAAGAATTACAGAAGACTTTGGGCAGCCATACATGGAGCCTATTTCTAAATGATGTGACTGTATAGTCATGATTAGTTAGCAGCAGGACACACTTGATAAGCTATAAATGTATGGCAGCAGAAGCTTTTGATCTTCTTTTGGATCATATAGTGAAATGTGCATTTCAACTGATCTTGCATGTTTACAGCAGCCTCTATGTGTTTAATCCACTGACAAAACCATCACTGTGGCCACCTAGCACACAATATGCTATGCCACTGTGGATCAGAAGGTTTCCTCAAGTGATGAGGCATATTTCCCCCATCCTACGCATCATACTTGGAAGCAACATGTAGCAAAAATCTTTGCAAAATATTGTTTTCCGTTCTCCGTAAAGGGAGTACACCTTTTGCAGCAAGTGTGCTGAAGTTAAAATGTTGGGAACAAAGACAACATTGGGTTAGGTGAAGCAACAATTTTATCATATTAAACATACAAAGAGGACATCATAAAGGGATGGCATTTTAGTTTGAAATACACAAAATACTGCAACTTTACCCATCTTTCAATCTACATATGCTCCAAAATAGTTGGTCTCTGGGCTCAAATGTTATTGAATGGGCATGTTTCAAAACAGCATTCAGTGATCACTGTACACTAACTCAGATGGTATTAGGTTTAAGGTTAGTTTAGATAATTCATTACTGAAACAACTGAGAGACAGTTGGTCTAAAAAAAATCATCATGTTTGTGTACATTTGCACAAATTCCAAAGAGGATTACCAGTGATACCTACCCTAAAATTATCAGGGGAATTCAAGAAAAGTTTCTGGCGAATTTCTTCTGGTGCTCCGGCACACAACCTGTAGAAAATATGGTAGTTTCTTTCATCTTGTCCTTGCACACATATGCGGGACTTCTCCAAGAGGTAGTGAGATACAAATCCCCCTACTACAGAATGCTACAGGAAAAGAAAAAAAGCAAAGGTTTAGCAAAGTAGTTGACAGCAATGCTTTTAAAGGTGTTCTCTACCATAAATTAAATAATTTAAAGCTGCTTTGAATCCTCTAAGTAGTAAGATGGTGGTTACTTCTTTTAAGCCCACTTGAAAACTACATTGCTAGGAGCACAGTATGAGAAATTAAGGATAATATCAACACCCTCACTCTGGTAGCCAATTAGTCTTTAGCCATCTCTTCTTCCTTTGTAATTTCTTGATTAGTGGATTTTGTAGCCTAATATTATTTGTACATAAAAAGTGAACAATGTAATACCTCCAATTATTTATTCTAGTTTAATGCAATAATAGTTATAATTTGTCATGTATAATTAGTATGCCTAGGGCAACATGAGGTCTAAATAAAGTCCTTTCCATAGAGGATCATTGTAGCTAGAGGTCTGCATTCCCATATTAGATGTAACCGTGGCTCTAAGCTTTTATTTAAAAAAAAAAGGATGGTACAGAATGCGGCACAGCTAAGCACTAGAATCAGATAGAATTTCTTTGAATATATGTTGGAAGCCACTTCAAAGAAACAGAAGCTCACAATGCTTACAAAATCCTATTTGATCTCCAAGATTATCAATTACTTTGCAGAGAGATATAGAAGAATATAAATTACATTATCAACACATTATATTTCTGAACCAAAAGAATTTCTAGTGTTCCCCAAACCATTAGGCAGGACCGGCTCTGTTTACACATTTGACAAACAGATGACACTGGTGTATGCACATACAGTATACAATAAGCTTCCATTACTATACTCTACATTGTACAACATAACCAGAAAAGAATACAATTTTCTCTGGTTTATGTTAAAAGAAGCCAAATAGCAAAACTCAATTAAACTCTTAACCTATAAAGCATGATATACAGTGAATCCCACTGGTGCTGGGGAAAAACTGCAGTCTCATGTCACTACTGGAAAAGGTTACTCTCATTATCAGACTTGGCTTCTAGATAAAAGCTCACTCAGCAACGGCATAACCTTTACTGTAATACAAATCTGTACGTGGGACACCGGGGAACATACATATTGTTTGTTTTCTATTTATTTGGAAAGAGCAGGTCGAGAGATCAGTTTTGACAGTATTAAAGGTTGCCACCTCACACTGCAGTGTCAGATCTGGGGCGATATGTCATGGCATAGCTTGGAAGACAGTTATATCTTATTGCCTTTTTTGCTTTTCCTGCTTCTTTGTGAAACCATCATTTACCAGTTTCACGAAAATTATGTTTTATCCTGCTTCTTTCTGGCTGCTAGCCATGATTTGCAAGATCCGCCTCATAGCACAAATGGAGTACCAACTTTCAGGTATAGAAATGAATAATGTTAATACAGCAGTTTATCTACACCTATTAAGCAGAAAATAAACATCGCAGTGAAGGAAATGCATGGCTGGGTGTTCCTATTAATCTTAATTTAGATGACTATTCTTGAGAGTACACTGCTTGGCCACACAGAATGAAATCCACTTATCTAGTCGCCGGGAGTCCGTTTAAACAGCCCTGATGCTGGCGACGTACACTGTACGTCGTCAGTCACGAAGGGGTTAAAGAGAGTTTAACTATGATATTTTAAAGAGAGCAATAGGGTATATTCAGGCTTAAAGTAATCAAATTATATGTGAAACATAGTTGTCACATACAGCAATACTTTAAATAGCATCTGTTTATGGCACATACACTGATAACCCATAACATTATGACCAACCACTTAATATTGAGTAGGTCCCCCTTTTACCACCAAAACAGCCCTGACCCGCCAAGACATGCACTCCACTAGACCTCTGAAGGTATGCTCTAGTATCTGGCACCAAGCTGTCAGTAGCAGATCCTTTAAGTCCTGAAGGTTGCGAGGTGTGGCGTCTATGGATTGGACTTGTTTTTCCAAGACATCCCACAGATGCTCAATCTGATTGAGATCTGGAGAATTTGGAGGCTGTCAACACCTCAAACTCATTGTTGTGATCCCCAAACCATTCTTGAACCATTTTTGCAGTGTGTCAGGGCCCATTACCCTGCTGAAAGAGGTCACGGCCTTCAGGCAATACTGTTTCCATGAAGGGGTGTCTCGGTCAGCATCGATGTTTGGGTATGTTGTATGTGTAAAAGTAACATCCACATGAATGGCAGAAGCCAAGGTTTCCCAGCAGAACATTGCCCGAAGCATCGCACTGCCTCCTTCAGCTTGCTTTCTTCCCATCCTGGTGCCATCTCTTCCCCAGGGAGATGACACACACACACCCAACCATCTACATGTTGTAAAATAAAATTAGATTAATCAAACCAAGTCACCTTCTTCCATTGCTCTGTGGTCCAGTTCTGATGTGTAGGGCACACTGCTTTTGTTGGAGGACATGGGTCAGCATGGGCACCCTGACAAGTCTGGGGCTTCGCAGCACCATATGCAACAAACTGCAATCCACCTTGTGTTCAGACACCTTTCTATCAGAACCAGCATTAACTTTTTCAGCAATTTGAGCTACAGTAGCTCTTCTATTGGCTCAGACCACACAGACCAGCCTTTGTCTCCCCACATGCAATCGATAAGCCTTGGCTGCCAATGACCCGGATTGCCGGTTTACCGGTTTTCCTTCCTTGGACCACAATTGTAAAATTTCCATGTTAGGATAAACATTTTAGAACTAGCAGACATTAGAGACCATATGCTCTAAAAACAAACACTGCTTATCTGCACAACAGTGTGGCGGAGACTAGTTTCCCCTGCATACATCTTAACCATGGGAGTTGTGTAAAGGTCCCCACACACCTTACGATAATCGCACGATAATCGCGGGAAATCCCGCGATCGTACGATTATCGTAAGGTGTGTGGAAGCCGTGCGACCTCTACCACTGTAAGGTCGCACAACTTTTAACTTACGGACATGTTCGAAAACCCGCCGAGCATCGTACGATGTTCGGCGGGTTTGTGGCATGTCCGTACGATAAAAGCCGTACGGGCCGGTGTGCGCAAGCGCACACTGCCCGTTCGGCATTGCGGTCATCGGAAGCCCGCCCCTCAGGGGGCGTGGCTTGCGATCATCGCAAGTACGATCTGCCTATGCAAGATAGGCAGATCTTACGTTTTTTTAAGTACCTTACAACCATCGCAAGACAAAAGTCTTGCGATGGTTGTAAGGTGTGTGCCCAGCCTTAAGGAACACAAAGAATGACTTGTAGAAGAGGAAAAGAAGATTGCCCAAATCTGCCTCAACCCCACCCAAATGTTTCAATAACAGGAAAAAACAACACCCAGTGTGCTGACCTCTGTCCCTTTCTTATTACAAAATGTAAGACTGTTCTGCCAAAGCAGGGGCAGTTGGTAGGGATGAAGGGTATACCAAAGGAAATGCACTTAAGAGAGTACATCTTTGTATTGCAAAATAGACCCCTGAGATCTAGTCTGCAAATGAAGGATTGTATTTCTCATAAAAGAACAATTAAAGCAGAACTCTAGCAAAAGTATTTTTTAAACCACTGACTTAACCACTGAGTGGTTAAGCATTAGAAAAAAACGTCAGTTTTTTTTAAAATTATTATTGTAGTCTGTGTCCTGTTGATCTCTGTTGATTCCAGCACAGTAAGGCCCCGTTCCCACTGCGCGATATGCAAATCGCGCGATTTGCATTGAGCAAGCTTGAATCGCGGCTAAATCCGCTCCCAAAAGGGTCCTGCTGTAGCGACACACAACCCGTGACAGCAGGACCCTTTGCCCCATTGGATTGCATTGGAGCGCGATATCGCGCGGTAATTTGCCGCGATATCGCGGGAATTACCGTGCGATAAATCGCTTAATGTGAACGTGGTCTTAGTAAGGGGGCATCTTCCTAACAGAGAAAACGAAGGAAATAAAAATGGAGATTCTACCCTTCCCCACTCTATCCTAATCAGGGAGGAAAGAAACATCCTAACTGGAGTTCCACTTTAAGCCAAAAGGTTAATTAACAGGCACTTTCCTTTCAATAAATCTCACATAAACATATGTTACATCATTTCAGATACCTACTGAGAGGAATTTATCAAAACTGGAGCAGCTGTGCATGGCAACCAATCAGCTTCTCTCTTTCATTTTCAAATCTTTACTGAGCAAACTGAAGAGAGAAGTTTAATGGTTGCCGTGGACAACTGCTCCAGATTTTGTCTGCTCCAGTTTTGATAAATCCCCCCCGTCTGCTATGTGCAAGACTATTCTACTCCTGAATTCTGTTACTAGCTCTCAAAAAGCATGGTTACAGGGCTTTTCCAAAAAGCCTTCAAGTGCTGTGACACTTTGCTGGCATACTTTATTTAGTGTTAATGTGTGGTTTACTGTTTCATTTGTACTCAGTCAGGTTTGCTTGAATCGGTATGGGGAAATCACTATATCCATGCCAATGTAATGATTCTCAAACCCATTATACACAAACAGTGCTGTGCATTAAACTGAACTGGAAGGGGAGTGCACCCACATTACTGTATACTGTACTTTTAAATATGCTGGAAGACTGTAGATCTATCTCAGTATAAACCTATAAATGTACTGTATATAACATAGAAGGGTTTTACTCAACAATGTAGAAACATGATATAATAATTACCTTTTCATTGAAGTGTATTTCTACAAATTTTCCAAAACGGCTGCTGTTGTTATTCCGCACAGTTTTTGCATTGCCAAAGGCCTCCAACAAGGGATTCGCTGTATGGATATACACATAATTGTTAGATACAAATACAAGAAATGCTATATCTAGCTCAGAAATGTTTCAGTGGCAAATACACAGATTGCTTGATATTCCTATCAAAAGGATTTGTCAATTGTCAGTCGTATTTTAAAACACAGCAATCTAGCAAGATTCTCTTTTTAAAGAAAAACAAATACCAGCCGAGATCCTATAATCCAAAACAAATCTACCATAGTATAATTAAATACATAAAGTCTAGTAAGCATATGCTAAATGTATATTTGACAGATTGTCATTGCTTATATAACATAGTAAATCAATATGCCAACAAAATAAGTCACTGATAGCCAAAATATTTTAACACCAACAAAATGGCCTGATAGATCTGTTTATATTGTCTTATGTTCAATTCAGTCAGGTCAAAAACTGTAACTACATATATTCATATACTGTACATAAGCCCGATCCAGCCTTAACCCTCAATCCCCCCCCACCCTTCCCCAGTCCTATCCCCTCCATAATTTGAAGTATACCTGCCTTTTTTCCTCATCACTGCCTTTTCTCCAACGCTGGGTGGTCTGTAATGATGCAGAGAGCAAGGCTGAAATAATGGGGCCAGTTACTCTCTGCATCATTGGACTGGGAGTACAGGGTGCCCTTATGTTGCATGCCCAGTTACAGGAAGTGGGTTGAATAATGCTGGGTGTAATTCTACCTGGAAGTGAACCAGCACTGGACCAAAACGCAATCGTTTTTTTTGGAGGGGGGGGGTTCAGTTTAAAAACAGATGGCCAACTCATGGATCAAGTAGGGAATGGTTTCAATTCTGCCTTGTCAGGTTGTGCTTTTTTTTTCCGCCTATGTCTCTCATTAGAAAGATTCTCACTTCCTGTCCTAAAGACACAACAGAAAGTGAGTGCAAATTGCCTCACTCTAATAAAGAAGAGGAAAAACTCTTACTCTTGGTACGAATGCCAACAACTACAGCAGGTATGTCAATCAATAAGCCTAGCTGGTATTTCAAAGGATGAAAAGCTGATGAACTCTAAAATGTACTTACAGACCTACTAATGCTTGGCCTTAACCCAAAAATGCAACCTCTCCAATTATCACAACTGGCAAGGCATTATTCTTAATTCTATCACTGAAATGACAGCTCCTTCAGTCCTTTAAACATTCAAATGGATGGATTTTGACCTTAAAAACCTTCAATTAAATTACCACACTATATATAATCATAGAGTAGTCACATGAATGGTGTTCTCAACTCTCAATGCTCCGTAAATGCATATTTGAAGCCATATCCCAACCCAAGACCTGGAATTATATAAGGCAAAAAAAGCTCAGCACAAAAACAAATGGGGATGGGACCCAACAGGAAGATTAGATTTAGTGATGTCCTAAGAGACATGAAGACCAAGCTTGCTAGACCTCAAAGTGAAGCAAAGTGGGACTAAAGGCTCACCTCTCTCCACCTCCACTATGGTAGTGGAATGTTCCTCAGCGCCCTTATGTCTAATGCACTTGCAATACAAGTGATGTCACAGGTCCTGCAAGGACCGGTCTAGCAGCCAGGCGGGACCAAGTATCGGGTGAATATATCTGATTTATTTTAGCCACTAGACCAAAACTGAGCAGCTAACCCTTGCACTGCAGATCCAACCCCATTGCAAGGGTTAGCTTTTACAATTCCTGGAGTTCCTCTCTAATTTCCCTGCATCTACTTCACACTACACATATTTATGAGCAATGTAATATTACTCCTACTGCACACAGCATCTGAGTTCACCAATGATGTAGTACAAGTTTTTATTATCTTCTGCTTGCACAGAATCATGCATATGTATTGGACACAAACAATTGACAATAAAGGACTTTAGATGAGAACAAAGCAGAGAAAGATAAACATGGAAATTAGACAGTGGAAATTGGGTGGCTTAGTCATACTCTTGGAAGATCTGATACAAAAGACTGAACCCTCAAAGCAGTCACAACACAGGAAGGCCCAGAATGACACAGAAGAGAATAGTATTAGAATAAGCTGGGCAAAACCTGGAGAGAAATAGATACTGGCCAAGAATAGGACCAGACAACCCATAGAGGTGTTCAGTTCTTCAGAAGGGAGAAAGCATGAATGATTCACACTTATCAAAAACCTTGAAAGAGAACTGTGGGGTAAGTGTTTTTCCCCATAGTTTTCTTTAGGGTCACTGGAGGACATATACTAACTTTCTGCCGTGACCCAAAGCTCAGTATATAATTTGCTTTTGCCTGCGATATACTGAGAGGGAAATTTATCAAAACTGGAGCAGACAAAATGTGGAGCAGTTTCCCATGGCAACCAATCAGCTTCTACCTTTGGTTTGTGCAGTTACGATTTGAAAATGAAAGAGAAGCCGATTGATTGCCATACACAGCTGTTCCAGATATTGTCTGCTCCAGTTTTGATAAATTCCCCTGAGAGACAATACTGTCTGGATCCACCGAGCTATGTGAGTGACAGCTGGCTCTGCCTATCTAGAGGCAGACCTAGCTGTACCCGCCCCTCCCCCATTCATTCCTCTACTCAGCCCTGGAGGATCGGAGAGGGGAGGGGGGGAATCCCTATGGGGAGCAGTGACTGACAGTCACCGCTCTCTTCAGGGAGATGATCAGAAAGTGAGCGAGCGATGGTATGTGTTCACTCACTTCCCGATCAATTGAGCTGACCTGTGACAGCTTCTTTGTCACAGGTCGGCTCCAACTATGAGGATGAGTGGAAAACACTCACCTCATAGTTCTCCTTTAAGTTTTCAGTAAATTCCAAACACTGACAAAATGGTAAGGATGACAAACCTAAAGCTAGTGCTTCAAAACAAAATAAGGCATTAATGGAAAATAAATAGTTGTATGATCACAATTTCCTTCAATTTGCCAAAACTATTAAGTTAAATGACACATGTGACAATGAAACAAGAAGTGCTACATGGCTGGGCTTTCAGTTGCAAGCAGGGAAAGGTCAGGGCACCGAGCTTTATCTCATTTTTGAGAATAATTTTGCTTCTTTAGAGTTTTCAGAGTCACCAAATGTTATATATGACCTCCAGTTTATTAACAGTATCTTAAAATTCAAACTGAAAGCATCCTTACCAAATGCTGAGGGGGAAAATGTAGGTGGGCATACCAAACCATTGGAAAGAACAAATGAGAAAAGAGGTTGTACTTTTACAATGTATCCCAAAAAAAGGACAAGTAGTGTTCTACTCTGCATTCAGCAAGACTTTAGCATCGATAGTGGAAATGTATAATGATCTCTGAAATCAAATTTAGTTTTTTTTATGCTGGCGGGTGCCGCTTTCCCCATGGCTTCATGGATATGTAGACAAAGGCTAAGTCATACCCAGACATCAGCCGACACACATCTCAAGCCCTTGATTTATCTAATGAGTGAAAACTTTAACCACCAATGTCCTTAATATTTTACAACAAGGTTATTCTACTGAACCTCATTACATGAGCCAGTCTTTATTTCACTTTATTCTTTATGCTGCTGGCTTACTGATCAGAGCCACCAAAAGGACCTGTTACTTGACTCTTATGTGACTTTTAGCTTTACCATCCCCTAATGGACCCCTCAGTCAACGAAAAGCAATGGATCAACTGATACTGTACTTTTCAGCACCATCACTACTAACTGACTATCATCTAGCATCAGCCATATATAAATACAATTTCAAATTCTGTAATATAATTCTGCCTAATTCTTCATCATCTGCTATGCTACCAAGTTCAAGATGGTGATGATACGGCCACACCCCAGGATAGAATCTTCTTCGTCATCTACATATATCTGATTGTATTGGTGCTTTCAAGGTGCTGCTACAAACTTGAAAAAAAAAGTAAAGAAATCATTATCAGCATCACACTTCCTGCCAAGTCTCCAATGCTGATGTTGCTAGTGCTGTCGAAACCTAGAAAAATTATCTCTAACATAATTCTGTTTTTCTTCTTCTTCTTCTTCATTGTCTCTCTCCCTTGCCAATGGGTTCGCAACACAGCTGTCAGAAATCCAACACTCTATTGTGGTGCAATTTTAAAAACAGAATCTATAAAAACTCTATTTTATCTTATTCCTTAATCACTGGTCTCCCCATCCAGTTCAGTGGCAGAACTACCGCCGGTGCTGCCTGTGCCGCCGCACTGGGGCCTGAGGCTGTGGGGGGGCCCAGCGGGGTCCGGTCCTGGGCACCCCCACTTGTCTAATTACATTACAGCACACAACCCCGGTCCTGCAATATGGGGCAGTGCAGGGCCCCGGTGTTGGAACACTGGGGCCCCGCTCTGCCGACGGGCTTCTCAGTGAGAGGGCGGGTCCTGTGACTCACCTCCTCTCCACTCCCGGCCGCGCCCATAGTAACAGGCGGCGGGAGAAGAGAAGTGAGTCACAGGACCCGCCCCCTGCACACACCGTCTGTCTGAGACTGAGCTGCGGTGAGGATCTGGCTGGGTGAGTTCGAGCAGCGGTGGGATGGTTTGTTGGTGAGGGTTGTGTGCTGTAATGTAAACAAGTGGATTATAATGGGGCATATTACACTGTAATGTTCCCTATTATAATCTATTTCTCTGATTAAATTATTACAGAGCCTCTGTTCTATCAAAGTTTGCGACCACGTTACAATGTGTGACCGGTGACGTGGTCACATATTTTGACGTAATCTTTTTTTCGGTGGTGAAATAGGTGAAGAATCCCAACGCTTTGTCATCTGTTCCAGGGCAGATCGGTATCGCAAATCGTATGTGCAGGAGAACCGATCTGCCCTGGAACAGCTGTTCTGTCCTGAGATGTCACTTCTATCCGACTTTGTGAGTACGGTGGAATGTGAGATCGGAGAGAAGTGAAATTTCAGGAATGATCAGCTGTTTCAGGGTAGATCGGTTCTCTTGCACATATGATCTGCGATGCCGATCTGCCCTGGAACAGCTGGGAAAGCGCTGGAATGCTTCACCTCTTGGTGGTCACACATTCCACCGCAAAAAAACTGGACGGGATTACGTTAAAACGTGTGACCACGTCACCGGCCACAAATTCTAATGTAGTCACAAACTTTGATAGAACACCGCCATCAGGGGGGTATGGCCGGTACCCAGGTGAGGGGTCTGGGCAGCCTGGGGGGCCTCTTACACGGGAATCAACTGTACTGGGGCGGCATGGCAGAGGTGACAGGGGAGGGGGGTGGAGGAGGCCGGGCCCCAGCAGCAGCATGTAAGAAGAGTTTGGAGGATGTTCAGGGAAAGGGACCCCGATGACCAGACCAGCCTACCATAAAGAGTCTCAGGTGGGCTATGCAGGATCTGAGGGGGGCCCAAGATAAAATGTTTTGCACCAGGGCCCTTTGGTTATTACGTCCGCCACTGATCCAGTTGGCTCATGAATTTAACATTGCATCTCTGTTTGAAGTGTATGAAACGTCTTTAGAGCGTCACAGTGTGATTTATAAGAAAGTCCTCTATTTTTCTAATATACTTCATCAGCAGCTGCATATTGATGGTACTGATGTGACAACCCAAATAAAACAAAATAAAACAGATTCTCTATTTTTCTTCAGGGTCAGCTATCCAGCTCACATGCTGTTGCTCTCACAAAGCTGCTCTGAAGATTAAAAAACAATTTTAAAAAATCATAGCCATCTTCTATGCCCAAAGGTGAAAGGTGTATGACAAATCAATAAGAAGCATAACTCCTCCATTTTACCACAAGAAACATATGCAATACATGCATCATTTGCGAGTCATGGCAGATATTCATGTCTCAAACCAGACTGTGGGGGCCAAGCAGAAGAATGGGGGAACAGTAGGGAGACTACTCTACCATTCTAGACATTTCCCTTTACTTCCTGTTTTGTACATACAACAAAATATTTGGATTTTCCCTCCCTTTTATCATCAGGATCAATAAAGAAAGTATATCTCTTCAGAGGCCTCTAAACAGGCAGATTAGACGGCCACTTCCTCATCGCTAGGACCCTGTGAGCGGCCGTCTAATCTGCCTGTTTAGAGGTGCAGAGATGAGACCCCAGGGATGCAGCCCACCTCCCTGCAAAACAGGTAAGCAGGAGAGGGGGCAATGTTTTATTTATTCATTTTTATTAGTAGTTCTGTGTGTAATGTGTGTTTTAATAAGTGCGTGATGTGTGTGTGTTTCATTACATGTGTATGTGTTTTATTAAGTGTATAAATGTTTGAATATGCGTGTTTCCCTATTTTGCCTAAGGCCCCATTCACACTGTGCGTAAAATCCCACTATTTCTCACATTTTTGCTGGGCGAAACCGCGAGAAGTCGCCGGCCAATGTTATTCAATGGAGCTGCTCCATGTCGCCCGTCGCTTCAGCAGGACCCTTTTTCCCGCGGATGTCGCGTGATGTTTCTATTTTTGAATGCTGCCCGACGGTGAAGGTCGCGTGATCGTCACTGGAACGTCGCCCTGAACAGTCGCGCTATCCTGGCCCCGCTTGTAAGGTATGTCGCTTGGTGTGAATGGGGCCTAAGGCAGTGATGTTGAACATTTCTTAAACCCGAGCGCCCGAACTGCAATACAGTACTAAACGTATTTCCAGCGCTGGCACTTTGAGGTAAATAAATTGATTTTGCGTCGCAGTTTGGGCACTCGGGTTCAAAAAGGTTCGCCATGACTGTCCTAGAATCCCTGGGAAGGTGGCTGTATTCCAGGCTTTGCCCCTTTATTTTCACCAGTAACATGCTTCCTATCCTATGAAACTATGCCCACTTACCATACTGTATCTATATAGGTGCAGTGTTGTCACTCTGTGACAGGACTGCAGGACACCTCTCCCTCTCCTCTTTATGATTACATAGGGTGAATATATTTTGTAGTCTACAGAGATATCTGGGAACAATGTTACTGATAAGAGTACAGCACAGAGAGAGCAACGGAAGGTTTAAGCTCACAAGATTTCTGGCAGGATCAACAGCTATTTTACAGACCAAATAAGATCAAATAAAATAAGTATTTTGTTAGGGTATGCACACATGTTAAACTCTTTATGTAAACTTGTTGAAAAACAAGAGAAAAAAAGTACCATGTTAAGTCATTGTGAAGAACTAGGACATGACACATTTTGTTTAATACCACACGAATAAGGCCAATTGCAAATCCCAGCACAAGAATGCTTGCAGTCCAAATCCCTCTTGTCTCACTAAAACCGCAAGCCACACCACAGGAATTGCAAAACAAAAAGGTTTTAATACAAGGAGGTAGCAAGTGCCTAAAAGCTGCTAGAGAAGAAAAAGAACACTTCTAAAATGCTGTAAAATATTAAAGCTGTGCACCAACAGCTGGAAATTGGCTTTTATTTATTGCAAAAGTTTATTTTCATGGTCACAACACAGGTAGCAAAGTTTCATTAAAATTGCTTTCTTTGCGAAGGCTTTATACTCATTAAAATAAATGCACTCCTTATTTCTTCCTTGTGAGAAATGATTCAGTGTTTCTGCTTGTTGAGAGTAATGATAGCACAGTAATGATCTTTTAATACCTGCCTGGCAAGCTTGACAACAAAATCCCTTAGTAATGGGACAATGAAATGCATAGTTGGTTCAGGGCATTTCTTTTTTATGAGAACAATATCATAGAAACAATTCCGTGTTTAACAGAAATGTTCAATGTATGTCTTTTTTTGCCCAATTTGTCTGATATTAGAAAGTATACAAAAAGGAATCACACAGAGTGTATGCATTTATTAAGAACTCTACACAGCACACTCAATTTCTAAAAAGCCCCATAAAATAGCAGAAACACTAAGACCCTGCTTGTAAAAAAAAAAAACCTTACTGTTTATGTTGCATCAATGTTTCTAATGTGCAACTAACTCTACAGCATGTCACAGCTATGCCGGTCTGAGCCAAGAGTGGAAAGGAGAAGAACAAATATAGCATATGAGGGTGCAAAGTAATAGGTTTGTATACAAGGTTCTCTCCCATTGCAAATGTAATTTAGTTTTGATTTGCCTATAATTAAGCATATCAACAGCTCCTTCCTCTAAAAGAGCCAGCATTGAGTCATGGGTTCAACTCCCATTTAGGAGACTACATGGATGTTGTATATTCGGTGTGCATTTGTGGCTTTCTCCTGAGTGCTTCCTCCCACAACCCCCAAAAAAGTTCAGCTCATTGGCATTGGTGACTAAAACAAGATCCTACATTTTTTTAAATTAGAACTAAAAAAAAACTGCTACTATTGCAAAATACCCCCCTCTCAATTCCTATACTGAGTTTCCTCAACATGTGCTGAGGATACCTTAATAAACATTCTCCCAGCTAAAGAACCAGAGTATCTCTTAATCATGTCATCACCATTGTAAACTATGATACAGGAATCACACAGGCTTACTTGACAAAATAAGCCCTTAGCCTCCAGAGAGCACTGCAGATGCCACTGCAGCCTGAAAGCAGCCTGAAAGCTGGCAGGTTGCATTTGTTTAGTACTAGAAAATGCCAGCTATAGTTACAGTACTGTCAAGTAAGCATATGCTACTACATTTGGCCTGAGCATCTAGACATGAATTATCAGGTCACACACTGAGCCAAGTTTTTTATAACGTTCACATACCTTCTACAATCCTCTCATCGATATCTTGCCCAGACCCATACGATTCAGTCAGGTACCTATAAGACAATGAAAGCATGTCACTAGTGGAACTGCTTTTACAATACATGGAACATCTGTTTGCAATAACATTTAAATTAGTGGACTGCTTGTGTATGTGTGTGAATGTAAGACCGATATTACCCATAACGATCAAACAGGTATGACAGCACACATCTAGTTTTTTTTGGGGGGTGGGGGGGTTTGTATGATTTGATATTAAGTTTGCATAAATGAAGAATAATTCATCATATGCTATGTAGCGACAGGTTCTTTAGGGACCAGGAATTCAGAGTTAACCTACAATGACACCTAGCAGCATTCAACTTACCATATATACTCGAGTATAAGCCGTCCCGAATATAAGCCGAGGTACCTACTTTTCCAGTGGGAGGAGCTCCAGGTGGGGTCCTAATTTAGCTGGCTTAGAGGGGCCTGCCAGCTAAATTAGAACCCCACCTGGAGCTCCTCTCGCCTGACCAGCGCACCGCTGACTCATCCCTGCTCCTGACTGGCCGCTGCGGGTGTTTTTTTTCTTCTTCTTACTTACCTCGCCGAGCGTTGCGTCGCGTCACTGCTGCTCCGGTGGGCGGCGCTCCGAGCGGTGTCATCTGGCAGTCTCCGGCCACCTAAATTAGGACCCGGAGACTGCCAGATGACCCCGCTCGGAGCGCCGCCCACCGGAGCAGCAGTGACGCGACGCTCGGCGAGGTAAGTAAGAAGAAACCTGACCAGCTCGAGACGCTGACTCGAGTATAAGCCGAGGGGGGCATTTTTCAGCACAAAAAATGGGCTGAAAAACTTGGCTTATACTCGAGTATATACGGTATTCAATTAATCAGTGCAGGCACTGGGGAAGCCTTACTGGGATATAATGGGATATATCATGATATATTTTGCTCAAGTTGCTCAACTGGGCATAGGCGTTGGGATCTACATGCGTTTTACCATTGAACATTCCACCATCTTTCTACTCTCAAGGCTTCCTGTACCACGTTTGCACAAACAACTACCATGGTAAACATATGTTGGCAATGTAAGGTTGCCCTTTGCACATTATTATTCCTTTTTATGGTATCTAACTGAGCATGCACACATAAGTTGATTACATCAGACAAAGAAAGTGTTTCAAACAGAAACACACTCTAGGGTTCTAGTGATTCATACCATTCAGTATATAACAAAGCTCAAGCCCCCCGCTGAATGCAGAGCTATAGCTGTGACTCAGCAGGGGGACTACACAGAGCATAGTGGTCTTATCTGCAGACACCTGCTTGGTAGAGGATTTCGTGTTTTATGCTGGAGTTGATTTCCAGATTTAAAAAAAATAAATAAAAAAAAACACCTTTGGTTCATCTATTTAATTTTACATAAAACAGCATTTTGGATTCATGGGTACTTTTAATAATACCCATCTTTACATTAACTACATGATTCAATGTAGTAAAATATGGCTCATCGCCACCTTGCTTGAAGTTTATTTAGAAATAACCTCTACAAATGAAAAACATATTTTTCTGGACTTTTTGCAATAGGAAGTATTAAAAATAAAAATGGTCGTAAAAGACGTGTTTGCTAAATTTTATGGAACTGAACAGTTACAATCTTACTGCATATAAAGTATTTTTAAAGAGCGGAGATGCTTTCTGTGTGTAAACTGTTTTCATTTACTGTTGCCATTAGTATCGACTCATGAATCATAGTAGAATGTTTACAGGTAGTCAAGTGTGCATTTACAATCAAAAATTCAATATAGAAGCAAAAGCTCAAAACAAATAAATAACAGGCGCTTGTCGGATATGTTATTAGGCTGATATTTACAAGCTCTAACTGGAGCAACACTTGACAAATGAACAGAGGCAGCAAATGCTTCTTTCAGAACATGCAGCAACATATGTGAACCATAGTAGTTCTTAACTGTATAATACAGCTCAAGAGTCTTTAAAGCGACACTAAACTCAGGCGTTAAATCTTAAAAATGCATTCAGTTACCTTAACTATTAACAAAAATGTATCTTATTTGTGTATCACTCAGCTGTACATCCTCAAATCATCTCTGAATTGGTGCTGACACTGTCCTTCCTTCTGGAGGGTGGCTCCTTTTGTTCCCCATGGTCCCTGTGTGTGTTGTAAAGTAGCCACCACTCCAAGCTCACTCCTGTGATGGACTACAATCTCAATACAAATTAGTAAACTAAATGCGACATTGTGGTTCATCACGGGAGAGAGCTTGGAGTGGTGGCTACTTTACAAAACACACAGGAACCATGAGGAACAAAAGTAGCCACCCTCTAGAAGGAAGGACAGTGTCAGCACCAATTCAAAGATGATTTGAGGCTCTACAGCCAAGTGATACACAAATAAGATACATTTTTGTTAATAGGTGCAGTACTTTAATGCATTTTTAAGGTTTAACTCCTGAGTTTAGTGTCACTTTAAGCTTTTCTGGCTTACAAGATATAGTAAAACGTGAACTCTACTAACAGATTTATTTCATAAAACAGTGCAAAATACGAGGTTTAAAATGTACAGTAAGCCATGGCACCCAATTAGATACCGGTTTACAGTATTACAAAATCAGTGACTTGATTTGTTGGGCATGGGTATTGCATATTCAACAACTCAATAACTTCCTTATAAAATGCTTTAATAAAGCCTGCAATGCGGTCACACTGTCCAAAAATATGCTTGTCCGTAAAAAAGTCTAATGAATACATAAAAACTAGATATTAAGGACATCGCTTCATGACCATAATACAGATGTTATGTCTATGATCAGAATCTGAGAGCTACAGCAGTGGGCGGTGAGAACCACAAGCCACTATTTTGTACAGAATCTATAAAACAAGCAAACCAATAACGGTGTCAAAGAGGAGCGATGTGATTATGCAGAAAAAAATCCAAACCTGAAACACAGGAGCGTGAATATAACGGCTATGATTGTTCAGGTATTAGGCTAACCAATCTACCTTACCATAGAACCGCTAAAGCTGAATTGTAAGACAAAATATCTGATCTGGACCTTTTGTCCTGCTCACATATATTCACCTGCTTGGAACCCCAGCTACCCTTCTTTACTCTAGCTGCTCGTCATGAACTGCAAATCACAAACTGGAATGCTTATAGCATTAAAGAAAGCAGCAAGAAAGAAAGGTAACATCACCAATTAGGCCAGTATATGTGGCAGAAAGGTCACCGACATTTACCATCATAGAAGCAAATGGTGGCAACCAAAGTACTCTGTCCCTTTAGTGTTGCGTCGTATTCTTTACAAACCCTCGTCATATACCACTGTATTTCTTTCTTCCAAATGTGATTCAATCCAATCAAACACAGCCGTTTTTCTCTCCAATGAGCAGGTTAGGTCTACTAACTGCAACTTCTCATTACAACTCTGAACTCATTATTACTGTACAAGCAACCTTAACCGTCTTATCAGAAAATTGATAGGTGCACTGATTGTAAAATATACTTGTCTGCCTATGTGTTATAAACGCTTGAATAGAATTATATTATACAGAGGAAAAATACAGCTGATTTTTATAGCATTTAACAACCACCTCTGAGTTCATGTGATGCACAGCAGTCAGTTAAATTCAAAAAGGTAACCTAAAATTCAAGGCTGTGTGCAATGTAAGTCTTGCAGAACTTTCATAAGAAAAAACCTGACTTGAAATCCAAATGGTAACTAAGGATAGTCAAACAAGGCACATCCTGCCACAAACTACCAGGACATGTTGGGCTATCCTAGGGAATCAGGAAGAGCATTGCTATATGTCGATAAAGAAAATTCTGAAAGGAGACTCTGAACAGAGACTTTTCAAGGGGTGGTGATTGGTTCTGGAAAGCAAAGGGTACAAGATTGTGCCACCAACATTTTGGCCAAGTCACAGAGTATACTGTAGCGGTCCCAGCAGCAATACAATGGGAATAAAGAGAGGCAGAGATCTCCCTGCTTGTACTCAGTTGGAAATCTGCTCGTCTATAGTCACCCTAAAAGCTTCTTTCAGAAGAAAAGAAAATGTACTTTAAAGAAAATACAGAAGTAGATGTAGAAGAAAAAAAAAGAAGATATGTGAAAATAATAATAGAGGATTCTAACTTAATTTTTAGTATACAGACCTCAGAACAAACTTCGTATTTTCTGTTTTGCCGGCTCCCGATTCTCCAGACACGATGATTGATTGGCTCATCTTTAAAACCTTCATGTCTCGGAAGGCCTTATCGGCTGGAACAAAACATATTGTAATAAGCAACACTTTAATGCTCTGGCAATCCCAGCTTTTTTAAAAGTTATTTTCTTCGTATGTACTTTGGAAAAAAAGCAACTGAAATAGCGTAGCCTTAAACATTTTTTCTGTAGAATAAAATTTAGTTATTGAGTCTATTAAGATATCATAAAATGCTTTTACAGTTCCCATCCACATCACATTGTCATTAGATTATACCTAGCCAAGCAGAGATCTATGCATTAGTGATCATTTAAAAACATTCCTTAAATACAACTAGCAGCACATGTTTTCTACACTCCTAGGTGTAAGCACAGGTATATTTTTGACATTTTAGCAAAAACCCAATGATTATTTCACCTGCAAAGAGATTTAGGGAACATTTTCTTTTGACTACAAATTAGAAATGGACAACAGGCAATCACAAAGAATGTTTTTTTTTTCAACACGTTCATAAGGCATGCATGCTCTGTGAGTACATAAAGTACCCCTGGCCCAGTTCTGGTAAACAACAGTCCACTGGCTGAAATAATCCAGGCCAACCCTACCTGAAGAACAGATGGTTTAATTAGCCACATGAGTCTGTTGTGGTATGAAAGTGAACTTGTAAAGATAAAAATAGGAGAGCTGCCATTGGCAATATAGTGAGTTGATGACCTAAACGAGCAAGCATGATGGGCATTCAGACTTTTCAAATTTCTATAGCTGCATATTTGTTCCAGATCTGCGATCCACTAAAAGTGAAACCACGATTAGGATGACAGGCCAGGAGCCAATACTTTTAAAAAACAAAAACAGCAGCGGCAGGTGCCATATTTTTATCCTCACAGTATGGCTTTACTATTACCTGCTTAAATTGCCAGGATTTAGGTAAGAATTAAAGAATGCCTATGGGTCCCCATAAGTAATCTCTAAACACAAAAGTTGAGAAAATCCAATAGAAAGGAATACAGAAGTATTTACAATTTCCTTTTCTATAACTTCTAATGGCTTTTGTACTGGTGTTACTACTTCTTAAATCTTAACAAAGTTGGGCTGTCTGAATCTTTAATTGATGCAGCCATAACTCTGGATACTCTAGAAAGCACAAGCCAAAAGCTAGTTCATCCATTTGTATACCTTCCACATGTGTAACTCCCAACTTTCTGAAATGAGAAAGGGGGACATCTTCTAGAAAAATGTATTTAGGCAATGGACACATCCATGCCATGCCCCCGTATTAACGATTGGCTAAACCCAGAATTGTTTTTTTCACCATAATTTTTTTTTATATGAGCGTTTAAATAGTAAACAAGATAATTAAGAGATAGGAAAAAGGTTTTACTGCAGAATAACACTTTTAGTAGTTACAAATACATTCTCAGATATTTGTACATCAGAACAAAAAGAGGGAAAATTCAAGAAGAATGAGGGGCAAGGGGATTTGGTTCCAAATGAGGCACATATATAAAACACCAATATATTACTCTGAGGGAACAATCTAAATAGTTTAGATGCACAAGATACACATCATAGATAAAACATAAAAGGTGCCATACCTATTGCATAGACATGTGGTGGTAACGTTCCTAGTGATTTACCCTTGTATTGTTTAATGACATCAGAAGAATAAATTTTTGGTACATCAAAATATGGATTTATCGCAATTAAAATGTTGGCCACACAAGTCTAAAAAAAAAACCAAAGAGAGGCAGTTAGGATACAGTGAAACAATATAGATACAGTAATACTGTATTTAAAAAAAAGTCCTTTCAGTTTAAGACTCTAACATACCTAGTACATGAAATAGATTTATACACAGAAGCTGATACAGTGCGCTTGTTGAAAACCGACTCTTAAAATTTACACAGACACCAGCTTGACTCTTATAATATACAACATAAATTATTGTACAGTAATAAAGTGATCTTAAAGTCAAAAGGTTTTTAAGCTGTATCAAATCACTTACAATGGATGTTGCCCCTTGATGTTTGAAGGTTATAGTTTCCTTTAGAATCAGCTAGTCCCCTGAGCACTGGCACATATCCAGTTTTAGGGTGGCTCCATAGCCATGCAGGGTGCTGTGGAGCCACCCTTGTGAGTACTAGTAAGCTGTGTGTGTCTTTACAAACACACAGGATACAGTCCGTGTACCCCTCGCACTCAGAACCGCTGCTGCATTAGATAAGAAGTGGGTGGAACAGGTGTCAACGGGTGGCTTCCGTCAAAGGTAAAGGACGGACACCGGCACTCCAAAAGCAAATCCAGTACATCTATTTATTCACGCACTTGTTGCAAATTCAAATGTTTCGGGGTCTCACAGGATCCGCTTCTTCAGGCAAAATAGTGAACACTTGTTTGTCCTGATGAAGGGGATCCTGTGAGACCCTGAGTATAAAGATATACTTTGCTGGGCAATGTATATTTGTTTGATCTTTATTCATTATTCAAAGCAAGTTTGAGAGTTTAATACTACTTTAATTGTTGTATTATTAGTTAGATATTAATATATTTACTTAGCATCAGTGGAGACTGAGGAGTTCCAAAGGCCAAACAATCAAGAAACATGAAGTCTTTGAGATACACACCCTAGATTTAATTTTAATCAGATTTTATTATAGTCCTGATATAATGAAAGTAAATTCACCAATATCCTTTCCAAGGTCCTTTTGTTTAATTGATGAATGTTTTAATATATTCATATGGTCACCTTAATTTAGTTAAGAATATCATTTGATCAAAATATGATATACTTTGTGCAGAAGAGGACTGGTTCACCAGGGCAATGGAATATCCCCTAGTGGGCCCCGAGCATGTAGAGAAAAGATGTCTTTAAAGAAGAACTCAGGGGGAAAAAATGTATTAGACCCACACTGCAAGGGTTAACGGCTTGTTTGTGTATAGGTACTAAAAAAAAAAGCAACCTCATCCAATCATTCCAGCCAGCTTGTTCTTAGACCAGTCCCTAGAGGCCCCTCTCCCCCTCCTCTGCAGCGATCCAAAAATCATTATGTCATCATGTTCAATACAAGTGTATAGGCAGAAGAACACTGAGGAACATTCCATATGTGCAGTGGAGGAGGAGACACGCTTCAGTGACTGGAGAAGCAGGGAGTTGGCTTAGAAATTCAGGTGAGTACAATTTATTTATTTTAACACCAAGACGAAAATAAGTAGTTAATCCTTGCAGAGTAGGGGTAGCCCCACTGCAAGGGTTAATAAACATTTCCCCCAGAGTTCTTCTTTAAAACCAATAAGTGTTAGCTGATGGCAACCCCTACTCATCAATTATAATGACCTTTTTGCTCCACAATGCTGTAAAGGACAGCTCACAAGGCTGCCAATTAAAGAGGTTGGCCTGCCCTCTGTAACTGTGGCCAACCCACCTCCATGAAGCTGCTAAAAGGGTGTGTCACCATCATCAGGTGGACAGGTTGTAGTCACTGAGGGCAGGCCAGGGTCTTTATCTGATTGCCTAGCCACCTGTCAATTACAGTGCGGGTCCTTGAGGTACCTACCCTTCTTCCAGTGCTGGGCAGTAAGAGGTCAACCCTACTCTGCACCGCTAGCTGCAACCTGCAACTCTAACCAGGTATGAAAGCTCAAGAAGCACAGGGATTGCAATACAAAGAGCTTTTTTTATTGCTCAAACTTAGTAACAGCTGTGACTAAAATGGAGCAATTAATTAGGCTGAACGAAAAACATATGACAGATTCCACCATCAAGGCTAAAGATGCCCATACACCTTACAACCATTGCAGAACTTTTGTCTTGTGATGGTTGTAAGCTAATTAAAAGCTTGTACAATCTGTCCATCTTGGACAGGCAGATCATACTTGCGATCATCGAAAGCTCGCCCCGCTGAGGGGCGGGCTTCAGATGACTGCAATGCTGAACGAGCAGTGTGCGCTTGTGCACACCGGCCCGTTCGGCATTTGTCTTACGACCCCGCCACAAACCCGCCGTACAGTAGAAACGGTTGCACGTCTTCAATACACCTGTCGATTATCGTACGATCACGGGATTTCCAGCGATTATCATACGATAATCGCAAGGTGTATGGGCACCTTAACAGTGTTCTTCTATACATTGTACACTGACAGCGGCGCTGGCCACTGTCAGAATACCCAAACAGTGCTTGCAGTGCTAATTCCTCCAGAATCAGACAAAATTCACTGTGTGTACACAGCTTAATGTCATTTGTTTGCGTATTTAGCTTGGACCTTTCAGTATCCATAGTCTGCCCATTATGGAGAGATTTCCTCTCACTTCCTTTTACGACTACAGGAAAGAAAATAAAAAAACATTTCCTGAATGGCACACAGATGACAAAAAAATGTTTTGGCTTTAGACATAACTTAAATATACATTTGTTTTAGAAATTTGGAATCACCCCCCCCAAAAAAAGAAAACTAATAAGCCACTGATTTCAATCAACTATCATACAAACTGTGGAGATCCAGCGGATCTTGATAAATGAGCAGGGAATCTTTCTTCCAAAGTCCCCTCTCTTCTCCAGTAATGACATGTCACCTTTGTTTCTTTGTTAAATACACTGATGTCACCCACCCCTTGGGACCATACACCACGGACTGGATGATATCATCCTGCAAGATTAGTCATGTTTCAGCCCTGGCGGGAGAAGAGATCACGGGAAAAGGGATTTTCCATTCTGTAATCCCCCTGTATTTTGAGGTGTTAGTAACCAATTGAAAACATTTGAAAACTGAAAAATAGCTCACAGTTTAAAGGGGCCAATAAACACAAATTACATCACTTTCAGGAAATAGTTTTAACATTTATAAATATATTATAGTTTTAGGCGCTTATTACAACAGAAGACATTTTAAAAGAAACTTTTTTACACAATAATATTTTCCAATATGCATCAGGACCAGGAATCTTACTGAAGAAAAATGGATGCATTTTGTTGCCACCTTTTGCCTAAAGCTGTTACAATCTAATTGTAACATGTATTAGGTACAAGAATTATTGTGATGGGATTAACTGTACATTTTGTCTTTTGAATCTAAGTTTATTATAGGCCTGGTTACACACAATATAAATATACTGTATTTTTCGCTCCATAAGACACACCTGACCATAAGACGCACCTAGGTTTAGAGGCAAAAAAACAAGAAAAGAAAAAAAAAAGTGCAGAGGAACGGGTGTGATGCACAGTGCAGAGGACAGGGTGTGATGCACAGTGCAGAGGTCAGGATGTGATGCACAGTGCAGAGGTCAGGGTGTGATGCACAGTGCAGAGGTCAGGGTGTGATGCACAGTGCAGAGGACAGGGTGTGACGCAGAGGTCAGAGTGTGATGCAATTCATGTTCGCACAAGATTTAAGTCTTGTTCACACCAAATCCAGTGTGTTCCCACAGTGCGATCACCTGCATGGGAACGCATGGCACAGCAATGCCCACGGTGCAGTGCAATTGCAAAAAATAGCGCAAGCAATTTCTTAAGTACCTTGGGGTGAAGGTTGCTCACCGTTTTGAAAAAAGTTCTCTATATGAGTCACAGCTCTGCCGCTCTGTACTGCCCGCCCACACAGCTGGAGGAGAGGAGGAGAATCAGATGATGCCAGCCCTGTAGGATCAGTTGCTCTGAAAAGACTGAACTCGGCGCCGCCGACCAGCGGCACCCTCCGGTCGGGTGTTACCCGGGTGAGGTCCACAGACCACCGAACACATC